>NC_057841.1:38341000-38652000 GCF_910594005.1 Cervus elaphus
GGAATGAACTATGTGGGTACCTGTTAGCTATTATGTGTTTTTTTCTTTTAAATTCTCATCCCAACAAAGTTATTTGCCAAGTTAAGTGGCTAACCAGGGCTCAGAAATCCTCAAAATTAAAGCACATTTGATCTGGAGAAGGTGAAAATGAGCTGTTATAACTCCACTCTCACTGTATTACTTATTTGTAAGTATAGGGGTACATTAGGACTTAAAAAAAATAATTCAGTGGCATCGTGTTTTCTTTGGGCTGATCTTGTTCGGTGGTGATTGCCATAAGTTTCTGTCAGTGACTCTTATCTTTCACTCTGTTTAAGATCAGAGGGGAAGAAGAAAACGTTTGTGTGCCTACTATTTCTGTTAACCTAGAACTAAGTATAAAAGTCAACCAATTTAATTTTCAACTCTTCCCTGAAATCCTTCTAGCAGAGATGCTAGTGAACAGCTTTGCAGTTGCCAAATATGATGAATATTTTTCATTTCATATCTTATTTTTCTTTTTTGTTGCATTTGACACTGAGCAATCCTTCCTCCTTGGAACTCTAAGAACTCTCATACTCATTATTTCTTGCCTTTTCTCCTTCTGCCTCTGGATTTTATTTTCAGTCCTCTTTTCAGTCTCTCCTTCTGCTTCCCCCTCCCCTTAATTATTAAATGTTTCTCAAAGTACTTCTGACCTTGGCTCTCTGCCCATTTTCTGTAATTAATCTCATGTGTGACCAACTTGTTTCTCTGAGCTCTATACCTGAAATCCTTTCTTTCTCTCTGAATAGACTTCTCTTCCTGCACAGCTTTCAGACCCCTCAACCTGGGCCAAAGCCAAACTCAGCCTTTCTCTCTTCATCCTCTCCCCAGCAATTCTTTTTGTCGCACATCTTTTGTAATGCTCTTCTGTTCTTATTTCTAATTGGTTGCTGGATCATAAATTCTGCCTTCTGATTGATGCAGTAATTCATTTCCTCTTCATTTCTATAGCTTCTTCCTTACATTAGAACTGTATACTCTTTTTTGCCCGGACTGTCTATTAATTGGTTTTTCTTTGTCTAGAATTTCTCTGCTATCTAATGTATTCACCTTCTTTTTTACTGACGTGATATTTCTAAAATGCCAACACTCTGTCATTTTCCCTTTTAAAGTGTTCACAGGTTAAAGTGCCCAACTCCTTTTCGGCATACAAGGAAATAGTCGCACTCACCTTTTCAGCTGTTGTGTGACTCAGTCTCTCTGTTATGTTCTGTCCTCTGGTTGTGATTTCTCCCCATTATCCAATCGTATTTTCTTTGTCCCTCTACTTTCGGACTCATTCATTTTGGCCAGAATGCATTCATTCTTTCACTTCCTCTGCTTGGTAAATACTTCTCTTCTTCCAAGTCTCATCATAAACATTCCATATTCCTGGCAGATGAGGTCTGTCCTCTTTTCTTGTGCAGTATGCCTTATGTGTAGTTTTATTTGTACCTACCACATCATAACATTTTGTGTATATGTCTGAGTTATTGTAGGTTCTTGTCCCCCTCCTATTCCCTGTGTCACACTGTTTAACTATTGGCTTTACGAGAACTGGGACCAAATCTTTTGAATTTTTATATTACTAGTGCCAACCACAGCGCCCAACATATTAACGTTAGAAGGAAATGCTTGTTGAGTTAATAAAAATTTCAGACAGAAGGGAAAAAGGTAAGATTGGATCAGATAATTTCCTTGTGAACAGCTATAAAATGGTAATATAAACTTACTAGTTTAAAATTCTCTATGAATATTCTTATTAAAGTGAGTTTTGAAAAATTAAAAAAAAAATAAAATAACTTGAATGGAAAAAAAAAATAAAGTGAGTTTTGTTTTTAATTAAAGCAGGAAAATTTGCAGAAAACAATTTACAAGCTGGAAGAACAGTTACATAATGAAATGCAATTAAAAGATGAAATGGAGCAGAAGTGCAGGTGAGAATATGCTATACATTTTTCCTATTAAAAGTTGCATAGCAAATGCCTATTTGCACTCTAAATCCCTAAAAGTGGATGGAAGTAAGGCAGGGATGTAAAGATTGCCACTGATATACATTCAGTACAGACTATTCACTTACTACCTGATTTACTTATTTTCTCTCCCATTTTAATTAGCTGACAGGGAAAATTAGTTTATATTGAATCAGATACTTTCCAAAATGTAAATGTTGTTGAAGATTAAAATTCACTAAATGTAAAAAATTCACTAAATTTTTGATGCAAACACTCTTAATTTCCACTTTGCTTCTCTAGGACAGTATTTTTTCAAAACTTTTTTGTCCTGTGAGTCTAAATTTAGTAAGAGCCAGTATATTTATGAAAATATAAAGTGATCAAGAGAATTTAAAATAGCCTACCATAATGTTGAGTTACTTATTACAGACTTTAACATTTTATAGTTACTGTTAGTGGATAGTATTGAATAAATAAAAAGTAGGTACTATGGAGATGAAGTATTCAAAAAATGGAATTGGTAAGACTAGCAATTTTGTGACTAGGGGAGAAGAAACTAGTAAATTGCTCGCTGCCTATAGATTAAATGGTGAAGCATTTAATACAGGCTTTTTTTTTTTTTTTTTTTTAAAGAAAAGCACTTTAATATAATCCTGAGCACAGGATTTGTAAGGGATTTCTGGGTGTAAAACATAGAAATAAGGAGAAAGAAATGGATAAATATTATTACATAAATGTTGAACAGTTTGTATAATTAGAGCTAGAAGGCAAATGACAAATTAGTGATAGTGATGGTGGTAGGGATCAATTTAATGAAGAAATTAAGAGTGGCCAAAGTGGCCAATAATTATACGAAAATGAGTGCATGTGTGGTGGGGTGGGAGGTGGTGACCTCAAATAGGTTTGGGTAGGTGGTAGGTTAAGAGAGTCTAAATCTTAGAAGACTGTTTTTGAAAAGATTGAAAGCTGGAATTTACCGTAAGGGTGATTGAAAGGCATTCAGTTCAGTTCAGTTGCTCAGTTGTGTTGCAGTGACCCCATGGAGTGCAGCACACCAGGCTTCTCTGTCCATCACCAATGCCCGGAGCTTGCTCAAACTCATGTCTATTGAGTCGGTGATGCAATCCAGCCATCTCATCCTCTGTTGTCCCCTTCTCCTCCTGCCTTCAATCTTTCCCAGCATCAGGGTCTTTTCCAGTGAGTCAGTTCTTCACATCAGGTGGCCAAAGTATTGGAATTTCAGCTTTACATCAGTCCTTCCAATGAATATTCAGGACTGATTTCATTTAGGATTGACTCGTTTGATCTCTCTAAAGCATTAAAAGTTATTAAACTTAAAGGAAAACAAAAGATCAAATTTGCTTTTTAAGAAACTCTCTGGTTAATAAGGCAGTACTTGATATTTATTCACTAAGTCAGAATGAGGGAGGAAGATGAGTCAGGGAGAATTCCCAGGTGGTGTCCTTGTTTGGGGTTAGCAGAGGAACAGCAGATTGGTACTGTGGCAGGGGTGTGGGGCAGAAGGAATAAGTTTAGCTTTGGACATGCTGAATGAAGTATTTGGTGAGACATCCAAGTGAAGCATTGCATATACAGATTTGAAGCTCAGAAATATGTTTAGAGCCCAAAATATGAATTGTGATGGAGATGATGCACTTTCAGTTTAATCTCATTAATCTCAAAGTTTTGCCCAAGTTGCCAAGTTTGCTTTATACATGCCACCTTTCCCTTCATTTACTTAATCTTGCATTAAAGTTTAAATGATTGATCTTCGTTGAGTAGCAAGTGTTGCCTGAGGAATTCAGGGCTCCTTAACCTAGAATCCTTGAACCTCTCCTAAAGCATCCATGCATGGAATTTAAGGTCCTTAAACTTGGGGGAGAATAGTGACTCTTTTCTGTAACCTTTAACTGAAATTCAGCATCTTTAATTATGAACATAGTAATCTACAGGTATTAGCAGTAGCTGTGAATTTTTTTATTACCAGTAAAAATCACAAATATTTTCCTAGAATGCAAATATTATCTCTAAATTCTACTTATGCTCATTACTACTTTAAAATTACTGCTGCTAGATTGTGTCATTTAATATATTAATAAAACATGTATATTAGTGAATCATACTGTTTTAAAAAGTTCATGACTGTATTTCACAATTTCTTTTAATCCTATGTATTTTATGCTTTAAAAATATTTTTGTGAAAAAATGCTATATGCTTCACCAGACTGACTTCAGAAGAGTCCACAGCATATGCACAAAAAAGGTTAAGAAATCTTAGCTAAATGGAAAAGTAAGGAATGTGGTTTTTCACCCCAGGCAGTAAAAAGTAAATGTATTTCTAATCCATATTGCTTTTACTTTTACAGAACGTCAAACATAAAACTAGACAAGATAATGAAAGAATTGGATGAAGAGGTACTTTTTATTTTCTAATCAGAGGTTGTCCTTTTTGAGAGTTTTTCCCTCTTTCAGATTGTTTTGTTTTCTGAGAATGTTACATCTGAACTTGATAGGTTGCAGCATAGAACAGGACCAAAGAATCATGATGAAAGCCTCACTTTGGAGCTACAAGTTCAAGTGAAATTAGATTATGCTTTAGTTTCTTTTGTGTGGTTTTATTCTAGAACCATGCTCAAATTTTAGTACATGAATTTCAGTTTACTGGTTCTTAATAGTTGAAAAGAGAGAAAGGAGCAGGAGATGAGAAGTTGAGTCTAGAACTGTAGCAGAAAGAGACAAATAGGAAAGAAGGAAGAATACAGCTTCAAAAGGACTTATATTAACATAATTTCATATGATCAAATGGGAATTATATGAATCTTGGAATCATTTTTTTCCATCATCACTTAGCAAGAACTTGTTACTATCAGGGAAACACTGCCTGAACATTTTGTGATTAGGATGTTCTTTTGCAAGTATGTAGCACATTTTTATTCCTTCTGGTTACCTTGTAAATATCTTTCCAAAGTCCTTCCTCTCATTGTTTACATCCTTTGTCCTTTTTAGATTTAACCTTTCTGATGATTTTTGTGCTGTCTTAATTTTCTCCTAAAGAACAGCGTATGTCAGTGATGGTGGATTTTTTTGTCTCTTCCCCCCCCATATTCATAGCCTCAAATATACATAGTCTGGACAGATTTATGTAATATTTTACCAAGTTGCCATTAGGCAATGTGGACTTGGCCTGGCACTGTAGTATTTGACACTTGAGTGTTTAAGAAATCCTTTTTGCATATCCTCTACTTTTTGTTTCATTTCTAGAACACAGATAAAACACAAATATGCTAGGTTTAAGGTACTCGGCTTTCTAAATTCAAGGTAAAGAGGGAAATATTAGTTATAAAATTAAAATCATCCTGCTTCTGAAAAGATGGAGTGAAAGTCCTTTCCCCTATTTCTCCCGCTAAATACAGCTTTAAAACCTGGGGCATTAAACAAAAAAAAAAAGATTGTGAAAGGTGGAGGTAAGACAGACCAGCTAGAATACTTGAACCTCCAGAAATGATACAGTAGTAAGTACTCTGGGTTTTTTGGGCTTTTGTTTGTTTGCTTGCAGTGTGTATTCCATGCTGGATACTGGATAAGCCATCAATCTGGGAACACCAACAGCACAGGTGAAAAAAAACACTCTTTAAGTAGAGGACCAGGAAGGCAGCAGGCTAGCAAATCAGAAAACTTACAGTCACTGCTGTACTCACCAAACACAACGTAGAAAATGTAACCCCATCCCCATCAGCAGAAACAGAGTTCGGAGCTCAGACTTCCAGCCCCATGACCAGGAAGGTCCATTGGAGGGACTTGCATCTCTGCTGGGCAGTGATGAGCCTTCCTGCCCCCCGCCCCCGCCACATATAGTGTCATTGGAGACCATGTGGGGAATCTCATCTTCCATTCTGGCAGTTAGCAAGGCCCCCTTCCTGCTCCCTGTTGTGTTGGTATCAGAAGAGGCCTTGTAGAGAGTTCACACTTCGGACACTGAAAAAATGAGCGCCTGTCCCCCCATTGCAGTGTCTGTGGCAGCAGTGACCAGGTACCCTCCCGCCTTCATGGTGTCATGCGAGGAAGCCTAGCGGGGTGCCAGAACTCCCCTTTCCACCAGTGGTGAAGAGGACCCACTCCCTCCCCCAACCTGTGCGTCATTCAAGACCAAGTGGGAAAACCTAGATTTCTACCTCTATTTGAGAGAAATGAGGCAGCACTTCTGTCACCCCACCAGAACAGTGACAGGAGAGGCCTGCTAAAACAGAAAACCTTTAAAAATCCCCCATATTGTAAGATAATACCCAGAATGTCCAGATTTCATTAGAAAATCACTCATAATAGCCAGAACTAGGAATTTCTCAACTGGAATGAGAAAAGACAATAAACAGATGCCAACAGTGAGATAACACAGATGTTTAAATTACCTGACACAGATTTGAAAGAATCATCATGTTTCAGTGAGCAACTACAAATATACCTGAAATAGATGAAAAATATAAATTAGAAAGTCTTTACAAAGACATAAAAGATACAAAGTAGAACCAACCAAAAGTTAAAAATACCTGAAATAAAAATCTCAGTGGATGGGCTCAGCAGCACAGTGAAGAATACAAGGAAAAGAGTCTGGGAACTTGAAGGTGGATAGAAATTACCTACTCTGAATAACAGAAAAAGTGACAGAGCCTCAGTGACCACTGGGGCTATAGCAGAAAGGTTCTTAGATTGTGTTTTTGGAATTGCTGAAAAAGAGGAGCAAAGAGGGCAGGAAGCAATGAAGGCTGAAAATTGCACAAGTGTGGAGAAAGATGTGAACCTGTAAACAAAAGACACAAGCCTACAAGAAACTGAGTGAACCACAAAAAGGATAAACCCAAAGATATCCACACCAAGACGTACAATAGATATGAAAACTAACATCAAAGAAGAAATCTTAAATACAGCAAGTGACACTTCCCTAAAGGGGAGAACTGTGCAGATGACAGATTTCTTAGCAGAAACCATGGAGAGCAGAGGAAATGTACTGCTTTTTTTGAGGGCTGTAAAAAAGCTGTTGACTGAGAATTCTGTGTTCAGTGAAAACATCCTAGATGAGAACCACAATGTTCTCAGATGAAGGAAAACCAAGAGAAATTGTCACCAGCACACCTTCCCTAAAATAATTGCTAAAGGAAATTCTCTAAATAGAAAGGAAGTGATTAAGAAATAGTGAAATACCAGGAGAGAAGAAACAACAGAATAAAACTATGGGTAAACACACTGCGCACTCCTCCTCCTCTTCGGTGTTTATATTACATCTGACAGTTGAAGTGGAAATTACGGCGTTGTCCAATGTGGTTCTCCATATGTGTAGAAGAAATTTTTAGACAATTATAAATAGGTATCAGCAGAGGTACCATGTTGCACTTTAATCAAACTGGTCATAATCCAATACCAGTAATATAATGTAATACCTAGAGCAGCCACTGATAAGAATTATAGAGAGAGACACACTTAAAAACACTAGATAAAGCAAGTGGAATTCTAAAAAAAAATGCTCAAGTAACCTACAGAAAGACAAGAAAAAAACAGAACACAGTAGAAACAAAATGGGAGCCTTTAACTGTAATATATCAGTAATTATATTAAATGTAAATTAAATTCAGCAGCAATTAAAGCAGATTGTCAGAGTAAATTTTTTAAAATCACCTACCCATATGCTGTCTACCAGAAACTTCAAATATAACAATATAGACAACTTTAAGGTAAGAAGATGGAAAAATACATCATCTAAGCATTAGCGAAAAGAAGGCAGCGGTGGCAGTATTGAAATCAGGTAAAGTAGACTTCAGGGCAAATAAAATTATTACTTTCAGAGGGACATTGCAGAATGACAAAAATGTCGATCCTCTGAGGAGATATAGCATTCCTAAATTTGTATTCACCAAACAGAAGAGCTACAAAATAGGTGAAGCAAAAGCTAATAAAACTGAAAGGAGAATAGACGAATCTGTGATTACTGTTTAAGACTTTAAATACCACTCTCTAGACAGAGAATCAGCAAATGTATAGGACTCAGCCACACTATCAGCCAGTGGGACCTATTCAACATTTGTAGAACCTTCTGCCTAACAATAGCAAAGGACACATTCTTTTCAAGCACTCAAGGAATATGTACCAAGATAGACCACGTACCAAGCAAACTTCTACAGATTTCAAAGAATTAAAGTCATAAACAGCGTGTTCTCTGACCAAAATGTTACCAAGCTAGAGTGAATAACAGAAAAGTATCAGACAGCTCTGCAAACACATGGAAACTAAACAACACAGTTCTAAATAATGCATAGGTAAGAGAGTCTCAAAGGAAATGAAAAAATATATTACAATGTTAATTATATCTCATAAAGTTATGGGTCTTCCTCCTTTTAAAAATATTTCAACAATGAAAATGAAGATAAACATCAAAATTTGTGGGGTGCAGCTAACATAGTGCTCTAAGGGAAATGTGTGCATTGAAACATTTACATTAGAAAAGATGACTGTGTAGCCAAGGGAACTATAGTCAATATCTTGTAATAACCTATAATGGAAAGTGACTTCAAAAATAATATATGTGTGTATGTATAACTGAATCATCTTGCTGTGCACCTGAAACATTGTAAGTCAACCATACTTCAATAAAATATTAAGGAAAAAAACAAAAGATGAACTGTCTCAAATCAGTCCTCTAAGCTCCTACCTCAGGAACCTAAAAAAAGAAGAGCAAAATAAACTGAAAGCAAAGAGAAGGAGGGAAAAATAAGGAGCAGAAATAAGTGGAATTGGAAACAGGAAAACAAAGTCAATGATAAGGAAAAACCCAGCTGTTTGGAAAGATAAAAAAATTGACAAACCTCTAGCAAGATTGTCAAAGGAAAGATAAGACACAAATGATCTGTATCAGGAATAAGGCAGGGCATATTCCTACAGACTCTTACAGATATATTAAAAAAATTCTTAAGGAAATAATACAGTTCTAACCACCGAAGTGTGAGATATAGGTGAAATGGGCCAATGCCTCCAAAAATACAGGCTACCACAACTCACACAATGTGAAATACATTATAGGAATATCCCTATATAACTATTAAAGTGAATTCATAATTTAAAAGCTCCTCCAGAGGTAATCTTCAGGACCAGATGGCTTTACTAGAGGAAGCTACCAAGTGTTTTAAGAAGATTTAACACTGATTCTATATTGTCTTCTAGAAAATATAAACGAAAGGAACATTCCCCAGTGGATTTTATGAGGCTAGAATGACCAAGATAACAAAATCAAGCAAAGACAGTACTGCAAAGAAACTGTGGATCAGTTACCCTCAATTATAGCCAACTCATTTTTGATGAAGGTGCAGAAGCATTTCGGTGGAGAAAGGATAGTCTTTTTCACAAGTGGTACTGGGACAGTGAGGTATTCATAGGCCAAGATATGGACCTCAACCGAAGTCTTACATCTTAGGCACATATTAACTTAAAACAGACTTAGATTTAAATAGGAACATAAAAAATATAAAACTTCTGGGGAAAAAATATAGGGGAAAATCCTTAGGACTTACAGCTTGGTGAAGAGTTATACATTACACCACAAACGTGATCCATATAAGGAAGACAGTTCGATAAGTTGGACTTTGTCAAAACTAACAGTGCTTGCTCTGTGAAAGATTCTGATAAGAGGATGACATGATAAGCTGTAGACTGGGAAAATGAACCATTGTTATACACAACAACTTGGATGGATCGCAAAGATACATGTTGAGTGTAAAAAGCTAATCTTAAAAGATCCCTCCTGTATGATCCCATTAAGATAGCATTTTAAAAATGACAAAATTATGCAGATGGAAGACCTCCTGTTACTGGTTGCTAGGGCTGTCGGTGGTGGGAGAAGTGAGGGGTGCATGTGGCTATAAGTAGTGACTGGAAGGAGATCACTGTGCTGATGAAGCAGTTCTGTATCTTGGTTGTAGTGGTAGTTCTGTGAATCTGCACATGAGATAAAATGACATCAAACTACACATGCTGTATATCAGTATCAATTTCCTGATTTGGTTATTGTACCATTGGTAAATATAATGTATTCTTAGGGGAAACTGAGTGGAAGGGTACGTGTACTTACTGTCTGTGGAACTTCTGAAATGTATAATCATTTCAGATTTTCACAATGAAAAGATAAAAGTTAAAATGATAAAATCTTATAATTGAAAGGATTTTGGATGGTCTCTGTCAAATTTTACTGTATCTCTCTGGCAGCATCTTACTTAAAAGATGGATTTCACTTAGAGATGGGAAAGCCCAGAAAAACACACACTGTAAAAGGTTTGTCCAGTGTGGAGTCTTAAAGATAGAAATACAGCATTAAATGCAAGATATGCTGATAGGGGTAACACAGAAGCAGAAGATAAGTTGTTTTTTTTTTATAAGTTGTAGAATTTGGAGTATTTTTTTTTTCTTTAACTCTCCTTTCCCCTTAGTTTCATTTTCAAAAGTATCTTTTTCATTACTTTCTAATATACATTAAGTAGGTACATGCATACATAGAACATCTTAGGAAAGATAAATTGTTGCCAAAACAGGAGGAAAAATTAAGGGAGACCTCATATAGGGACTGGTGAACTTAAACCACAAACACTAACCTTTGGTATCATTTGAGTTTTGTACCATTTAGTTATCAAATAATAATAAAACAATTGTTACCTAATCCCTTGTGTATTTCATTTCTTAAATTTAGGATTGTAAATAAGCCAAAATATTGGTATTATTTGTGTTCATGTTAAACTGATACAATGACCTTCAGTCTGACAAGATTCATAGAGTTGTTTTTATGTTCATGGATTTTTTTTTTAAATCTGAAAACTTATATATATATAGTTAAAATAAAATTACTGTTTTCTTCTAAGGCAAGATAATTCTACTGTTGGCAGGGTATTGTTGTTAGGAAATACTTTGTGATTTTGAAGCCAAAATGTCTATCTTAATTAATTGTGTACTTTGTAAAAAATAACTGAGTATTCCCTTGAAGAAATGAGGAGTATTAATTGCAGTGGTTAACTTTTCTCATAATTTCAGGGGAATCAAAGAAGAAATCTAGAATCTACAGTATCTCAGATTGAGAAGGAGAAAATGTTGCTACAGCACAGAATTAATGAATACCAAAGAAAAGCAGAACAGGAAAATGAGAAGAGGAGGAATGTAGAAAATGAAGGTAAATTGTTGCTTTTCCTTTGAAAAACACTGAAATTTCTAACACTGTCTTGAGGTCTTTGTCTTCAGGTTGTCTTAAATTTAGTGCCTACGGTATGTTTTTGAAGACTCAGTCCTAAGACCCTTCATGAGCTAATACCCATGGCCCAAGATAAATTTATAACATATTTAAAATCAGTAGTAATGTTGTAGCTAGGGTAGTGATTTTTACCCTTGTGTATGTATTAGAATATCTTGGGAAACTTTAAAGAATACTAATGCCTAAACTCCAGAAGTTCTAATTTAATTCCCTCGACATGTAGACTGGGCATTGGTATATTTAATAAGCTGTCTCAGCACTTCTAACAAGTAGCCACATTTGAAAACTACTACCAAACTAGAATTTTTATGTGTCTTGATATTAGTGATACAAATTTAAAATAGCTTTCTACATCCTTTGATCCAGTTATTTCACTTCTAGTAATTTATGTCACATACATTTGTGCACATGCATACTGATACATAAACAAAGTTATCAATTTTAGAGTTGTTTAAAATTGCAAAAATTATGAGCAATGTAAATGTAATCTGTGATAAACTTTAGTGTATATGGTAGAGTACTATGCATTTTATAAGAATAAAGCATTTCTTTATAAACTTAGAATCTCTAAAATGTATCTTAAAAAAATACTAATTGTTTAAAAGAAAATGGTGTATCTATATATGCTTAAGTGCTTATATATGTATGTATATATTTGTGTATATATAATGCTTGTGAAAACACACATTTGTGTTCTTATATATTCGGGTATGGATACACAGACTATCTGAGGAAGGATGTGCAAGAAGTTAGTGATAGTAGTTGCTGAGGAGGAGAGCCAGAGGGGCTGGAAAACAATGTGCTGGGAGAAAGACTCGTGTCTGTACTATATACCATTTGGTACCTTTTAAATTTTGAGTCATATTGAAAGTAATTGAAGTAAGCAAAGATTTGTACTTTCAAAAATAGAGAACATTAAAATTAGCTTTGTATCAGGACCCCCCTGGTAGTCCAGTGATTAAGACTCTGTGCTTCCAAGAAGCAAGGGTGGGTTCAATCCCTGGTTGGGGAACTGAGATTGCACATGCCATGCAGCATGGCCCCCCAAAAAAAGAATACAGTAAAAAAGAAATAATAGCTATGTCATTTCACTAATAGATTAACCTTTATTAAAAGGATAGAAGAAATATAACAGTGGACACAAATCTGTTTTTGCATTGTGTATTATAAAACAGTACTCTACTTTTTAATAAATTTAAAATGTGAGTAATTCCAAGATGAAATTTAGAACTAATATAATGGGCTTTTATGGCCTAAGACAAAGTTTCCTGTTTTTTAAAAAGGGTTTTGTATATTCCTCAATGAAAACTTACATGTTATTCCTTCATTTTCTAGTTTCTACATTAAAGGATCAGTTGGAAGACTTAAAGAAAGTCAGCCAGAATTCACAGCTTGCTAATGAGAAGCTGGCACAATTACAAAAGCAGGTAAGTTTTTGGAATGAGATTTTTTTAATTAAAATAAATTTGTGTTTTGGTTAAAAAAAAACAAAACTATTTTCTTGCTCTCTTTTTTAATTAGCTAGAAGAAGCCAATGACTTACTTAGGACAGAATCAGACACAGCGGTTAGATTAAGGAAGAGTCACACAGAGATGAGCAAATCCATCACTCAGCTAGAGTCCCTAAACAGAGAACTGCAGGAGAGAAATAGAATTTTAGAGAATTCCAAGTCACAAATGGACAAAGATTATTACCAACTGCAGGCTGTATTAGAAGCTGAACGAAGAGACAGAGGTCATGATTCTGAGAAGATTGGAGACCTACAAGGTAATATTTTTTCTTATTGTGGTAAAACAGACATTAAAACTTACTGTTTTAGCTATTTTTAATTGTATAATTCAATGGCATAAAGTACATTCATGTGTTGTGTAACCATCACTACTGTCCATCTCCAGAACTTTTTTATCTTCCCAAACTAAAATGTACTCAGTAACAGCTCATTTCCCACTCCCCCACAGCCCCTGGTAACCACCCTTCTACTTTATGTCTCAATGAATTTGACTGCCTCATAGAAGTGGTACCTCAGTATTTGTCCTTTTATGTCTTAGTAATTTTTAAGTGTAAGGTAAAATATTTTTGATCATATTGTCCTGTTATAGTACACCTGTAACTGATATAATATTGTATATCTAGTATACTTCAATAAAAAAAGAAAATGACCTTGGTAATACTGGAAATGGTTAGCATTCTTTCTCTTTCAGGAGAATTCATATCAAATTGTAATTTCTTCCCTCTCTCAGGTACCCTTGTGATGGAGGTAATGTGGTTATTTCCAATCTTACAGCCAGTTTACTGAATCCTTAATTTTTAAAAGTGTCCAATTCACAGAAGTCTTACTCAAAGTGGAACTAATCCAGGTAGAGAATATTATCACTATTAAAACCTGGGATTCTTCATGCATTATTGGTAGAAATAGAAAGTAAACAGTAGAAAGAGAATCCCACTGCAAATAAAAAATTCAGTACTTGGAAAGGTTAGAACTAGAGATATCAGCAGTCTTTCTGAGTCTAAAAGGAAAAAGATGGAGTATAACTAACAGCGAGTAAAGGAATACTTTTGTCACAGTAATAAAATCGGTTTGTTTTCAACAGGATGCCTGGCTTTAACCATTTCTTACTTTTTTTTTTTTTTTTCTATTTTCTGTTTCTGTAAGCGATAGCGTCCATACTACCTAATGAAAACAGACACGCTTGGAAGTTGCCAGATCTTTCAGGGAAAAGTAGGGGGTGGGGTGGTGCATTTTAACCTAAGTCACAGGATGGGAACATAGTTTGGAGTCTCCTGGGACTTGACGATTAGCTCTAATTCTGTGGCCAGAGGTCAGGGTCAGTTTTTGGACTTTAGAAACAGAAATTAGGGTCTTCCATTGGTTCTCAGCTGAGGAGTGTTGCACAATCTTATTTCTCAGGGACTAGGCTTAAAATAGATATGAATACAACCAAGAAAGTATCCTCATTATGTGTATTAGAAAAGCCTCATATGCCACGTCCTTAAATTGCCGCTCTAGGCCTTCTTATATACAGCTTATTAGCTGTGTGCATGTCACTTCATCTGCCTTCTTTATCTGTAAACCAAGAAGATTGGGTGACTCCTATAAATTCTTGCAATTCTAAAATTCTTTGAGTCAGTGATTTTCCAGATACTACTGAGTTTGAAGTGCTTGCTTTTAAGGAAGAGACCATCATTACGCGTTTATCAACAGTGGTTTTAACTGACTGTTTAGATATTGGTGAAGTTAAGGAAGATCATAGCATGACTTATCGTTAATGTGTATCATTTTTCAGTGCTTGCTTGAAGGTTTATTTTTTGATTTACATGTGAATCAAGGCTCATACACATTAAAAAATGTGCAGAATTTATATGAGCCTCAACATGCATATAAAAAGTACATTGTGGTAAAACACACACACATGCACACATAAAATTTTTACACTAACTTTTTATGGTTCTTAAGACATTTTGGATCCCTCAGTATAGATCTTACAGTTTGAGAGGCTGGTCTTGTGGTAAAGTGATGGTTATTTGCTAGTTGAATGCTCTCCATGTACACTGATGAGCGTCTTCATGTGTGTGGGAAATGACTTCCCAAACATAATTGGACATTATATTCTTCAGGCTTTGTGGGCCACATATGATCTCTGTTACATGTTTTTCTTTTTTTGCTGTTTACAACCCTTTAAAAATGAAAAAAAAATGCTTAGCTTCATGTCATATATCATAGTGTAATGTACTTTTGTTTTTAACTGTTACACAGGCATTTGGAAACCGTGTAACCATTTTTCTCTATATGTTTTTGGATTTGACTTTTGGAAATAGTAGATCAGTTTTCTAATCTAACCAGTTTTTTAAGATTCCATTTATTCTTCGTCTCTTTGATTGGCCAAATTTTGAAACATGTTTGAAAAATAATCACTATGACTAGTTTTTTTTTCATTGCCCTGTTGTATTTCTAACTGCTTTTGTTTATTTTTTTTATTGAGGTGAAATTCATATAACCTAAAGTTAACCATTTGAGAGTGTACAATTCAGTGGCATTCAGTACATTCACAGTCTAGTTCCAAAACATTTTCATTAACCCAGAGGAAAACTTTGTGCCCATTCAGCTGTCCTTCCCTGTATGACCCTAGCAACCACTCATCTGTCCTATATTTCCGAATTTACCTGGTCTGGATATTTCATATAAATGACATCATATAATTTGTGATCTTTAGTTCAGGCTTCTTTCACTTAGCTTATTTTTAAGATTGGTTGATGTTGTACCATGTATCAATACTTCATTCATTTATGGCTGGGTAATATCCTGTTGTATGTATATATATATATTCCATAATTCATTTAGCTCTTCATCTGTTGATGGACACTTGAGTTTTTTCACCTGTTGACTGTTATGAATAGCACTGTTGTGAAACTGAGGTGCAAGTATTTATTGGAATACTTGCTTTCAAATCTTTTGGATACCTAGGAGTACAACTGCTGGGTCACGTGGTAATGCTCGGTTTAATTTTGAGGCACTTCCAGACTATTTTCCATAACAGCCACATCTCATTTTATTTCCACCAGCATTGTTTACCATTTTAAGTTTCCACCATCATTGTCTCATTGTGGTTTTAACTTTAATTTTCCTAGTGAGTAATGAAGTTGAGCAATCTTTTCATGTGCTTATTGGCTATTTGTATGTTCTTTTTGGAAAGATGTCTATGCATGTCATTTGTGCATTTTTTTTTTTTTGTCTTTTTGTTGTTGACTTTTAACAGGTACTAGACCTTATCAGGTATATGATTTGCTCATGTTTACACCTCTTTTGTAGTTTGTCTTTTCATTTTTCTTAATAATGTCCTTTGATTTACAAAAGTTAATTTTGATAAAGTCCAGTTTAAAATATGTTGCTTATGCTTTTGGTGTCGTATCTCACAATACATTGCCAAACTCAGGGTCATGAAGATTTACTCCTGTGTTTCCTGTAAGTTGTATGGTTTTAGCATTTATATTTAGGTCTTTGACTAACTTGAGGGCTTCCCAAATGGCGCTAATGGTAAAGAACCTACCAGCCAATGCGGAAGACGTAAGAGGACAAGGGTTTGATTCCTGAGTCGGGAAGATCCCCTGGAGAAGGGAATGGTAGCACATTCCAGTATTCTTGCCTGGAGAATCCCATGGGCAGAGAATCCTGGCGGACTCCAGTCCATGGGGTCGCAAAGAGTCAGACACAACTGAAGCAACTTAGCATGCGTGCATCTGTTTGTCCCATTACTGTTTGTTGGAGAGCCTGTTTTCCTTCGCTGGTTGGTATGGGCATCCTTGTTAAAGGCAGCTGGCTGTGGGTGTACACTTTCGTTTCTAGAGTCTCCGTTTTATTCGCTTGGTTGGTATGTCTGTCCTTACGCCAGTAACATACTGTTTTGGTCACTGTAACTTTATAGCAAGTTTTGAAATTGCAATTTTGAGTTCTTCAGTTCCATTGTTCTTTTTCACTACTGTTATAGCTATTCCAAACTGCAAGTAATAAATAAATTTACTACTTGGAGATTTAAAGCTTTTTTTTTTTAATCTTAATGATCATGCTGGGGAAAAAGGATTTCTCTCTCAGTGACTGTGATTTGAACTTTTTTCTCACTTGACAGCTCGAATTACATCTTTACAAGAGGAGGTGAAGCATCTCAAACATAATCTTGAAAGAGTGGAAGGAGAAAGAAAAGAGGCTCAAGACATGCTTAATCATTCAGAAAAGGTAAATGATTTAATGTAGACCAATTATGAGATAGTTTTACTGATTACCAGATATTGTAAGGTGATTTTCTAAGAGACCATTCATTCCTAATCTTTATATGTTTACATTTCTAAAAATTTTTATGGTTGGTTGGTGTGTGATGTATGTGGACCTTATTTTGAGCTTTTTAGGGAGAAGGCAATGGCACTCCACTCCAGTATTCTTGCCTGGAAAATCCCAAGGACAAAGGAGCCTGGTAGGCTGCAGTCCATGGGGTCGCAAAGAGTCGGACACGACTGAGCGACTTCACTTTCACTTTTCACTTTCATGCAGTGGAGAAGGAAATGGCAACTCACTCCAGTGTTCTTGCCTGGAGAATCCCAGGGACGGAGGAGTCTGGTGGGCTGCCGTCTATGGGGTCGCACAGAGTTGGACACGACTGAAGTGACTTAGCAGCAGCAGCAGGGTGTTATTTATTTGTTCTTATCCTTGAAGGGTATTAGATATCTGTTCATCACAAATTGCGTTGGTTTGGAGATATCTCTCCATGTAGAATTTTCCCCCATTTTTTGTACATGGGAAAGATGAAAATATTGAACCTTACCAATTATGAAGAGGGAGAACAAAGGATTAGTATATAGCACTGTGTGTGCTTTTTCCATTTTGTTGGTAAGAGTTAGCAATATAGTAAAGAGTGTACATAAAGTATGGACCTTTGCCTGTAGAATTTTCTTTTCAAAAATGCCATTGGTTATCCTCTGTCCTTACCTTGCTAAGAAAAGGATTAAATAGGTAATATGCAGATTTAGCATACCTCCCTGAAATGTTGTAGGTTTACTGGATCCTCAGGTAAACTATCAGAAAATCCACCACTTACCTTGTCTTTTGGACATAGTTTGTGGCATTCAGAATAGCTGTTTGATGTCTAAGACTGGTATTAATTTGGAAACAGGATGAAAGAAGAAGAGTAGAAGCCCCCAAACAGGAATGGAATACATGTTAACTCAGAGCAAGATAAATCTAGGTGTAAATGCAAATGTAAATAGAGATTAGTTTTTTAAGTGGTAGCAAAAAATTTTAAATGAACTGAAGAACTGTCCTGTTCGTTTCTGGTCCTCTCAGTGAACCCTCCTGAATATAATAGAAATCTGCCTTGCTATCAGCCATGGCTAATGATTCACATGGGAAAGGAGGGAGGAGGGCACAGAGAGGTGATATTTTGTTTTTAATTATATGTGCTTATTGTGATTTTTAAAGTAAGATATTATAGGTAGTGTGAAGTGCACAAGAAGTATAAACATAAAATTATGTTCTGAGTAAAAGTATTTAAGTACATATAGTATAATATTTCAAGCCAATATGATTCATATATTATCTCTTAGGAGATAAAATTAATGTAAGATTTAACGATTTGCTTTTTGCACAGCATAGTACTTGACTCTCATTCTCATTTTACAGGAAAAGAATAACTTAGAAATAGATTTAAACTACAAGCTTAAATCATTACAGCAACGGTTAGAACAAGAGGTAAATGAACATAAAGTAACCAAAGCTCGTTTAACTGACAAACATCAATCTATTGAAGAGGCAAAGTCTGTTGCAATGTGTGGTAAGTGTCAGTTTTAATATTTTCTGCATGCTTAGTTTTTAAATAATGACAACAAAGGTTTTTGATTTTGATCAAATTTCATTGTGTAGTAGTTTAAACTCTTAGACATTATAAATGATGATCTGGGAAAGGGGGGCCTTCCTTTTTTTCATTTTTGATGCATTCCTTTTTTTAAAATAAGTTTCACCTGCTAGTTCCCTTACTCCACCATGCTCTGCTCCCTATACTACCCTCCTCTCCCTGTAAAAGTCAGTGTATTTTCATTTCTCCCAGTTTTTCAGCCCCTTCTTTTGTTTTCTTTGAAATCCATTCTGGAGCTCATTGTCTGTTGATTCACCTTTCTTGCTTTGTATCTTCAACTCTGTTACTTCTTTGTATTTCCACTGAATTATGCCTCTAAATGCAACCCTCAATCAGACCAGCCAGCGGCTTTTCATTGCTTCAGCTAGTTCTTTAGATGGGTGTTATCTCATTGCATTGTCTGCAGCCTCAAGTGAGCTGTTGTTTTATATATGTCACTCATCAATTCCTTCTCCTAAATTTTTCTTTCTCTCCTCTAGCTTCCTATGCCATGTCTTTATCACTTTGCTTTTAGGTGAACATTCTCCTATTTCAAAAAGAAACTGTGAAGTCATAGACTTGAACTCCTCAGAATCTAATTCTCTGACTTGGTCAAGCTGTCCTGCTCCTTTACCATCTTCATTATCATCTCTCTCACCTTAGCAGAGTGTGATCCTTTTCCTTTCCTTGCTAATATGTTCCACCTATACTCAGATCCAGTCTCTTATCTCAACTTAATTACTTTTTCTTTCCTTTATTCTCAACCTTTTCCCTCCACTGAATCCCTTCTTGTTGTTAACATGTACATATCTTTCTCATCTGTTTAAAAAAAAAGGACAAACCATTGGAGCAACCCGTGGTCCTTCCTAATTGCCACTATTTTATTCCGTCCCTTTATAGCCAGATTTCTAAAAAGATGTCTTCCTTTTCTTCACCTTCTACTCACTTCTTAACCTGTTGTAAGCTGAAGTGTCACCTGTCACCTTAAATTCAGTTTATTCAAGAGATAAACTTGTGATCTTATCTGTCTAATGGTCTCTTCCCGCTATTCTTACTGTATTGGTTGATGATTATCTTGTTTTTATGAGCCCACGCTTGTAATCAGACAAATCTCCTTTGCCTCTTAGCTTCCCTTATGACTGTTTCAAAAAATTAGATGGGGAAAATGCACTGAAGTGCCTGTACACAGAAAGCTTTCAGTAAATGGGAAATATTATCATGACTATGGATGATAGTGATATTCATCCTCCAAGCTGGGAATCTGGGAGTTATTTAGAAAAACCCCATTCTGGTGGTTTCTATTTTGTCACCTAGACAGGACAGCCTGAAAGTGAGATAACAGACTTAATAAATTTGAATCCTGATGGTACAACTCAAGAGTTTCAGGACCCTAGTAAATTAACCTCTAGAACCTTAGTTCTTGATGTTGATCAAGAAAGGAACCTCACTAGAGACTGATATCTTCTGATAATAATTAAAATAAGTATTATACTGTCATGGAATCTTTTTTATATGCGTTGCAAAAATTAAGTTTATGTCACAGCCTTAAGCCTCTTGAAACTTTTGTGGAACAGTGATAGGTATACATTAATAACCACAACTTTATTTATTCATTTATTTTTTCACTTTTGTCTAACTACCTCCATTTTTCTCCTTATACACTCTACTTTTTTTCAAGCTGTACTTTCATATCATTGGGCAAGTGTTGGATTTGAAAGATTTGTTACATTTTTATGACTCTCTGCCTTTAAAGATCCCACTATACCGGTAATTCATAATGTTAGAACTTCAGTAATGAATCTTTTAGAAGATCCCAGGATGTTAACAGTAGGGCTTTTTGACACCTAGGTGTCTTATACAGCCCGTGAAAGTCTTAAAGTAGTCTTTTTCGTTAAATGTTTATTTGTAACTTTTTCTTTCACAGAGATGGAAAAAAAGCTGAAAGAGGAGAGGGAAGCTCGAGAGAAGGCTGAAAATAGGGTTGTTCAGATTGAGAAGCAGTGTTCTATGCTAGATGTTGATCTGAAACAATCTCAGCAGAAGCTGGAGCATTTGATTGAAAATAAAGACAGGATGGAGGATGAAGTAAGAAAAATAATTCTGACTTTCATTCATCTTATAAAGGAGAAAATCATTGTTATGACTAAAAAGTCAGTATAATTTAAACATGGTGGAGATTTAAATAAAATTACCTACGTATATCTATGTTCACTGCTATAAGGTACAGAATAAGATAGTTCTGGGCTTGACCTCCGTGGAACTTGCAACCCAAAGGGAAAGACAGATACTAACATTGCCATGACAAGCATGCCATACTTAAAAAGGGCGTACCAAGTTAGGAGTATCAGGGCTAATCATGTTCAGGAGGTTAATGGAGACCTCACCAACGGCTTGACATTTAAGAGCTGAAGAAGGAATAAATGAAGAGGGGAAGACAGAGAATAACCTCTGCAAGCACTGTGCAGTGGTGGAGAGTATATCACACTGGCAGGTCTGAGCAGTGCGGTTGGATTCAGAGAATGGCCGGGGACAGCGCCAGGAAAGTAAACAGCAGATCATGAGGGAAATTAACCACTGTAAGAATTTGGAGCATTTTAGTCCTTATGCCCAGCAAGTAGTTGATAAATATTTATTGAATTGAATTAAATATATGTTCAGTTTTGGGGGTAAACTTTGCAGGGCTATAGATTAGAGCACAAACATTTATGAATGAACTAATAAATTTAAGTACCATTTAGGAATGTCCCTCCAAAAGTAACTTTTATACTTACCTTCTCCTCCAGAATTTCCATACAGGTACCATACAAAGAAACCAGATTTTTTTTTTCCCCTCCAAGATTTCATGTCCCAAGATTTCATGTCTGAAATTTTGGAGTTAATTTGATCTAACTCTAAATTCTGCAGTAATAAATGCATAAAACAGTGGAGACTCTTTAGAATACAGTTATTTTCTGTTTGTATAAGGAAATAGTGTACTTGAGGTTTGATTAGTATTCCTTCAAATAATGTCTAATAAGTTATTAAACAGATTTACAATCCCAATTATTTTTCTTATTCATAGGTTAAGAATCTAACCCTGCAGCTGGAGCAGGAATCAAATAAGCGACTGTTGTTACAAAATGAATTGAAGACTCAAGCATTTGAGGCAGACAATTTAAAAGGTTTAGAAAAGCAGATGAAACAGGAAATAAATACTTTATTGGAAACAAAGAGATTATTAGAATTTGAATTCGCTCAGCTTACAAAGTAAGTCTCGGAAATTGCATTCTTGATTTCTTTTTTGTGTGTGTTCAGCATTTGCTTATGTGTTTGATATTTTATATGTGTATAGATTATGTACTTAGAGTTTGTGAAATGAAGATTTAGGAAAAAACGTTTAGAAAAAAATAAAAGAATTTATTTGCAAAGAAGGTTTGCAAGGGAGTTCAGGCTTTGGAAGGGCAGACTTACTTTAAAAAATGCAGTTATTACAGGGGGAAAAAAGATATTGTCAGGACTATTAACTTTACAATAAGTCTGTTTATGGTAGAAAAACAGTTTTTTTGTATGATTTCCATATCCACAAAAATCATCTGTCATCACACTAGAATTACAAAAATCAGGAGTATTTTATTATGGATTAGTACCTTACAGAAAATATTCAAGTTTTCTTTACTTTAGAGACTGGAATTAGACATGATGACCCCGTGTGTGTTTGTTTTCTTTGGTTCATCTCATCCTTTTTCCTCTGTTCTTGAGATGTGATGTGTCTGCTTACTTGAAATAGAGACTCACCAGGGTGTCACTGTGACTCTCAGAATTTGTGTAATTTGCCTTAAGCCAAGTCATGAGATTTTATTTCCTCCAAATTTATGTTATAATATCTTCATTTGCCAGCTTCATGTACAACGCTGTAACTCTTGTGTAGAATTGTCTCTCTTAATTTTGTTTTCTTTATGTTGGTAAAATTCTTTTTCCCCTTTAGAGCCACTGTTTTCACCAAGTAAGGTGTTTTATAATTTTCTTCTCCCACAGTAACTTGCACTCAACATTTAGCTAATAATTTCTGTCAACCATATGCTGAAAGTAAAAAGCTTTTACCATCTAATATGAAAACCCAGCAGCTGCAGATGGAAATTGTTCACCATTCAATAGCTGTGTGTTGGGTTGCATTGTGTATCTGACTTTTTAGTCCTTGCCTCTCTCTGAGCGGTGTTTACATATATGTATTCTATATATGTATATCTCACTTTATCTGTGTTACTCCTCCTCTGTCAGCTGTTGTTATTGCCTCCCTTCTTATTCCATATCTGAGTATTCATTTCCACCCCACCCTTGTGCTTGCTTAACCATAAAATATAGTACTAAATTTTTCTTATCATTTATTTAATATGTTCATGTTTTTAATAGTCTACTTATTGCATAAGACATTTTAAATATATCCCTAAGAAAGCTGTTCTCTACAAAAATTTACCAAAAAAAATATCATTTTACTTTTGCATTTGGATTCATCCACAGTTAATATTCTCCTGAAAGTGAACTTCAGTAGATAATGGTTTTCTCTACTTTTCATAGTATCATTTTACAAGGAGCAAAATGGCACCAGACAGTGTGTCCTAACCAAATATAGCTAGTTAAGTAATACTGAATGACAAAGTATGAATTTTTTAAAAACAGATTATTTTAGTAAACCTTTTTGTTTAAGCAACTTTTAAGAAGCAAAAGTCTAGTAAGAGTAGGGGCATTTGTTTACCTCTTTCTCTTTCGTCTGAAGGCAGTACAGGGGGAATGAAGGGCAGATGCGGGAGCTGCAGGATCAGCTGGAAGCGGAGCAGTATTTCTCGGTGAGAATCACTTTTAACATGTAGACTGTTTCCATAGCTGACTTAACAAGGGGTTTAGATGTTTAATGTGAGCTGTGATTCTATTTCAAATGACTATAAAGTAGTTTTCTCCCGTTGTATATCCCCTTCTCCACATTTCATTTCTGAATCTGTGTTGGTAGTCTGAGTTATAAAGAAATGACTTTTTGTGCAAATATTTCCAGAATTGCTTTCAAACTGGAGCTACTTAGAAGAGCCTGTTAAGAGTTCTGTCTGCCTGGTACCAAGCTCTGGTGGGTTAGAGTGCCCAGGATTATCACGTGTGGTTCATGTGTGCACATCACAGTGGCCTTCGTACATACATGTGTAGCTCTCACCGCATACAGTTGTAGGTATAACTAATGTTGAAGAGCTTTTTCCTATTTTGGCTCTGTGTGCACTTTATGAATCTGTTATGCTTTTTCTCCATAAAAATCATTTTCTTTTTTTACTACAGGCCAGCTTATTTTCATTACTACTGTCGATCAGCATTTATAGCTATTGCTTTGAGGCTTTATTGAAAACTCTGAATTTTTTGTTGCCAAGCTTGTGCCCTAACATTTCAGTTTAACATTTATCTAGCTGCTCCATTTCTGTTTCACTGGCAAGCCGCACTTAGCTGTGGGCTTTAAGCAGTGTAATTAAATGCACAGAGTTTGAGTTGTGTTGCTGAATATGCCCTAGAAACAAAGTATGAACAATATTGGAAGTAATGATTTCCTCAGTAAAAAATCTGGATACTGTTAGAGCTCTATGGAATTTTATGCAGTTACGAGTGGTGACTTTTCCATTTTTTGTCTGTTTCTTCTTGGCTTATTATACAATCCCTGGAATATGTTTTTAAATTAAAAAAAAAATTCAGGATTGTTGAAAACCTTTTTCCTGAATGTAAATTAGCCTTCGTTTTTTCAGTGTGTGGGGGTGACTTCTGCACACGTTCCTGTCCGTAGACTTCCACAGGGTAATCTTTCAGTGCCTCCATATTTGGGGATGGATGTCCAAGTGATTTGTGGTGGTTCTTAATGGATTCTTGATTTTTGCCTCTAAAAACAATACAAACTATTAACTGTCTTTAGTTTTGGTTTATTCTGTTGCTTGTGGGGACTGGGTTAGATGTTGCTAAATTTGATAAGTTATTATGAGCTGAATTTAAGATTTTCTTTAATTTTGGCTTTCAGATCAGGTTATTTTTATTTCTTCATTGATTCCACATATAAATTTCAGTAATTGAAGTCGGAGAAATGAGAATTTGGTTACTAAAGGCAGAATGGACTATTTCATTTTAGAAATTGTAAACAAACCGGAGCTAGCCATCATTTTTCTTTCAGTTGAATTCTTGTAGAAATGTATTTTTCCCCCAGAGAAGTGCTGTTTCTCAGAGGGATAATTAAGTATGCAGTGTAAAAGTCATACTCCACAGCTGTTTGCTGGTCCTCACTATTTTTTCCTTATCTTTTAAACTAAAAGGTGTTGTTAAAAAAACAGAAATTGACTTCACAATTGGAAGTTTATACTCTATAACCTCCACATCTATTACTGTAAAATAAAACTGTAATGAAAATTCATGTTACTATGAAATAAAACTGTAATGAAAATTCATGTGTAAGACTTTGTATAGATATATATTTTTACTTGTCTTCGGTAAATTCTTCAGAGTGGAGTTGTTAGATCATATGTTAATTGTTTAACTTTATAAAGAACTACCAAACTGTTTTTAACCCCATCAATATACTTACTTATTCTTTTCACTTGTTTTGCAGACACTTTATAAAACCCAGGTAAAGGAACTTAAGGAAGAAATTGAAGAAAAAAACAGAGAAAACTTAAAGAAAATACAGGAACTACAAAGTGAAAAGTATGTCCATTTTACTTTGGAACAAGAATCAGTCCTACAGCAAAGATTTCTTAACTTTTAAGTTTAAACATAGAGAGTAGATAGGTCTTTATTCTTATGGCAGTGGAATAGCAAATCTTACCGGCCTAGTTCAGAACAAATCAAACTAAATTTTGACTAAAATTTGCCTTTATGGTGAAGAAATAATTTGGTACTTTAACACTATAGGAGCTGTACAGAGATTCACTAAATTGTGACAGTAAATTGTTTTCAAAGGTCTCTTAATCTTCAAACATCTGTTTGTATATAAATAGTTCATGTAGTATTTGCAAGTTATAATTTTTATGTTAGGTAAAGATATTTAGGGTTTTCCTCTTAGTATTATAAGGCAGGTTAATTTCTATTGCATGTGTGCTTAGGGCTTTACAAGGAGGCAGTCTTATAAAGCTGTTAAGTTTAATAACTGCTCATAGCTGGATAGTATAAGAACAGACATTGAAGCTGGTTTTCTCACATTATTGTATTGTTGTATGTCTTATCTTTTCCTCCCTCCTGAAATCAAACAACTTCTTGTTCTCATTCTCAGCAAATAGTCTTGTTTCCTGAAAGTCATAGGACATCTACTCTCTTCCACTGACAAACCACTGACCTGTCTGCAACTGTACCTGTAAACCCTACCTTCCTTTTGATTCATGAAAATAGACAAAATTAACATGAGTTGACCTAAAAGGCAGCCCTTTGATCTCATCCCTTTGTGCCTGTGACTCCGATTATTCTCTCATCTTTCCTTCATTTCTTTTTTTTTTTTTATTTTTCTTGGAGTGCTGTTGATTTAGTGTTGTGTTAGTTTCAGGTGTACAGCCAAGTGAATTAGTTACACTCCTCCATCATTTTTTTCCTTTCTGTAGTCATTTCCATTGTTACATAAGCATAGAGGTAAACATTTTCTTAAAAAATAACCTCCTTTTCTTTTAACGATATATCTACTTACAGATAGCAACCTATTTTTTTGCTTCCTTTTGTAGCAAACTTCCTTGAAAAGTGACATACCATTTACCTTCAGGTTCTCTTCTCTTATTCTTTCTTGAGCTCATTCAAAACTGTGCACCCATTACTCTACCAGAATAACCGTTTTCAAGGTCACCTGGGGCTTCCTAATAGTTAAGAACTGTTGTCAGTTCTTACCTATTTATCTTATTTAATAGCAGCAGTTGGCATCATTGGTTACTCTGTCTGAATTTGCTTCATTTGGTTTCTGTGACACCGAACTCTTTCCACCTATTGAACCGTCTCCTCTTCCTCACCCGTCTTTGCTTCTTTGTCGTTTCCCATCTCTGAGACCTTTAAACTCTGGAGGGCCCAAGGGATCACTCTCTGCTTGTTCTCATCCAGCCTAATGGCTTTAAATAACATCAGTGTGCAAGTATATTCTTCCTTGAATTATAGACTTGTAAATCCAGCTGTCTGACATCTCCACTAGAGTGTTTAACAAGCATATCATATATAACATGTCCAGAAAAAATGCCTTACTCCCCAGCCTACTCCTTGCTGTCTTCCCCATGTCAATATTAGCTGTTTTGTTAGTCCTAGTTGCTTAAATCCAAAAGTTGGCGTCATCTTAGACTCTTCTTTTTTTCTTACATTCTGCATGCAATCCATCAGTATATCCTAGCTGTAACTAAAAAGCCTGTCCAGAATCTGATCATTTCTCACCGCTTTCCATCATTTACCAACTTGATCCAAATTGCCATCATCTCCAGTCTTAATTATTTCAGGTGTCTCCTTGCTGCTTCTGCCACTGTATTGCCGCTTCTGCCATTGTCCCCCTACTAAGTCTGATTTTAACCAGCAGCCTGAATGATCTCTTTAAAATGGAACACTCAGAATAAAAGCCAGAGTCCCTCTGTTGTTTTAGAAAGCCTTCTAACACTTGTTCTTTCTCCCCAATTCACTTACCACATCTCACAACCACCCCTGACACCCCTCACATTAGCTTCCTTCAGAACATTTCTTATTAGATGTTTCCTTTGCCTAAAAGCATTCCCAGATACTTGCGTGGCTCCTCTCTTCCTTCTTTTATTTTCTCAAATATCAGCTTAGCAAAGAGGCATTCTTGATTGCCCTCAATAGAATAGTGACCACACCTTAGAGCCACTTCACCTTTCCTTTTATTGTTCTTTGTGGTGTACTATATATCATTCATTTCTTTAAATTGTCTCACCTTGCTAATATATGCTTTCTGAGGGCAAGGAGTTTGTTACTGCTGTATGCCTTAAATCCCAGAACAGTGTTTGGCACATAGGAACTTTAAATATTTGTTGGACAAAAGAATGGATATTATTAATATTTTTTGTAGTTACTATATGTCTTCCTCTTTAGGCTTGAGGCAGAAAATTTTATTTGTATTACTTCCTTAATAGAAAGTAGGTGGAAGTCATTCATTTATTTAATAAACATTTATTGAGCACCTACTGTGTGTGCAGGTTACAGTTATGACCAAGATAACTTATCGAAGACAGTTTCTCTTCCTAGGAAGAGCAGGCAGACTGCAGTGATCTGGTTGTGGTCCGAATGTCAATTCTGAAAGGCTTTAAAGAGTTATTCCCAAGGAGCATTCCTAGAATAGTTATAGTAGTTTGCAAATCTATTTATAAATCTTCATAATCTCATTAAATTTCAGAGCTGGAAGGGACCTCAAAAATAATGTAGCTTAATCCTCTCATTTTATGGATTTGATTAAGTTGAGTTCTTATAAGTGTAAGGAACTTGCCTAGTGTCCCTACCCAGTGGAATAGAATGGGGATAGAAGGGGATCAGGGTCTAGGTCTGGCCTCTTGATTTACACGCCAGTGACTTCCACACTGTGCCATGCTGCCTTTCCTTCCAGACCCCAGCAAATTCCTTTTCAGGAGTAGACGGCTTGCCATTGTTCTATTACCTTTTCTTAGTTAAGCAAGATAACACGTACAAAATTTTAGCATCCTTTTTCAAAGTGTGAGAGATTACTTTTCTAGAAAGTTTGTAATGGGTTCAGGGTTTGTTTTAAGCAATAAAATACTTAATTCTTTTATCATTTAAATAGAATTGTGTTTTTAACCATATAGTTAAGTTGGAAGAATGAATTGGATTTGTTTATACTCATCTCTGTCTTAAATCTACCAGAGAAACTCTTGCTACTCAGTTGGATCTAGCAGAAACAAAGGCTGAATCTGAGCAGTTGGCTCGAGGGCTTCTGGAAGAGCAGTATTTTGAACTGACCCAAGAAAGCAAGAAAGCTGCTTCAAGAAATAGACAAGAGATTACAGATAAAGATCACACTCTTAGTCGGGTAAGTGATAGTTAGCTAAGTTATGTGATTAAAATTAATTGAAAAATCTAAACAGGCCACATTTTAAAGTGTTTGGGTAAGTGTATGTGCATGAGTATTTCCTTACACACAATGGTCTACTTGTATGCATATATAAAATAGTTTATATAATCTAAAACAATTGTTAATAATTTAAATTCTTACTCAGTATATTGGGTTTTTTCCCCCTTTCTGGTTATAGATCTTAATATAGTTTATATGAAGAAATACTTAACCTTAAATTCATTTGCTTTATTATCTTAATAAATTGCAACTGATTTCATGGCCAAAATCCTATAAAATTCAGAGATGCTCTTTTGGGATGTGGATATCCACAAAAATTCTTTGTGGATATCTACAGATCCATTATAGAGAAACCATTACTACTAACAGTTGTCTATTCCTGAAATGTATAGTATGGTCAATAGATTATGGGGCTAGAAAGGGGAATTAGAGTTTTCTTCTTGGTGGTAAAGCCACCATCAAGTGCTCTGTTGTAAGTAGATCTGGATTCAAACCCCAGCTTTGCTCCTAAGAAGTTACATCATCTTGGCAGTTTGCTTTGACTTCTTCAAGCCTCAGATTCTTCACTATAAAATAAAAATAATACCTATGTCATAGGATTCTTATGAAGATTAAATGCAGTCATATAAATAGAATGGGGAACAAGTAAATTACTGAAAGTAATTGTTGGAGGGCAGAGAGAATGAAAAGTGCCCACTGAACTGAGAAGGTATCTTTAGACTAAAACGGCAAGACAGGCAGCTCTGTACAGTCTTTGGACAGGTTAATATGGGTCCAGTACTCACGGAGTTTCAGGCAGACAATGATCTAGAAGCATTCCTGGCTGCACTCCACACCACCAAAGGACCATTGGGACAATTTTATAGTTAACCTAAGGTTTGGGAGGTATGTGCTTAAAGATAGAAAGTGCGTTCCTAAGTCAAGATTTATGAATGGGTCACTAGTCTTGTGGGAATCAGGAATATGTCAGCAAAAGTCTTCATCATTGTTTGGGGACTACAGAGCATAGAGGCCACTTCTGATTATTAAATAATATCTACTACCTACAAAGCCCTTGATGACAAAGAAGTGATTTTATCACACAGTGCAGTCTGGGTAGGGTCAGGGAAGGAATAAACGGGGAGGAAATATATGGGCCCACAGTGGTATCTTTTATGCTAATAGCCATTTGGTAATCAGTCAAACATTTTAAATTGTCCTTTTTGTCACCATTATTCAGATGAAGAAACTGAGGCCCAGAAAGCTTGTGACTTGCTGAAGGTCACAGAGACAGAACTAAATGTAGATTTCTTAGTTTTTAGTCTTATTCTTATTTCATTATGTTTTGTATTCCTTTCATTTGTATGACTATGTATGTATACATGCACATTGAAATAATTTTTGGAAGTTAACAGTTACTCTAAAATATTTTCAATTACTTCCACATATTTCAAATTGGAAACCAGACATTTTTTTTTTTTTGAAACCAGACATTTTTATAGTTAAGCAGTGTCTGACCTGTCCTTGTCTGTGGAAAATGCAAGTATTTGTTTAAAGATTATTGTTTTCGATATGAGAGTAGCAAAGAGATTATACAACTTCAGCCTTTCTGTGCTTTGTTTAGCTTGAAGAAACGAACAGCATGCTAACCAAAGATATTGAATTATTAAGAAAAGAAAATGAAGAGATAACTGATAAAATGAGGAAGGCAGAGGAAGGTATGTATGATTTTTTAAAAAAATTGTAACGTTAAAATCAAGTTTAGAGGTAAATCTTTGTTGTGTGTTAGGGTTTTGAAGAATTTGTTTTCATATGTTAAATAACTTGTGTAGCCTTAAGTATTATCTTAAACAGAGTTAGTCACTCCGTTGTGTCCGACTCTTTGCGACCCCATGGACTGTAGCCCACCAGGCTCTTCTGTTCATGAAATTCTCCAGGCAAGAATACTGGAGTGGGTAGCTATGCCCTTCTCTAGGGGATCTTCCTGACCCAGGGATCGAACCCAGGTCTCCTGCATTGCAGGTGAATTTTTTACTGTCTTAAGTCACCAGGGAAGCCCCTCAGTATTATCTTAGGGAATTTAAATATTCTCAGCATCACTCCCCCCACAAAAAGGTAAATATATGAGGTGATGTATGTGTTAATTAAATTGATTGTGGGGGGATCCTTTCACAGTGTATACATATATCAGTTCTTCACATTGTACATTTTAAAATCTTAAAATTTTATTTGTCTGTTATACCTCAGTAAGCTGAAAAAAAGAATTATTTAATGAAGTCACTGAAAGTTACTATGTAGTATATACTAATTTGAATAATGAAGGACATTATATGTTAGTTTGCAAGGCAGAAATTAATGGCATATATGACATTTTATATAATTTGTTGACAGAATATAAATTGAAGAAGGAGGAGGAGATCAATATCCTTAAGGCTGCCTTTGAAAAGAATATCAATACAGAACGAACCCTTAAAACACAGGTATACATGTGCTCAGCCTTCCCCATATGTTTGTATTTGAGTATCATATATTCGGAAGTTAATATTTGCTCCTCATGTCCTTTTTCTTAAAACGGAGATTGTCAAGTCATTGGAACAAATAATGTAATACTCTTTCTTCGTTAAATGTAGAAGTCTTATTCAGGAAATAGAATTTCAGTTGAGTTAAGAAAGCTAATTTGTCTAGTTATCTGATTAGTAAAAAATATGTTTTAGATTGTATGGAGGACCCATAATTGACAGTAGGAAAACTTAATGAGGAGAAAGCATATGCTTGACTGAAGTCAAGAGAGAAGAATGACAAGAAAGGGAAGAATGGGGAGTAAGAAACTTAAAAGGGGTGGATGTATCATTTCGCTTTGTATTTTGCAGCTAAAACTTGGTATCTTATCATTGTACTAAGTCATCCAGTAGTTTTAAATTCTTCAAAAGGTACTGTGTACCTCAGTTGATTTTTTTTTTTAATTACAGTAAAGTATTTTGTACTTAGAGCTCTTTACCACTAATTTACTCTCAGTAATCCTTCAACTAAAGTAATTTTTCAAAAATGCACTTAATAGTCATTGAAAATCCTTCAGTGGGGATTTTACTTCTCTCTGTAAACATAGACCATGAAGAAAAGACTGACATTTATTCTTGGACATACTCCAAAAGAATGTAAGTTGAAAGAAAATGAACTAGGACAAGTATTTACAGCATATATCGATAAATATAAAGAGGATCTGCAAATAGGAAAAAAGACAGTTCAGTAGAAAAAAGAAAAAGCCAAGGGACACTGGAGAAAAAAGCAGTGAAGATTGTTTTAAAAGGCTCAACCGTAGGGACTTACTGGTGATCCAGTGGTTGAGACTGTGCTTACACTGCAGGAGGCACGTGTTTGATCCTCGTCACGGAACTAAGATCCCACATGCCTCAAGGTGTGACCAAAACAGAAAAGGTTCAACCACAGTAGTAAGGCAAGAAATAAAAATGGAAACAATAATGAGATATCTTTTTGACAATCAAATTGACAGGTTTTAATGAGATGTGATACTCAGCTTTGAGTATTATAAGCATATGGGGAAAGTTCATTCATACAAAAACAGTTTAACAGAAGAAAGCATTTGAATGTGCATATTCTGTGACCTAGTATGTGCTCATTTATGAATTTATCCTATTTAAATACTTCCATAAATTCTCAAAAGAAATATTCACAAACAAAATTGCTACAGCATTATTTTTAAAAGTGAAAAGCTAAAACTAACCCATACAATGAGATGCAAAGAAGCCATTAGAAATTAATGAAGTAGATCTACATGTAATGACACAGAAATAGTATTTACTGTGATATTTAATACAGTATTAAATTTAGAGAGCAAGTTGCAGCACACAGTGTACTGCAAAATTCCATTTAAAATGGAAACATTTATATATTATCTACTTATAGTTTTAGGAAAAGTCTAGAAGGATATATACCCAGTAGATTGAAAGAAAAGAGAAGGCTTTAGCAGAGATAGTCTTTGATGAGTGATAACTGTAATAGCTTTTCATGTTTTTCACATTATACTTCTGTGGTTTTTTTGGTTAGTTCAGTGAAATAAGCTTTTACTGCACTAAAAAAATTACTCAAGGGTTCTTTATCCTTGATGGGATCTAATCTACATGGAAATGATAGTGGTTAGGGATTTGTTCTATCTTGATGGGAAAATCTGATTTTTTTTTAAACTAATACAGGACAGATATATGCTAGCTTATGCTTTGTGGCTTATGTAGCTAATTTCCTGTGCTTTTAACAGTCCTGTCTTACTTAGAATATATTTTTTCCTTCTGGCAAAAGGGGTTAGCCTCAACTATATTTACAACCCCATTCACATTCAGGAGGGCCTGAATATGGTGCCTCGTTCCCCTGCTCTCCGACTTGTCTAAAAGAGAAAAATTATCTTGAGCCTTCTTGCCTGTGTACTGTTTCCTCTAATTCTTGTGTCATCCTTGGCTCCCCTCCTTAAGACCATTTCTTCTTTGCTCATTTGATTCCTGTTGGTCTTTTTAAGAAGCATGCGTGGACACAAATGCAGGTCCTTCAGGAAGCCTTCCGTGACTTCTCCGAGTCTCAGTTAGGTACTGCTGCTGTAGCACCTTGCTTGCTGCTTTCTCCTGATTTCCCACTCAGCACTGTCATGCTTGCTTTCCAGCTCCTCTGCCAGACTAGGATGTCTTTGGGGATAACTTTATTTTCTGTCCTTATATCTAGTGCCTATCAGAGTGCTTACATGCAGTATAGTAAGTGCTGAATAATTGTTGAGCAGTAACTGGATTTTTGTAAGCCTATCTGGTTCTTGTTAAACATTTGAACAATGAGATGAATCAGTAATAGTTACTTGTGCTACCAGTTATCATATTCCAACTTCATTAGGTTCTCCTAATTTTCACATACACAAAAGGTCCTGCTTCCTGATTTTGAAGGAAAAAAATTTTTTTTTACTGGAGGCTTAAATTGAATAGCTACAATGAAGAACCTTATTAATAACATTTTAATATCATAATAGGCTGTTAACAAGTTGGCAGAAATAATGAATCGAAAGGACTTTAAAATCGATAGAAAGAAAGCAAATACACAGGATTTGAGAAAGAAAGAAAAAGAAAATCGAAAGCTCCAACTTGAACTCAACCAGGAAAGAGAGAAGTTCAACCAAATGGTAGTGAAACATCAGAAGGAGCTGAATGAAATGCAAGCGGTAAGTTTGTGTGTGTGCATTTGTTATTACTGTATATACCTAGCTATTTATCTTGTTTAGTTTGTTTAGTATAAAAAATGCATATTTAGGTTTATATTCTTCCAGTTTGATTACTGTTACTCTAATATGAACCATGATCTTGACAAACTAGGAAAATACTCTATTAACTATAACTTGAGTAATTTTTACCCCTTAGCATCTGCTTGATTAGAAATGCTGCTTTTGGAGAAACCACCAAGGGTTTTCCTCTGTATCGTTTACACTTTCATTTGGAACCATAAAAGCATTTTCTATTGTTTTAACAGGTGTTTGGGTTTGGTTTTTAATGCTTTATGTTTTAGAAGAAAAAAAACAAAATACTTTTTTAAAGCAAAGAGAAAAGGAGCTTATGCACGCAGTGTATTCCTGAGGAAGAGAACTTGCATTTTTATAGTTGTATTACAATCTGTGGTAGTAAACATTCATGAAGTTCATAGTCAGTTTTTAGTATTAGCAATTCTAGGTTACTTATTTTATAATTCCGCTGATTCTTAGTTTCTAATGTTGGAGATTTGAACTTAATTCTTTATATTATCTTGGTACTTTTTAATTTTTTTAAATAGCAATTGGTAGAAGAATGTACACATAAGAATGAGCTTCAGATGCAGTTGGCCAGCAAAGAGAGTGACATTGAGCAGCTGCGTGCCAAACTTTTGGACCTTTCAGATTCTACAAGTGTTGCTAGTTTTCCCAGTGCTGATGAAACTGATGGAAATCTTCCAGGTAAGAATAATTTCTGTTACTTCATTCAAGCTTGCTAAAACATCATGGGAATTAATGTAGATGTCTTTTATTTGGATTTGTAACTCTGTCATTTTGTCCATGAATTCTTAAGAAGGGATTTATGTTTCTGATGGCCCAGAGTCTGATATTTGCATACTTAGTGCATTTTATAGTGTAAAAGCAGTCACAAACAATCTTAGGCTCTTAAAATAGATCTGAATGGCTCTTCTTAAATAGAAACCTGCAGTTTATGAATCAGTATTGAGCAGCCCATCCCTATGGTGAAAGTCAAAACTGCTGCTACAACTCTTAGTGTTTAAGGAAAATTGTACATGTTTTTATGTGTAGTAGCTGTTTAGTGTTTTATGTATTTTTGTGCTGAAACTAAGAACTGTACTTAATAATCAGAAACATAGAGGCTGTATATAGAAACCTGCCTAGTGCTATAGTGTTAAACTTCAACCAGACCTAAAGTTTCAAATTTGGAGAAATAGATAAAAGCAGTTGGGAAGTGCAGAGAGGCGGCAGGGAGTGAAGTAAACTCAAAACTGAGGAGCTACGATGTCAGACTTTTTCTTCTTTTTCCTTTTTTTTTTCCCAGTGGAGAATCAATTGAAAAATAAAATACTGCCTCATGTTTTGATACATTGTAGTGTGGATTAGAGTACATTTATGTCTTTTTAACAGAGATGAGCAGTACATATGATGCAGGTTCAATTTAGAAATGAATAGGTTATAAATATTAAATCATGCATTATGAATTTTAAAGGCATACATATACACACACAGACACACACATTTAATGTACTACATATTCTTAGTTCAAGGTCTTGAGAGTTTTAAGTGGTCTTAAACTTGAAGTAGATTTTAATTAATGTATTTCCTGAATAATGCATGAAAAGAAAGATACAGAACACCACATTTGATATGATAAGGATTTGTGTTAACAGATATTACTTTTTGTTGTTGTTGTTGAGAATTTGAAATAAGAAACTTGATAGACTACCTAGAAAATTTCATGTTATTCTTCTTAGTCAAGAAAGTGAAACTCAAAATAGGAAGTGAATTCACTTCTGATATGTATTCTATGTAATAGTCATTCTTTTGTGGCTTTGCTACCCCAAAATGAGATTTCTGGAAAGGGAAGGGCAGGGAATAAATGTTTCTTACTCCAATGATCAAAAAATTCGTTCTATTTTCCCATTTTTGGCTCTCTGAAACCTCCAAGAGAAGCCTCTTGAAAATCTTGTAGCTTCACTTCCTTATCAGAGGATCACTTTGGAGTTAATAAGAATCTCTAGCTTCAGCTGTTGTTTGAGCATCATTGTAAAGTTATGACCCAGTCATCAGTTAAGAAAGAGTGTGACATGGGAATTCCTGGCGGTTCAGTGGTAAGGGCTTTGTGCTCTCCCTGGAGAGGTCCTGTGTTCAAAATTTTTTTTGTCTTTATTCCATCCATTTCCCTTCAGCTTTGTTTATAATGTCTTACTATGTATGCCTTGGTTTTCTTTGTATTAGGTTAAACATTTCAGAGACTGACTTGGTGAATACTGTCTAGAGGATTTGAATTGAGAAATGAGATTGGGGGAAGGTAATGAGTTTTATTTCATCCTGGCTTATTCAGGAAGGCTAAACTCGAAGCATCATCAGGTGGTTTGACTGGCAGATTTAGGTGAGGTATCCGTTTAGATTTCAGAATCCTGATCTAATAAGCCCACTCAGGAGGGATCAGTCAGCAAAGAAATTTTTAAATGGTTCTACTGGTTCCATTCTAAGTATATTACTTAGTATAGCTGTGTATTTTCAAAGATTTTTGCTTTTTAAGGTTTTCAAAGTTCAAGTGGAGGGGAAAAAAAGGTGCTGGTGGCCATTCTCCATTGACCAGTCTGGGTATCTCTCTTATTACTGTGTTCTGAATTTGAAATTTTACAGAGGTCTCTACAGTGCTGCACCTTTTCATATCAGAGGCTGTGACTTGCATATTGGAGGTAGAAATTAATGGATAATTATTATCAAAGTTACTTTACCTCTGTATCAGATATCTTACTGCTTGCCACTGCTGCTGCTAAGTCGCTTCAGTCGTGTCCGACTCTGTGCGACCCCGTAGACAGCAGCCCACCAGGCTCCCCTGTCCCTGGGATTCTCCAGGCAAGAACACTGGAGTGGGTTGCTGTTTCCTTCTCCACTGCATGAAAGTGAAAAGTGAAAGTGAAGTCGCTCAGTCGTGTCCGGCTCCTAGCGACCCCACGGACTGCAGCCTACCAGGTTCCTTTGTCCATGAGATTTTCCAGGCAAGAGTACTAGTAAATTGAAAATCTGTATTAAGTCTTATCATTTACTAGACCTCTGGCAAATAAAGTTAAGTTTTTGAGGTCATATCTAGAAAGAATTGTAAAAAGTTTTGGCGTTCATTCTTAATTTGAGAGTTACCTATCATTCACATGTCTGAAAGATATTTTGAAGGTAATGATTAATTTTATTTAGTTTGGAAGACTGATCAATGATTGGAGATAATAAGTACATCTGAATTCTTGAGCATTGGTTGATTTTTTTTTTTTAATTTTTATATCACTTCTCAACTTAAATTTTTTGGAATGGTTCTCTAGCTGTGTCTCTTAAGCAATACATAGTTTATCCAAGTAAACTTTGGTAGTCTTCAGAGATTCGCCTTGATGTTTGAATTGGCTATTTTTGATAACTGATTTACACCTCTTTGTTACACCTAAGAGGTGTAACTCTTTCTTATATGAGTTACATATAATTAACTCTTAAAGGAGTTAATTGCTGATATTGCAATAATACATATCTAAATTTTTTTTAAGTTCAAATTGCTCTACAAATAAATGAAACCTGGGACCAAGTTTTTTTTTTGTACTTCTTTAGTACGTTACTGATAATAGTCTAGACTTAGAAGTCCTCAACATTTTTTATCTGGAGAAGCTGATTTCTGTTTGTATTATAAAAGAATTTAGAATATTATACTTTCAGGTTGCCACTTAGGTCACAGGTGGTCATAGTTTTAAAGGGGGTCCTTACATACTAAAAAAATTTTTAAAGAACTGAATAAAAAAACTGGTATATTAAGTTGCATATAAGACAAGAGTAAGTAGTTTTTTTTAATCACTGAGTTTGGTTTACCTGCTTCTCTGAAGGGAATTCACTGAAAGGAAAGACTAAAATTCTGTTATAACATTATTGTCAAAAACCAATTTTAAATTGGCAAAAACCTTCATATATCTTCACCTTTTTTGAGTTTCTGATTTCTTCATTTTATTTCAATTAGGGCAGATATAAAATTGGGCTCATTTAATTCATAAAATGCCTTTGATGTATAAAATTTCTATAGGAATACTGAAATGGCACCATACAACAATTCATTGAAAATATATTTCAGTCAGTATATTCAAAGAAAACACTGGCAAATTAATCCAAACTTAGAACCAGAAAGCTTAGTTATTTCTGGCACTTATTCTCATAGAGAAATAGCTTGGAAGGAGGATATTTTGGCATACACTGTTTTGTATAAATGTCAAGATTTCCATGGCTTTAATGTCTTTTATTTTTAGTGAGGAATTACTGGTATGAAATGGACTTTGGCACACTGAGGGGAACTTTTCCTAGCAATTACTTTTCCTTTTGTAAATGAGAATATTTGTGAATGATCAGCAGCCTTCTGTATGTTATTGAATATAAGTTAGCCCTGTGGTTTTTAAATTACAACCATTATTTAAATAGGGGGTGAGTTTACTTGGCTAATTAGGAACGAAGGAACTGCAGAATAATAATTTTTTAAAAGGTATATCAGGTACCTACTCTGTGTGTCAGATGCCTCGGGGTGTGTGTGTGTATGTATATATATACTTCTTTTTAAAGTGTTAGGATATGGTACCCTGCTCTCAAACTTTCCATGGAACTGCCTAATGGGACAGATTAATTATTGATGAACAAAATAATAATGCCAACTAAGAAAAAAGTTGGGAGAAGAGGATCTCTTTGAATTGAAGTTTCTCATTATTTCTTCCACTTTAACAATTAAATGAAGGAGAATAACAAAATCAAAGGCCATTAGGTACATGGAAGAAGCTGGAACAAGATCATCACTCCTGATACAGTTAACTGCAAAGCTTGTCTAAGGAAAAATTAGCACTGTGCTCTCGGAATTGAAACTCAGAATTAGATTGCCTGGGTGAACCCTGGAGCTTTGCCAGTTGCTAGGCTTACCCTAGGGCAAGTCAGTTCACCTTGCTAAGCCTTATTCTCTTCGTTTGTAAATGGAGGGTAGGAGGACCCATCTTATCTTATATTCCTGAGAGTGTAATATCCTATGTTCATGAGGTTATACATAGATTATATATGAGGTATTACTTGCACTTGATAAATAATGAATATATAGTAAATGTTACCTATTATCATTACTTTAAGATCAAACTGTTTTACAACTTTTAAGTTCCACAGAGGAAGGTAATATATATTCCCCTTAGGGTCATGATTTAAACAATGGTATAATGTCACATTATAGCATTGTACCTTAAAGTTGGTTGCTTTTCTTCTCTGTTTCAAATATAATAGATCTAAAAAGCACAATTACGGTCTTATCTGTCACCCGATATAAAATAATAATTTCTAAATTTAATCATAAGCATTAATTATATTTAGTATGTATTTAATATACTTAAATGTTAACAATAATAATTATAAAATGCCTTGATTGAATTGGTCAAAGAGTTTCTGGTGGGCACAAACTGGTAAAAGATGAGCAATTTTACCTGCTGAATTCTGTGTTCTTTTACTGTTTATTCTGATACTACAAACTTCAAGGCTTTATACATCTTTAGTTTGCTAAGAATTGTAATTGGACTTACCACTAGAATTAGGGAACCCCTCCCCAACCAAATTTAGACACTTTTAATGAAATTGTTATAGATATTTTACCAGAAAGTTTATCAGAATATTGTACTGAGAAAACAAATAAAATGCTTGTCTCTTATTCTTTATACCTAGTTGGCTCTGCCTGCATTCCTTATTTATTTATCTTCTGTTCTTACCTTCTGTGAGTAATAGGACACTTCTGTACTTCTGCTTGCTCTTTCTCGTGTAAATCATGGCTCTGACTTGTTCCACTTGCTGCATTTTTTTTTTTTTTTGGCTCAGTACTTTTGTATCAATGTTAAATGATATTTAAAGTCTTCTGTATCATATCCCATTTAAGCTGCAATCCATTCCAGTCTTGCCTGGCTGTTAAGGGTATTGTCATTATTTCATACGTTTATGATTGGGTACTGAAAGTTAATTTTAAGGGGAAAGTGGCTTGGAATTTTTTTCTGCAATTTTTGTATGGCCATTAAAGTTGATTTGTGTGATTGAAGCATGAAAGAGCAGATTTCAGCACTTATTCATGTAGCCGTGTTCCAATGCCTGCTGCTGCATGCTGTCAGACAGCTTGTAATAGCTTTTCGTTTTGTGACAGAATACTATGTATTTTTTTCCTTCTAGAATCAAGAATTGAAGGTTGGCTTTCAATACCAAATAGAGGAAATATCAAAAGATATGGCTGGAAGAAACAGGTACCATATAACTCATTTTTTCTAGTTGATATTTTGTTGTATATTTTATTTTTAAATCATAGAACTTATATTAATTGTCATTGTTTTTAGATTGATACAGCATAATCTAGACATAAAAGGCAAGTATTATACTTACCACTTTAAACCAAGTTAATACTGCTGTTTTTTCTTCTCCTTGTTTTTTTCATTTTAGTATGTTGTGGTAAGCAGCAAAAAAATTTTGTTCTATAATGATGAACAAGATAAGGAACAATCCAATCCATCTATGGTATTGGACATTGAGTAAGTTGCCTTTTATTCCATCTTAAGTCTGTTGAGTGTTAAATTATTTTTAGACTTACATTTAGTTTATATTTTGTTATTTAAACTGTGTTATAAACTTCTTTCCCTAACAAATTTAAATAACACCTTTATATTAAATCCTACTTTTATCAAAACATGAGGGAGAAAATATTGCATACCTGATTGATGTATTCAAAAAGCATTTCTTGTAAATGTCAAGTATTCATTGGTATTACATTCATAGAACATCTCAAAAAGTATATAATTACGTTGGTTGTTAATGATAGGTCAAAGAGGCCCCAGCTAAAACACAGAGAAGTTCCAGCATGGGGATCCCTTACTGCCCTGTTGTGGCCATGGGAAGCATCCTTCCTGTGCGCCCCTCTAATCCTTGGCAGCCACTCATCTGTCCTCCATTTGTGTAGTTTTGTCACCTCAAGGATGTTATATAACATCCTTGGAATGGAATCAAATAGTGTGTAACATTTGAGATATGCTTTTTCACTCAGTGTAGTTCCCTTGAAGTCCATCCAAGATGTAGTTTTTTTCTTTTCATGATTGAGTGTTCTGTTGTATGAATATATCAAGAGTTTGTTTAACCATTTATTTGAGTTTTTGCTAATTTTGGCCTATTAAAAATAAAGCTGCTTTGAACATTCATGTACCAGTTTTCATACAGATTTGTAAGAAGTTGCCATACCCTTTTTCCAGAGTGGCTCTGTAGTTTTACGTTTCTGCCACAGTTGTATGAATGATCTAGTTTCTCTGCATCACCACTAGCATTTGGTTTTATTACTATCTTTATTTTAAAAAGTCTGATAGGTGTATAGTGAAACTTACTCTGATTTTAATCTACATTTCTCTAATAACTAATCTTTTCCTATGCTTATCTGCCACCTCTGTGTTCTCTTCAGTGAAATACCTGCTTTTGTCTTTTACTGTAAATGTGTTTTTATAATTGCCTACATCTTATTTCTTTTCATTTTAGTAAATTGTTTCATGTTCGTCCTGTAACACAAGGAGATGTGTACAGAGCTGAAACTGAAGAAATTCCTAAAATATTCCAGGTAAAAATCTGAAGTTCTAATTGTAGAAGACCCTTTACCTAAGTAATAAGTGTATTTCTGAAGTAAACGTAAATACATCAATACTTTTATACATTTGAAACTTGAATGTGCAGATCCAGACTTTTTTAATCTTCTGTTTGCCATTTCTGAATGTAGATACTATATGCAAATGAAGGTGAATGTAGAAAAGACTTAGAGGTGGAACCAGTACAACAAGCTGAAAAAACAAATTTTCAAAACCACAAAGGCCATGAGTTCATTCCCACGCTCTACCACTTTCCCGCCAACTGTGAGGCCTGTGCCAAGCCCCTCTGGCATGTTTTTAAGCCACCACCTGCCCTGGAGTGTCGAAGATGCCATGTTAAGTGCCACAGAGACCACATAGATAAGAAAGAGGACTTGATTTCTCCATGTAAAGGTAAGGCATGAAAGTGATTCTTATACCATTTAATAAGATTACTTCTTCAAGTGTAGCACTTCCTGTAACAAGTTGAAAAGAGATAATAAGATGTAATATTTTGGCACTGGTGGAGCCACATATGTATTTCTGATTTTGCTTTATTTTTACTAGGTTATGACTAATGTTTTCCCTTTAAATTTTCACAATTAAAAAGAGAAGATACCGTCCAAGCTTAATTAAGCATAGTAAATCTTTTCAAATTGTTAAGAGCCTTTGAGAGGGCTCCTTTAAGTATTACGTGACTTTGATTGTGCTCTTTTTTCTTAAAATAGTAAGTTATGATGTAACATCAGCAAGAGATATGCTGCTACTAGCGTGTTCTCAGGATGAACAAAAAAAATGGGTAACTCATTTAGTAAAGAAGATCCCTAAGAATCCACCATCTGGTTTTGTGCGTGCGTCCCCTCGGACACTTTCTACAAGGTCCACTGCAAATCAGTCTTTCCGGAAAGTGGTCAAAAATACATCTGGAAAAGCTAGGTAAGGATTGAAGTGTTAACCTTTCTCACACTAAGTGACTGGATAATAGCTATCAAAACCCAAAATCAAATTGTTCTTTTCCCTGTAAAAGGCATCATTTGTAGTTGGGTCTTTATATATGACTTAAAATGACTTTACAAAGTAGTTTAACTGATTCCTGTTTAAAGCTCAGACTATTTATAAATATCGTATTTATTTAGTTCCATGTCAGGTTTTATTGTAATTGGTTGTGTTATACATGGTAGATATTTCACCCTTAATGTTTTAAGCAACTGTTTATCCCTTTTTAATATAAATAGGTTCATGTGAAACTTTGCTCATCTTATTTTTAGCTATGTTAGCATAAATTTAAAATCAAAATTATTTGACATCACTGTTACAAATAAACTTTTTGGTTAATTACCCTTTTTTTCTTTTTGGGGGAGGGTAGTTTAACTACTTTCGAGAAAATTTTTTAAAAGTTTATATGGTAAAATGAACAACTGCAGGGCATAATTAAACCCTTTCTTGAGAAGTGGCTATGCTATCCTCAAAGTTCTCTAATGCATGGAACCTTGGGACTCAGAGAAATTAAGCAGCTTGCACAGATCACACAGCCAATTTCTGGCATAGTCATTGGAACCCATTTTTATCTGTTTCTAAGCCTATGTTTTTTCTCCTATACCAAATACCAACTTTCCCTAGAGTGTTAACCCTCTACTGAGAGGGATATTTGAGTCTAGAACTGATTTGTCTCTGCTAATGTCACCCAACTCTTCCAAGCAGGCTTAAAACCCTCTTTAATTTATCCTGTTTCTTTCTTTCTGTATCATCAGTAACCAAGTATAATTCTTTGGATTGACTCACATCCATTCCTCCTTCTGTATTCCTCAGCTGCCATACTGTTCCAGTGCTTTATCCCCTCACTCTGGTCTTCTTTGTGTAGAACCCTGTATCAGCCTCTCCTGCACAGGATAAAAGCTGAATAAATGTAAAGTACTTAAAATTGGTTTACAGCTTTGTAGGGGGAATATTGTGTTTGAAACAGTAGAAGCAGAAAGGAGATTATGGTATATTTTTTCCCTTTTCGCCAAATTTTGTGTATTCCTTAATTATTATATATAATGTATATGTACATTTCCTTCTAAGTTTTGTTTTTGTATTTATCAGCTGAGCACATTACTTACAATTTCTTTTTTTTCCCCTTCAACAGTTAACCACATGACCTAGTACCTTGTGGAATTGTGTGGGATGCTACCTGATGAAGCAGGCGTCTCTAACCATGCAGAGCAGACAGGCTGTTCCTTTGACACAAATATCACAGGCTTCAGGGTTAAGATTGCTGTTATTCTGTCCTTGCTTTGGCACAAAAGCACACTGAGGATTGTTTGTTTGTTTTGTTTTGTTTTTTTGTTTTTTTATTGCGGGTTTGCCTATAGGTAGATTAGATTAATTATTACTATGTAATGCAAGTACAATTGAGGGAAAGCTTAGCTAGATATATTTTTTTAAAAAGGTGCTGCCTTTTTGAATTTCTAAGAAAACGCCTGTCAATCATGATAGAACACAGTTTTCCTCATACCAGTGAGAGGAAGAGACTTTCACTTTCAAGTGGAATGGCTGTCACTATCAAGATCAGCTCATGGAAGGAGTAAAGAAAATATCTCAAAATGAGACAACTGAAAGTTTTTTTAAAAAATAACTTCAGTTTTCGTGCTCTTGCAAGACTATACAAAACTATTTTAAGAAAGCAGTGATATCACTTGACTTCAGTGCCCTCACTGTAGAATTTAAAAGCCTTACTGTTGATTGCCCATGGTGGACTTGATGGAAAATAAATATCTTACATTATGCTTTACAAAATACTGTATGTGTTTCAGCAAGTTTGTAGATTGGGGAATGGGAGAAGGCAAAAAAAATTTTTTTTACATTTAATCTATGCATTTTTGCCAAGCCATATTGAGTTATTTTTTACTACTAGAGACATTAGGAACTAACTGTACAAAAGAACCAAGTTTAAAAGCATTTTGTGGGGTACATCATTTCTGTAATTGTATAATGTGTTTCTTTGTGGTTTTAAGTGATAAAGACATTAAGTTAACAAACATATAAGAAATGTATGCACTGTTTGAAATGTAAATTATTCTTAGAACACCTTCAATGGGAGTTGCATTGCCCTTTTAGTGCCTTAATTTGAGAGAATTATTTTACTGCCATGACTATAAAAATTTGAAAAAACATTTTCAAAAAATTATGTGTCCAGGGGGTTTTTCATTGATAATTGATTTAATTTAAAATATTTAGAGGTTTGTTGGACTTTGATAAATTGATACAATCTTTGCATCAAACTACCTGCTTAAATAGTGAATGACTTTATAAAACTCAGCAAAAATACGTAGAAGGTTGCACCCAGTATAAAAGAAAATTACGGCAATACATCTGTGATGTTTTCCAGTTAACATAGGAATTACCAGATAAATACTGTTAAACTCTTGTTCAATAACAAGAGTTGATTCATATGGGCAGTATGACTTATTGTTTATTTTTTTAACCAAATACCTCCTCAGTAATTTATAATGGCTTTGCAGTAATGTCTATCAGATAAGAAGCACTGGAAAACTGATTCGTCTCTAGGATGATATGCATGTTTCAAGTGGTATTAAAAGCCGCACTGATGGATATGTAATAATAAACATATCTGTTATTAATATGCTAATGACTCTGTGCTCATTTAATGAGAAATAAAAGTAATTTATGGATGGAGACCTTTAATAATGACTGCTATGGTGTTTTCTCATGGCTGAGATGAATAGAAACCATGTTATAAATTAGTCCCTGACTGCATACAAATGTCTATAAAATCTCATGACTAGATTAAAGTGAATTTTTAAAAGATAAAACTGGTTTGTGCTGTAAAATAAGAGTGGCTACAATTGAAATGAAAAGTTGGCTAATGTCTGTTAGAAACAATTCTCTGTCTGAGTCTCTTAAGTTTCTCACATCCAGAGAGTGGAAGCTTTGACAGCCTTCGTTCTACACTGTCTTTGTCAAGGAGATTTATATAGTGAACAGCCTTGGGAGATACTGTGTTTCCATCATGCAGAAGGCAGGTTTGTTTTCTGTTGTATAATACACATAATGTTTCTCCCCAGGGCAAAAGTTGGGCAGAGTTGCTTGTGCTTATTATAAAAGATTCAGGTACCCTAAACTTTGGACTCCTCAGCTGTGATGCAAACCCACCCCACTGCATGCTCAGCAACCCCCTGGACCACTCTGCGTCACCCCCGTGGCACTCAGAGGGCAAGGGGAACTGATGGGAACTTGCAGCTTGTGCTGCTTGCTGTGCTGTTCAGTGTAAAGTCATTTGGCTTCAACCCAGGATCCATGAAGTGATGGCAGGGCTGACTTGTAGCATGCAAGTGAACCTCAGATCCTTCACAGGTCTGGACAGTGTCCTTACCAGCTCCTCAGAACCGTCACCATCCCCTCAGTGTAGTATGTCCAGTGTAATAAGGTCCAGTAGAGTGCAGAGAACACAGTGAATTTTATGTATTTGAGAGGACTTTAAAAAAAAAAAAACAACAAAATATTAACTTGAGCATAAAATCACTGAGAACTGACAGAGCTTTCAGCAGTGACCTCAAATGCCACATTGCAAAACCAGGTCAACCAAGAGAGTTCCTTCTTTTCTAAGCTCAGGAAATCACTCAATCCTAAAGTACACCAACATGATGAAGGTCAAGGGAGTGTCGTGGTCAGGAGAACACCCCCCTGCCAGTGCTTTGCAGTACCTTGCCCTGCCTGCTGCATGCCTTCAGGGGATCTTCCTGATCCAGGGATTGAATCCACGTCTCCTGTATCTTCTGCATGGCAGGTGGATTCTTTACTGCTGAGCCTTTGGGGAAGCCCAGAAGTATAGCAATCACAGTGAAAAGCCTAATCATTCCTAGGACCTGGGAAATCCTCTTACTGCTGGAGTCATGTCCATCCTTGAGCCTATTCCTGTGTGCAGAGGCTGTTACTAAACCAAACCTGGGTCCACCTGCCCCATACACAGCAAGGCAATCTGCTGACCCTGGGCTGTAAGGAAGGGAAGTACAGTATTGATTGCAGGGCCAAGTGAGAAAGCCTCACACTTCCAGTGGCTATTATGGATGGGTAAAGACGGAGGGACAGTGTGTCAGGGTGTGTGATCAGCTTGTGCACAATTTGTGTGTGTGTGTGTGCACAATTCTTGACTGAGAACAAGATTGATGGTGATGGTACTAGGGTGACGTTTTGGGAATCTCAGTCAGCCTTCTGGTTCTGATTGCGTTGGGTCTATATACTGGTGGTCAGCATGAAGTTAACTTTCTCTTCTTTGGTGGTGATTTAGTCACTGAGTTGTAGCTGAGCCTTTGGGCCATATGGACCATAGCCTGCCAGGCTCCTCCGTCCATGGGATTTCCCAGGCAAGAATACTGGAGTGTGTTGCCATTTCCTTCTTCAGGATCTTCTTGACCCAGGGATCAAACCCAGGTCTTCTGCATTGGCAGGAGGATTCTTTACAGACTGAGTCATCAGGGAAGTCCAGGGGTTTTAGTATCTGCAAAACAAATCAAGGATACAGGATGAGGGACACGTACACCATGGCTGACATGTCAATGTATGGCAAAAAAAAAAAAAACTACAATATTGTAATTAGCCTCTGATTAAAATAATTTTAAAAAATCAAGACTATAGTTCAGGATATTACCTAGAACCCTTGAGGGGAAACTAAAGCTCCTTGACTTTATTTTATAGCTAAACTATTGTTACTTCATCTCCTTGACTGTTTTCCTTTGTTTCTGCATTTTTCTCACTGATTGAATTTGCTCTTTGGAACTCATGGAAGGCTTTGGAGACTAAAGCTTTTCTACACACAAGAGGTGGACGTGGGGGATCTGTCCTTGGGTAGGCCCTTTCAGGGGTCTGCTTGGTTTCAAGAGAAGTAGTGTTGTGATTGGTTACATGTGAGGCCAGACCCACACAAACCTTGACATTGAGAGAGGAGGAAGGGTTGGTTTGTAAAGGGAAAATCAGGCTTCTCTTTTCCAGTAAGGCTAGAGGCAAAAGCAACAAATGTTCCTTATAGTTGCTGGTTGCTCTGGTTCTCTAGGGGAAAACCTGGAAAATTTGGCACATTCTGTAATCTTTAAAACATTGAATAATAACCAGAAAATGGATTTGTGTATGGTGAAAGATAACATAGGAGTAATCACTATACGAAAAAAGGGCATACACGTGGTGAAGTTCTCTATGGAATCAAAGAAATCTGAATGTGATAATAAGTACTAAATTGGGGGTAAAAATACATGTGATTAAAAGATTGTTTTGCTTTGGAAAGTGTCTACATTATTTCCTCCTATTTTCCTCCCAACACAGTGCCCACCACCAATCTTTGTTAAAATGCGTTTAAGTTTTTAGGAGGAAGGAAATTTCTAGTTTGTTGCTCTGATTCCCAGGTGAGTTTTCAGAAGGAAAACACCACTGCTTTTTGTTTGTTTTGACAGAACGTCCAGTCACACTGAAAATTCACTTGAAGAGTACATAAGATTTTTAAACCAATATTTCTGCTACTACCACACAGTTCTCCACTTTAATTTTCTGCTTCAGTCCTCAAATATCTTGCTCCAAATTACACGCTATGCAAATTTTCTTGTAAAAAGCAGAAGTAGAGAAAATTAAAGTGGTCTTTCTGTCTTGACTGAAAGGGATCCCTATAAAAGATTTCTTGATATAGGTTAGCTCTTTGCTTTGGAATAAGGTCATTTGAAAATGTGTAGCACATGGAAGAAATTTCAATATTACACTTCTCATTTGTGCTGACAAGTGACTTTAAGAAGATAGAAAACTCTGCTTCAAGGAGACTAAACCTTTTATCCTGGCCCTCAGGCTTTCCCTAACTGCCTCCCGTATTACCCACCCTACATTATCTGTTGCCACAGCCCAGCACACATGTCCTCTGCTGTATTCTAGCTTCTCTCCTTCCTGTCCTCCACATGCATATTTACTTCTTACTGTACTAGTTTTTTCCCTACATTTGCTGATGGACCATTAGCATCTGCCAGGCAGGGTCCATGAGCCGACAATCAATACTTGTTGAATCAGTGAATTTGATTGCTTTGATGTTTTTCTGTCTCTCTAAAGCCTTCTTGCCCCCAACTGCTTTCCATTCGCCTCAATTTCTTTCTGTTCTGAATTCCTATCATCACCACCCCAAGTCCATTATTCAACAAATACATCAAATGATAACGCGGTGTCTTGGACCTCAGGGAGACTACATTTCCCAGACTTCCGTGCGGCTTGGCCATATGATTGTTTTCACCACTGAAATGTGAATGGACGTGATTTGCCCCCATCCCTCCTTTTCCTCTTTCTTAAAAGGATATTGCTGCCCTGTGCTTCCCGCAACCACCTCTCCCGTCCCCCGCTTATATTCTTCCTGTGGGCTGAGACCCAGTTACATTTGCAACCCATCTCCGACCAAACAGAAAAAGACAAGCTCTTTACTGCTTTGCTGCTCAAAAGGGTGATTTCCTGAGAGCTTGTTAGTATCTTAGGCTTCATCCGACACCTGCGGAATCAGAGTCTGCACTTTAACGGAATCCCAGGTGATTCACATCCACATTAAACTGAGAAGTTCTGCTTTAGGGGATAGCAGAGAACTTGTTGGAACAAATGTTGGTCTTTGTTGAAGGCCTCATAAAGCAAAGCTGTTGCTCCTCATATATGATTTGGGAATATAAAATGTATCCATATATGTTGTTTGCATATTCCCTGGGGTTTTATGGAAGAGGAAGCCTGTGGTAGACAGTGTAATGCTTCCCCAAAGATGCCCATGTCTGAATCTCCTAAATCTGGGAATATGTTACTTTATATGCAGGTGTGATTACTCTAGGGATTTTATTTTTTTAATTGATTTAGTTTATTTTTTAAAATTGGACTACAATTGCTTTACAATGTTGTGTTAGTTTCTGCTCTACAGCTACTCTAGAGATTTTAAATGAACATATCCTGGTTATCCAGAGGAGGCCAGTGTAATCACAAGGGGCTTTATAAAGAGGGAGGCAGAGGCTCTGAGTGAGAAGAGTTGCTGGGCAGATGGAAGCCGAGGTCAGAGTGGGGCCGCAAGACCAGGAATGTGGGGAGCCTCTAGAATCTGGGGAAGGTAAGGAATGAATTTTTCTCTGGAGCCTCCAGAGTGTAGTCTTGCCAATACCTTGTTAAGACCCTGTCTGCCAGAAGTGTAAAGTGATAAATTTGTGTTTTTTTGTGTGTGTGCGGTTTCAAGCTACTAAATTTGTGGTAATTTGTTACAGCAGAGGTAAGAAATAAATACCTAGCCCTTTGATTTGGGGTAGCTTATGCCCCGTACCCCAGTGTGTTTGAGTTGGAAGTGCAGTCAGGCATTCCTTTCCTTGTCGTTGGTCAACTATGTATTCTTGCTCAGGACACAGAATTTTGAAGGAGTGAAGTAGGCTTGGGATTTGAAATTACTCACGTAGGAGTGGCCAGATTGTGACCCTGGCTATGTTCCCTGCTGCTCATGTCCCTGGGTTTCTATCCATGACCTATGCCTGGTTCCCAGGTTTTGCTAATGATTGTGTAAATTAACCCTGTATCACCCATGAGCTTCTTGTCTCAGGTTTCTGTTGTTTACAGCCAAGAGCTCTGATGAATTCAGAGCCAATTTCAATATTTCTAGTAGATTCTAAGTCTCAGGAGGGGAGAACCTTTGTTTGATTCATCTTTGAATCCACAGCTTCTACACTGAATGTCTTGCACTCAGTACATATTTGTGAATCAGAAGAGCAAACGGCTGTGATGTTGCTACTTGATAGAAATGGGGTAATTATAGGAGCAGACTTGAAGCAAATGTAATAGAGTTGGCATTCAATATGTTAGAGATGCATAGGATTTTCGTTGGCCAGATGATGGGGGGCATTCCAAGCAACAAACGGTAGGTGGTTCACCAACTAAAAGCCTTTCTGGTATCTGCCATCTTTTACAGGAACTTGTTTATTTATAAATGAACAGGTTAAGATATTACCAATATATTTATTATTTAAAGAAATCCACCTTAAGCAGAAGATTCCAGTAGACACAAGTAGATCAGGATTTAGGCATGTATATATAAGATGTGCGCCAAGGTGGCTGGTTATCTACAACTTCTGCAGACATCCATGGAGACCAGCCATGCAAATTTCCTTCTATGCCTCCTTTCAGTGCTAGCATTGTTTCAAATTCTCACTCTGCCCGCTTTGTCTTAAATTCAGGTCCCCCAGTGAGGCTAGAAGTTAGTTGTACCAAAATTTGGGGCTGTGTTGCAAACAAACTTATTCTAGAAGACTCCCTGGTCATGGATAGAACAAGCAAGCTCAAAAAAATTTCTCTTACATCCAATTCTCACAGCATCTGATAATTCCAGAGTGTCTACTGGGAAGCCACAATTCTGTTTTATAGTCTGGTGGGGGGAATACAGACGTTGAAGAAATAGATGTATGTTGAAAGATAGGAAAAACACACCAAAGGTTCCCACGTACCACAACTAAGGTCTGATGCAGCCAAATAGTTTCATTTTTTAAAATGGGAAGAAGATCTGAATATACATTTCTCCGAAGCAGACATACAGATGTCCAGAAGGCACATGAAAAGATGCCCAACATCACTGATTATTAGAGAAATTTGTTGTTGTTTAATCGTTAAGTCACGTCCAACTCTTTTGCGACCCCGTGGACTGTATGTAGCCCACCAGGCTCCTATGTCCATGGGGTTTCCCAGGCAAGAATACTGGAGTGGGTTGCCATTTCTTTCTCCAGGGGATCTTCCCAGCCCTGGATCAAATCTGCATCTCCTGCATTAGCAGGCGGATTCTTTTGCAGTGAGCAACCAAGGAAGCCCTATCAGAGAAACAGAGAAATGTAAATCAAAACTACAATAAGGGCTTCCCTGGCAGTCCACTTTAGGTTAAGACAGTGCTTCCACTGCAGGGGATGTGGGTTCAGTCCCTGGTCTGGGAAGTTCTATGTGCCACACTTCGAGGCAAAAAAACAAACAAACAAAAAATGGAAAAACTCTACAAGGAGTATCCACTCACCCTGCTCAGAATGGCCATCATCGAGTCTACAAGTAATAAATGCTGAAGAGGGTATGGAGAAAAGAGAACTCACCTGCACTGTTGGTGGGAATGTAAATTGGTGCAGCCACTGTGGAAAATAGTGTGGAGTTTCCTTAAAAAGCTAAAAATAGTTACAATATGATCCTGCAATCCCACTCCTGGAAATATGTCTGGAGAAAAGTAATTGAAAAGATACATGCACCCCAATGTTGATTGTAGCACTATTTACAGTAGCCAAGACATGGAAGCAACCTAAATGCCCCAACAACAGATGAATGGATAAAGAGAGAGGGGATGTATATACACAATGTATTCCATACCTTCCCATTTAGCCATAAAAATGAATGAAATAATGGCATTTACAGCAACATGGATGGACCTAGAAATGATTACACTAAGACAAAGACAAATATATGTGGAATCTTAAAAAATGGTACAAGGGAGCTTATTTACAAAACCGAAATAGGCTCACAGACATAGAAAACAAACTTACAGTTACCATCAGGGAAATTGGGGCAAGGGATAGATTAGTTTGAGATTAACAGAGACTGCTATATATAAAATAGATAAGACCAACTGTATAGAATAGGAAAGTATATTAAGTATATTGTAATAACCTATACCAAAAAAGAATCTGAAAAAGTATATATTCTATACAGAATTCTTTGTGTGTGTATGTATATATATATATATCTGTTTGTTGTACACCTGAAAGGAACACAACATTGTAACTCAACTATACTCCAATTAAAAAAAAAAATCTGAATCTATGATGACTTAATATTACACATGTTACTTTAAATAATGTTCTACAGCATCTTCGTGTCCTTCTGGTCACATTTTGGGTCTTGAATAGTGAAATAGTGAAGGGTGAATAAGACTCCTGATGTAGACTGATGAAATCACTCTCCAACTGGGTTGAAATATGGCCCGTTTTAGTTTTGAGACAGCCACTATCCCAGCTCCTCTTTTGCAGTATAAAGGGTCGTTATAAAACCTCTATATTAGGCAGGAAACACCTTTAATTTGCACCTTTTCGAAATTCCTTCGTTCATTCACAGGATCTGTTTCCTCTGTAACTCATCTAGAATGAAACTGATTTCAGTCATGACAACTGAAGAGTTTGAAGAGGCCTCAGAAACCACCCTGGAGAAGGAAACAGCAACCCATTCTAGTATCCTTGCCTGGGATTTCACTGACAAAGTAATCTGGCGGGTTACATTCCAGGGGTGGGGTCGCAAAAGGGTCAGCGGGGATTGAGCAACCAAATAACAACAGGAACCTTCTAGTCTAATTTGCTTCTTTTCCAGGAGCGGGAAAGAGGTAAGGACAATTAGGTGGAGGCTGCAAGTAAGTCTTCCGCGGGGCAGTCAGGGGCGCTGTATCTGTTCCTTTACTAGATCCAACCTAGAGTCCAAACAGGTGTTAGGAACAACAGTAACACGTTAAAACCAAGACAAGCCTATATGAAATACTCTCCAAGTACCTTGATGTTAATTTTTGTTGCAAAACCCTGAAAGGGAGGGCTAGACATTTTCACTAATAAGAAGACCAAGTTGAGGGGCGGGGCAAGGCTTTTCTCCTGGCTCCTTTAGTAGAAAGAATAAAGCCGCAGCTTGCACCGCCCCGCCATTCGGAAATAGAGGCAGAAGACTTTGAAGAGGCTGCCGTAGGGACACCAGGTCGCCCCCACTCCCTCTGCGGCCCGGCGGGGCGGGGCGGTGCCCGAGCCCTGTGGGCGCAGGCGGGGCGCAGTGCGCAGGCGCGCACCTGTGCGGCGCAGGGGCCGCGCGCGCCCCGCCTCTCCCGCCGCCCTCGTCTCTCCACCCGCAGGCCCCGCCTCGCTTCCTCCCCGCAATCGCCCGGTGGCTCGGCAGGCGGGCGGCGTGCTGCTGCGTCATCGCCAGGGGCCGGTTTGAATGAGTTTCTTGTCGCCCCGTGTCTGCCGCAACCACCACCGCCACCGCCGCGCCTCCGCCTCGGCCGCCACCGCAGGTCCTTCGCGGCCCCTTCCCTTCGTCGTCCTTGCCAGGCCCGGCCTTCCCGCGCCGCCGCGCCCCCGCGCCCCGCCATGCCGCTCTACTCCGGTGAGCTCCTCCTCGCCGCGCGCCCGCAGTCCCGCCCGGGGCTAGGCCGCTGGGTAGGCCCGGCCCGCGGGGCGGGCTCCCGGCCGAGCATGGGGCGGGGGGGGGACCGCGGCGCCGAGGGACCCCGCGCCCCTTCCTCTCTCGCTCGAGTTCCGGGCCCTGCGGCGTGAGGCGACCCGGGGGCCCCCGGCGCCGCCGGGTGGGTGGGGTGGGCGCAGGGGGCGAGGTGGGGAAGCAGCTCGCGTCGGCCCCTTCCGAGTGGTGACTCTGCAGAATAGTTTGCGCGGCTGTCCTCGCTTGCGGGTTGGGGTGAGGGTGGACCAGGCTGGAGGTGCGGTGCCATTTCCCGGGCTTCTCGAGAGGTAGCCTGGCCGCGGGAGGGAGGGGCGGCCAGGAGGGGAAGCCTGGCCCAGGGAGTGGTGGAGGGGCCGGGGATGGGAGGTTAGCCTTCGACGTTCTTGGGATTTCCCTCGGCTTACTTCTTGAGCTGCCACCGCCCCTTTTGTATCAATTTCAGTTTTATCCCGAGGCAGATGGCGAACTTACCTTTTTGCTTCGTTTTTGTTTCATGAAACATTGTTTTGGGCTTCCACGGCCGGAGCACAGTGTTAGCTTTTAAGAGGTGAAGGAAAACAAATATCCGCGGGCAAGGGCATCATTTCATTTTGATTGGCGTTTGACAGTTTCTCCCCCCCCCCACCCCCCACCCTTTGGCGTGATGGTAGTCCAGTGTGTGAGGCAGGATCACGTTTTTACTGGAGTTAATGGACCTTGCTGTCTCCCAGTCTTGATTCAAAATGGCACCTAAAACCTCTGTGGTGGTTCCAGTTAGCTATGGGTGTGTGATTCATTGGCTATGGTTGACACTCTATCATAATTCCTTTCGTGAACATTTAGCATTTTGAAAGAATGACATCAAACAAAAGAATAATATTTAAAACTCGAGGTGGATTCTTGATATTCTAGAATTTTGAATTAAATACTTTAATAATGATTTTTTGTTTGGGGGAAAGGTGGAGATGAAGTAGAAAAGAAGGGGGGGAACCACAGCAGAGTAATGTCCTCAAAACTCTTGTGTGCCTGAATGCTTTAATAATGATAGTTCAACCTCTTTCTGAAAGCCATAACAATTAACACTTGAAATATTCTATTTACGCAATAAAAAATTTAATGGGCATTAAGTCATGGTGGGTAAATATCAGTGCATGCTGCTACTTAAGCACACAGGTAGGCTCGCAATTAAACCAATCCCTGTCTTTGTTCCCCTCGAAAAATGCCTGTACTCACCAAACTTCCTAGCTTAAAAATTAAGTTCCATCTTAAATATCTAATCAGATCTTTTTCTTATTTCCAAAATGAGGGAACTGAAGTAGATTTCTAAGGTTTCTTCCTTTGACATCTCCATATTGAGAATCTGTTTATTTCCAGGTTCTGTGAAAAGCCCTATATTTAAAAAAAAAAAAAAAAATTTTTTTTAAGTACTGATTCATAAGATTTAGTAAAAAAGAATTAAATGTCCAGTCTCATATATGATGAAGGGTAAGTGCCGTAAATACGTTTGTGTTTGGTGCAAAGCTCAGGTTTTTATACATATTGCTTTGTTTTAATCTTGAACATAATCCTTTGGTACTGGTATAATTGTCCTTTATGGGTAGGCGAAAAGTTTAACTTGGCCACAGTGACATAGTTAAATAAATTTCAGATATATTCATCTTCATTTTTTCTCTTACTGTTTTGATCTTTTCCTCTCTCATCTTTTGTTTGTGCTATTGTTTTATGTTTCTGGCTTATCTCAGTGATTGTAGTTGTTCCGTCTTCAAACCTATATTTTCTCTGTCACTGCTGGAGTGATCTAATGTTCAAACCAAAGTGGCTTTTATAAACCTTTCAGGGACTGCGCATTTTGTGCAACACAAAGCCTGTACATTTTAACATGACTTAAGTTGTCCTCCCTGACTTGATCCTTGGTCCATTTCTCCTTTTTCAGCTGCTTCCCCATCACTCTGGAAATTACTTGTCTCTCAGGATACCAGTGCTGTTTTATGCTTTTGAGTATCTTTTCCAGGAATGCTTTTATTCTTATTTTCAGGCTAACACCTAATTTCTTCTTTCAGACTCAAAGTCGATAGTGGTAACTTCTAGTATCGCTTTCTCCAGGGTGTTCTTCCTCACTCATGAAGCATTACCTTGTGTTCCTCTGGCATTTGTAATATTCACATTGTTGATTGTTTTAACGTTTTTCTGTCTTTGCTTTATTAAATTGTAAGTTCATAGAGTTTCCCTAATGCTTTCTACCGGGTTTATCACTGAATGAATGCTAACATTGATTGAACTGGGATTTGGAGTCAGGGTCACACTTTTTTTTTTTTTAATGGCGCTGCATGGCATGAGAGGTCTTATTTCTCTGATCAGGGAATGAACCCAAGCCGCTTGTAGTGGAAGCATGGAGCCTTAATCTCTGGATTGCCTGGGATGTTGGAGGGTCACTTTTTTACATTCTGATTTTAGTAATCAGAGAAATCAGACAACTACTAGTTGTGGGATTCTCATTTTGAGTAGGTATAAAGGTTTCAGTGGAAACAAACTGTGTAGATCCTGGAGTTAGTATGTTTATTTAAATGGCAGCCCATGGGGCTTTGGGGATCTTAGTTCCTTGACCAGGGATTGAACCCAGGCCCTGGGCAGTGAAAGCGTGGAGTCCTAGCCACTGGAACATCAGGGAATTCCCTAGTTTATTTTTACATATTTCAAAAGTAGCTATTTTATGAGATTGATTGAATTTTTTATTATGGTAAAGTATATGTAACATGTTCTAAAGTATATGTAATTCAGTTCAGTTCAGTCATTCAGTCATGTCTGATTCTTTGTGACCCCATGAATTGCAGCACTCCAGGCCTCCCTATCCATCACCAACTCTCGGAGTTTACTCAAACTCATGTCCATCGAGTCGGTGATGCCATCCAGCCATCTCATCCTCTGTCGTCCCCTTCTCCTCCTGCCTCCAATTCCTCCCAGCATCAGGGTCTTTTCCAATGAGTCAACTCTTCGCATGAGGTGGCCAAAGTATTGGAGTTTCAGTTTCAGCGTCAGTCCTTCCAATGAACACCCAGGACTGATCTCCTTTAGGATGGACTGGTTGGATCTCCTTGCAGTCCAAGGGACTCTCAAGAGTCTTCTCCAACACCACAGTTCAAAAGCATCAATTTTTCGGTGCTCAGCTTTCTTTATAGAAGAACTCACATCCATACATGACGACTGGAAAAACCATAGCCTTGACTAGATGGACCTTTGTTGGCAAAGTAATGTCTCTGCTTTTTGATATGCTGTCTAGGTTGGTCATAACTTTCAATAGTTCTAACCATTTTTAAGTGTACAATTTTTTACCTTGAGTGCATTCACATTGCTATGCAAACATCACCATCCACCTCCGGAAATTTTTGATACTCCTAAACTGAAACTCTGTACTCATTTAGCAATAACTCCCCGTTTCCATTTCTCCCTAGCCTCTACCATTCTACTGGCACCCACCATTCTACTTTTTGTCTCTGTGAACTTGACTACTCTAGGTACCTCACATAAGTAGAGTCATATAGTACTTATCCTTTTGTTATCTAGATTATTTCACTTAGCATAATGTCTCCAAGTTTCAGACATGTGGTAGCATGTGTCAGAATTTCATTATTTTTTTAAGGCTGAATAACGTCCATTGTACGTATATACGACATTTTGTTCATTGATTCATCTGTTGATGGACGCTTGGGTTGCTCCTGTTTCTAGGCTATTGTTAAATAATGCTGCTATGAACGTGGGCGTGTAAGTATCAGTTTGATTCCCTGCTCTCCATACTTTTGAATATATACCTAGAAATGGAATTGCTGGATCGTTGAGTAGTGATTCTGTGCTTAACTTTTTGAGGAACTGCCATACTTCCACAGTGGTGGCACCATTTTTAAATTTCCATAGAGATGCACAAGGGTTCCAGTTTGCCTGCATTCCTGCCAACACTTGTTATTTTCTGTGTGTGTGTGTGTTTGTCATGTTGTTTTTGTAGTAGCCATCTGAATGGCTGTGAAGTAGGATTTCTATATTTTTTAATGATTCAGGTATATTTTTTGACTTCTCTCTCTTTTTTTTTTTTTGTTTTTTAATTTGGCCACACCATGTGGCATGTGGGATCTTAGTTGCCCAACCAGGAATCAGATGCAGCCTCCTGCAGTGAAAGCAGAGTCCTCAACATTGGACCGCCAGAGAATTCTTGGATTTTTCTTAATACTTGACCACCTCTTGCTCAGGAAGCAGACCTTACCTGATCTTAATGATTGTTCAAATAAACACATTTTGAAGCCTGTGAACCTTATTCTGGGAGGTGTTTCAGTGTCGTCATTTTTTGCATATATTATTGGAGGAGGATTCAGAAACCTTGAATATTTACTGACTAGTTTTGTGAAGTTAATAAATCAGTCTGTTTCTTTTAAGTCTCAGTTTCCTTATTTATCAAATGAGAGTTGAATTGAGTGAGTGAGTGAAGTCGCTCAGTTGTGTCCAACTCTTTGGGACCCTGTGGACTGTAGCTCCTCCATCCGTGGGATTTTCCAGGCAAGAGTACTGGAGTGGGTTGCCATTTCCTTCTCCAGAGGATCTTCCCAACCCAGGGATCAAACCCGGGTCTCCCTCATTGTAGGCAGATGCTTTACCGTCTGAGCCACCAGGGAAGCAGAGTTGGATTAGATCCAGTTCAATTTTATCCAAGATCTTTTGCACTCACTTCACTTCTGATTTGGTAAGCATTAGTAGAGTAAAAAGGTTAGTGACATAGTTTGGTGGTCAAGAACTAGCCTAATAGTTCTAAGGATCTTCTAAATCTTAAGCCTTGTTACTTTGTAAATGAAAACAAAATTATGGTTTGTTTGCAGTTACTGTGAAATGGGGAAAGGAGAAATTTGAAGGTGTAGAACTGAATACTGATGAACCTCCAATGGTGTTCAAGGCTCAGCTTTTTGCACTGACTGGAGTCCAGCCGGCCAGACAGAAAGTTATGGTGAAAGGAGGAACACTGAAGGTAAAATGTAGTCGAAATTCTCATTATGTCCTTGTGAAAATAATTAACACCAGAAAATGTAACATTTGAGGTATTTTTATTTGGTGACAGTAGATAGTCTATGGGATTAAAACTTACTCATATTAAGAAAGGAACAGTGTAGCTGTTTCAAAACACTGCTGTTGAGCAGCAATAATGTTTTTATATTAAATGCATGGTATCAATGAATACAACTTACTTTTTCCTTTAGTTCATTTACAGTGATCACACTGTTTAAGAGATGAGGATTGGCTACCCCTGTTAACTGGGCAATAAAACAATATAAGAATACTTATTCTTTTGTTTTCAACTGTATGTATGTTAAAAATGAGGAAAGTAAATTATTTTATGTATTTGATAAACGAGGAAACTGATCACCAGAGAGGTTTAAGTAAGGGCCCAAAGGAACATGGAATTTAAAGATCAAGCAAATCTGGGTTCACTTCCCAACTTTGTATGACCTTGGAGAAGTACATTATCTCAGGGGGCATATATAGTTACCATTGCTTTTGATTAGCAGTAATAGTCCTTAAATTGAGAAGGGATTTAGGAACTTACTTTTGCCTTCGAAGTATGATGTCTAAAAAGAGATAGTAGCACCACCCAAGGGTAGCATATGGAATGCCTGGTACCTTCTGTGGAAAGGAAGGAACTGATATGGAACTGACTTCCTGTGAAAGGAAGGGCTTAGCTGACAAAATATCTGTGCCAATCAGAGCATTTCAGAAAACATGGTTTAAAGCTCAGTCATGTCCGACTCTTTGCGACCCCGTGGACTGTAGGTTACCAAGCTCTTCCGTCCGTGGGATTCTCCAGGCAAGAGTACTGGAGTGGGTTGCCATTTCCTTCTCCATTAAATGAACATACAGAAGTTAAAGTATTTGTTAATTGATGCATAGGTGTGAAATTTAGGTCCTGAGAAATATTTGTGGACGCAGCAAGTGTTAGTAATGGTTAGTTTGCTTGGGTGGTCTTCTTTACTCTCCTGGTATAATTGGTAGGAGCACTTTCATTCTCCAGGTCTCTTGATTTGGGTGATTAGTTGTATAATCATCCTAATTGTGTAGACCTATTTCATTCCCTAGGTTGTTCTTTGTTCTTATCACGTAAATTGTTCTTAGCTCTGCTGGTTCCAAACATGCAGAAAGTTAGCATTTGTCATATGTCATCATCAAGTGTTTCAGTACTTCTGGTGCTGCAAGTTTACTGTCTTTTAGATGGTATCTTATGTAGTTTAAACAGTTGTTAGACCTATTAGTTTTAAGGCTGCATTATTTTTTTTGTTTCTTTAAAAATATTTTGGTTACAGTAATTTTTAAATCTGCATGCAGAAAATTTTTATTTTGAAGTAGAAGTCTAAAATTACTTGATTGTTAGATTATGTTTGGATTATACAGGGATGGTTAAATGTTTATTATTTGTCTTTAAAACAGGACGATGATTGGGGGAACATCAAAATGAAAAATGTGAGTATTATCTTAACAGTAATTGTAATGCAATTCCCTAATTATTACACAAAATTATTTTTAAGGCTTTTTTTTTTTGTCTGTATATCCAGTTGTTCCAGCATCACATGTTGAAAATATTTTCCTTTTCTCATTGATTTGCCTCAGAGTCTTTCTTGAAAATCAATTGTTGGCCTATTTTTGAACTCTTGTTTCATTGATATATTTGATTAATCTTCTACCACATGGTCTTGCTTGCTGAAGCTTTATAATAAGTTTTGAAATAAGGTAGTGTAAGTTCTCCAACTTTTTTCTATTTCCTCAAGATTATTTTAGCTCCTTTGCTTTTCCTTATAATTTTAGAATTAGTTCCTACAAATGGACTCCTAGAATTTTGTTTTAGATTGCATTGAATCTGCAGTTCAGTTTGGGGAGACTGAACATCATAAAGGTATTAAGTACCGAAATCCTCAAATAAGGTATAGTTGTCCATTTCTCTTAGCTCAGATAACTTTTCAGTATGGAAATCTTGCATGGTTTTTGTTAGTTAGACTCTGGAACTTATTTCTTAGCTGTTAACAATACTTTAAAAATCTTTGTTTTCCAGTGATCGTGGCTAGTTTATAAAAATACAACTTATATTTCTCCTGTGACCTTGCCAAATTCACTTATTAGTTCCTAGTAGTTCTTTCATAGATTTCACTGGGTTTTCTATGAACATAAGCATGACTGTTTGCAAATGGAGGCAGTTTTACTTTTCCCTTTCCAGTCTTTATGACTTGCTTCTGTTTTTGCCTTATTTCATTGCTGGCACTTCTAATACAGTGTTGAATAGAAAGTGGTGGAAGTGGGTATCTTTGTCATTTACTAGTTCACTGAGACCGTTTAAGTTATGAATGGCTGTTGAATTTTAAGTGCTTTTTCTGCTTATTGAAAGGATCATATTTTTCTTATTCTGATAATCTGGCTAGTCTCATTGGTTTTTCACTGTTAAACCTTGCATTTTTGACATGCTGTTCTCAGATTTCTTAATCTTTGTGACCTCTTTACACCCTCAAATTATTTTTGAACCCCACAGAATTTCATATATATGGGTTATATCAATATTTATTGTATTAGAAATTAAGACTGAGGGAGTTTGGGGGAGAATGGATACATGTGTATGTATGTATATAGTCACTGTTCATCTGAAACTGTCATGATGATGTTAATCAGTTGGCTGTACCCCAATACAAAATAAAAAGTTAAAAAAAATTAAGGCTGAGAAATTAAAAATATTCATTTAAAAGTAGCAGTAACAAACCTGTTAACCTGTTAATTTCATTAAAAACATTTTTTTTCAGAACAGCAAAGAAAAGTGAAAGAATGGTCTTGTTCTACATTTTTTCAGGTCTCTTGACAGTCTAGCTTAATAGAAGATAAATGAATTTTTAGTTTTGTTTCTGCATTCTCAGTTTGTTGTGGTATATGGCTTTGGCTGAAGTATATGCGAGAAATCTGGTCTCATAACAGTTAAATATTTGGAAAAGGGAGATGTCTTTTCAGTTAAAATCGTGAACGTTCTTTGATAGTACACCAAAACTCAACACATGGTAGCTGGTTTATTGATTTGTTTGATGCTTTTGAACTGTGGTGTTGGAGAAGACTTTTGAGAGTCCCTTGGACTGCAAGGAGATGACTCATTGGAAAAGACCGTGATGCTGGGAAAGATTGAAGGCAGGAGGAAAAGGGGATGACAGAGGATGAGATGGTTGGATGGCATCGGCGACTCAGTGGATGTGAGTTTGGGTAAACTCCGGGAGTTGGTGATGGACAGGGATGCCTGGTGTGCTGCAGTCCATGGGGCTGCAAGGAGTTGGACACTGAGCAACTGAACTGAACTTAATGTTGTAGAAACCACATCAGTGACCTTTTGTACGTTAAAAATCTATGTTTTGCACTGAAGAATGGATCTTCCACTCATGAATGACTTTGAAACATCATATATTGGTCATTTGGAAAAATTGTTTTTCTGAGTTATTTAGATCTTACTTTCAAGTAAGTACTTTCATGAAATGCTCATGCATTTCATTATATAATTCTTCAAAATTGCATTTGTTAATATCACTACCAACCTCAGTAGAAAAGTCTTTAATTCTAGAAAATTGTCAGGTGCATAGTGACAGATGGAAAATTCTTTTCACTTGAAAGCTCTAATTTTGTCATTGGCAGCTATAAATATTGTCAGTACTTTGCCCTGAAACTACTAGCTCACTTTCTTCATTTTTAAGGAAATGTTACTAAATACTCAAGTCTAAAAACCCATAATTTGTCAGTTGTTTTAAGTAGAAATTGTATTTTGTCAAAAAAGGCAAGTAGACAGGTTTCCAACACAAATGTTCGTGCAAGCTTATTGTGAAGACAGCTATCATAAATTTGGTATGCAGAAGTGTTTTTTTTTTAACTTAATTGGTACTTTGTAATTTTTATTATACCTTCATGTGTGAATAGCTTTCTCCATTATCAGCATCCCCCACAGAGTAGCACATTGGTTAAATTGATGAACCTACATTGATACATCATTATCATCGAATGTCCATGGTTTGTTAGGGTTCACTCATGGTATTGTATGTTCTGTGGGTTTGGACAAATGTATAGTGATGTGTATTCACCATTTATAGTGTCATAGAAAGTTGTTTCACCATCCTAAAAATTTTCTATGCTGTACATGTTTATCTCTCTACCCTTGACAACTATGGATATTTTTATTGTCTCTGTAGTTTTGCCTTTTTCAGAATGTTGTATAGTTGGAATTAAACAGTCTGTAGCCTTTTCAGATTGACATCTTCAGTAATATGCATTTATGTTTCCAAGTCTTTTCATGGCTTGATAACTCAGTTCTTTGTTCAGTTCAGTCACTCAGTTGTGTCCGACTGTGAGCCCATGGACTGCAGCACGCCAGGCCTTCCTGACCATCACCAACTCCTAGAGCTTCCTCAGGCTCCTGTCCATTGAGTTGGTGATGCCATCCAACCATCTCATCCTTTGTTGTCCCCTTCTCCACCTTCAATCTTTCCCAGCATCAGGGTCTTTTCCAGTGAGTCAGTTCTTCACATCAGGTGGCCAAAGTATTGGAGTTTCAGCTTCAGCATCAGTCCTTCCAGTGAACACCCAGGACTGATCTCTTTTAGGATGGACTGGTTGGATCTCCTTGCAGTCCAAGGGACTCTCAAGAGTCTTCTTCAACACCACAGTTCAAAAGCGTCGGTTCTTTGGCACTCAGCTCTCACATCCATACATGACTACTGGAAAACTATAGCTTTGACCAGATGGACCTTTGTTGGCAAAGTAATGTCTCTGCTTTTTAATATGCTGTCTAGGTTGGTCATAGCTTTTCTTCCAACGAGGGAGCATCTCTTAATTTCATGGCTGCAGTCACCATCTGCAGTGATTTTGGAGCCCAAGAAAATAAAGTCTGTCACTGTTTGCATTGTTTCCCCATCTATTTGCTATGAAGTGATGGGACCAGATGCTATGATCTTCATTTTTTGAATGTTGAGTCTTAAGCCAGCTTTTTCACTCTCCTCTTTTCACTTTCATCAAGAGGCTCTTTAGTTCCTCTTCACTTTCTGCCATAAGGGTGGCATCATCTGCGTATCTCAGGTTATTGATATTTCTCCTGGCAATCTTGATCTCAGCTTGTGCTTCATCTAGTCTGGCATTTCACATGATGTACTCTGCATATAAGTTAAATAAGCAGGGTGACAATATACAGCCTTGACATACTTCTTTCACAGCTATCAGTCTGTTGTTCCATGTCCAGTTCTAACTGTTGCTTCTTGACCTGCATACAGATTTCTCAGGAGGCAGGTCAGGTGGTCTGGCATTCCCATCTCTTGAAGAATTTTCCGCAGTTTGTTGTGATCTACACAGCCAAGGCTTTGGCGTAATCAGTAAAGCAGTAGTAGATGTTTTTCTGGAACTCTCTTGCTTTTTCTGTGATCCAACAAATGTTAGCAATTTGATCTCTGGTTCCTCTGCCTTTTCTAAACCCAGCTTTAACATCTGGAAGTTCAGGGTTCACCTACTGTCACCACATTTGAAAAAGGGAAATAGCATCTTGGTATTATTGAAATAGTTTTGACTTCACTGGCTCCGTGAAAGAAGCTGAGAGACCTCCGAGGTTCATAGACAACACTGTGAGAACTGCATACTGGGACAGACGCACTTGAATCATATGTATTTATCTCTTATTTATTGCTGGATTTAGTTTTCTCATATTTCCAAAGATATTTTTATGTGTTGATGAGGCATAATGTTTTGCATTATCCTCACTTTGTCATCAGAATTATGTGGACACTCATTTAAAAGAGTTGGGGAAGTATTTCCTTTCTGTTTTCTGAATGAGTTTGTGTGAGATTGGTATTATTTTCTGTAAATATTTGAAATAAGTTACCAATAATTACATCTGGATTTGGGTTTTCTTCATGGGAATTTGATATTGTTTCTATAGTAGGCACCAGACTATTTTGATTTCTTTTTTTTTTTAATGTTTTTGTGAGTTTTCTTTCAAGGAATTTGCTTATTTTAAATATGTTGAATTTATTGACATAAAGTTGTCCCTCGTATCTGAAATGGTTAGTTATCCTGTTATATCATCATCATTTATCGATGTTCCTTCTTATTCCTGTTATCAATAAAAATATTTTGATCAGTGTTGGTAAGGATCATAAGTCTGTTCGGTTTTTGACTGCTGATTTTACATGTTACCCATTTTCTATTTTGTTGATATTTACTCTTATTTTTTTCTCTTTGGAGTTTAAGTTACTTCATTTTCTTGCTTTTTAAGGTGTATGCCTAGATTATTGATTTTTAAAAAAAATACCTATTTTCTTCTTATAGACATTTAAAACTATTATTACTAATTTTTCTTTAAGCACTTGTAGCTGAATCTAGCGGTTGTGATATGCTGTGTTTTTATTATACAGTTAAAATATTTTCTAATATACCTTGTGATTTCTTTTTTGAGCCATGGATTGTTTAGAACTGTATTTCATTTTCCAGTTATATGGGGCTTTTTCTAATATGTTTGTGTTATTTATTTCTAATTTGATTCTGTCATGGTCACATAACATATCCAGTATTATTTCTGTCCTTTGAAATTTATTGATAATTTGTTTTACTGCATTCATTTGAATGTTTTCTGTGCTCTTGAAAAAATAAAGGTATGCTGCTATTGTTGGGTAAAATGTTTTGTAAATGCCGGTTAGGTCAAGTTGGTGTATAGTCTTCGTGTTCTTTCTATCCTAACTGATGTTTTATCTGTGTCTTTTATTAAATGTGTCATAGTCTCCAGCTCTTGTGGATTTGATTGTATCTCCCTTCAGTTGAATCAGTTTTGTTGCATCTGTTTTTAGGTGCGTGCATGTGTAGGATTGTTACAGCTCTGTGAGTTGACCTTTGATCAAAATGAACTGTTCCTGTTTATCACTGGTAATATTCTTTGCTCTGAGTTTTACCCATTGTAGATTGTTGGTTCCTTTTTTTTTTTTTTTTTTACAGATTATTTATAGGTTTTTTTATAGATGTTTATCAGGTTAAGGAAAGTTCTGTTTCTAGTTTGTAGAAAGTTATCATGAATATGAGTTGAGTTTGTCATATACTTTTTCCATATATTTTGAAATGTTAATTTTATCCTTTAATTTCTTAATGCAGGGAACTATGCTTCCTTTTTTGAATAGTTAGCTAATCTTAATGTATTTTCTTTTAAATATAATTCAGATTCTACTGGTAGTATTTTGTTAAAATTATTGTGTTTCTTTGTGTGAAAACTACAGTTTGTAGTTTTCTTGGACTGTCTCTGAGGCTTGCTGTCAGTGTAATGTTTGCCTTATAAAATGAGTCAGAAGCAGTCCTGTCTCCCCTCTTTTCTGAAAGTTCATATTCTGAAACTGTTGCAGAAAATTCTCCAGTGATGTTCTCTAGGCTTGGAGCTTTGTTTGTGGGAAGATGTTTAATTAAGAATTTAATGTCTTTAATAAATGTAGGACTCTTCAAATGTTACATTTTTTTCACACCAGTTTTGGTAATTTGTGTTTTTTAGGTAATTGGTCTGTATCAGTTGTTGAATTGATACTATACTCTTAATAACCTTTAATTCTAGACTCTGCAATGCTGTCATTTCAACATCCCCTTCTACCCTGCTCCGTATTGGCAAATTGTGATTTCTTGCTCATTGTCTCTGTCATCCAGGGAGAAGTTGTTCAGTTTCATTGATTTCTCCTGCTCCTCATAGAGTCATCTTCTGCTTGTTCATTTATTATTTTAATTGATTTTTCCCTCTTTGCTTTATTTCCTTTGATTTTAATATATACTTGTGCTAGCTTCTTAAGGTAGAAGCTTATTTGATTTATTAATTTTAGGCCTTTTTTGTTTTCTGCTTTGTCCATTTTTCTATTGTATCCATATACACTTGAGTTTTTTTTTTTAAGTTTGTAAAAATTTTGATTGTGGTAATGGGGAAGTGTTAAGATTTATATAGTTAGCGTCATTAGTCCTTTCATCTTTTATGTCAATTCTAGAAAAATCTTCCAAAATGGCAAAATTTTAAAAAAATTAACTTGGATGTTTTATACTTGTTTTATTTTATTTACATTTAAGTCCTCAATTTGTAATTCATTTTGGGCATGGCATGTCATAAGGTGAAGAACTAGAATATTTTCCTAAATTATTATCTTCAACGTTTCTTCATATGTAATCTGTTAATAATTTTAAAGATATTGTTTTAGTTTTCTTTTTCAGAAATTTCTTAGCTGTTTTCATGGGCATGAGTTTATTGCATGAATGAATCATTTTGTAAAGTCTTAGGAAGGGATTTAATTTATATGATAATTTGGAATCACATCTTTATAGTAATTTTTCCAGTCCAGAAATTTGTTGTGTCCGTCAGCTTATTTAGATGTTTTTTAATATCCTTATGTAAAGCTTTATAGTTTTCTTATTAAAATATTATATATTTCTTATTATGTTTACTCTTAATTTGGTATTCATTCTTTTCAGTTGTATTTTCTAGCTGACTATTGCGAGTATATTCTTCAAATGTTTGGTTTTCCTGAGACAGTTGTCTTTGGAAAAGAATTCTTTAGTGATTGCTTAGTACTCCTTTGCTATTATCTTATAAAAAGTATAAGTAAAAATAATAGGTGATAGAATGATTGTCATAGGTACTCATAAGGCTTGAGTTTGTTGACCTTATTTATTTCCTAATTTAATCCTCATCTAGATATTTTTATCTTATTGGCCTTCCTTAAAAAATACATTTTTCTGACTTTTCTCCCCTCTTTTTAAACCTCTCTACCCTCTTTTTCTCAGGTGTTCATGTCTTCCAATTAAGATATTGCATACGATGTCCACATTTCAAGATTATGAGTTTTAGGGTGACAGTCTTCTTTGTTCTGTTGTGTGGAATGTTACATCTGTATTGAATCAGTGTTTCCTTAGGATAATAATGTGTCGAATTATAAAATTAGACATTTTGAACTAATTTATATATTTGGCTTGATAATTTCCAACAGTGGAGATTTTTCTGTTCAGTTGTAAATAATGGTTACAGTTACAGAATAGACTTTCATAGGAAGAATATTATCACTGCTTAGTGTGTTAGGGAGAGAAGAAGTCTCTCCTTTCCGATATTGAAAACATTCTCAGCTTTCTTTGTGACAGTGTTTTTGTCCTTAGCTTTATTGAGGTATAAATAAAATATAGTATATAGAGAGTAAAATTCACCTACTTGAGAGTTTTCATGGATTTGGTTAACTTTACACAGTCATGTTACCACTCCCACAGTCAAGATACAGACTTTCCAGCATTCTGCAGGTGACCTTTGGCCTGAAGCAGCACGCTAGCATTTCATGATTTCTAGTGTATTTACAGAGTTGTGTAACCTTCACCACAGTCTGATTTTGGAATATTTTCATCACCCCAGAAAGAAATGCGTTCCCATTTCCAGACAGTCTCTTTTCCCATCTTCAGCGCTTGCAACCACTAATCTGTCTAGATTTACCTTTGCTGGCACACAGAAGCATGTGATATGTGTTTTTCTGTGTCTGACTTATTTCCTTGAAGATAAACATGGTCAGCTTTTGAGTTTTCATGAAAATTTTTTTTTTTTTAAACAGGGAATGACTGTACTAATGATGGGGTCAGCAGATGCTCTTCCTGAGGAACCCTCAGCTAAAACTGTCTTTGTAGAAGACATGACAGAAGAACAGTTAGCATCGGCTGTAAGACATATGTTTTATATATCTGATTATTACTTTTTAAGAAGTACAGTTAATCAGATGACTTTCAAAAAGTAGCATCTGCATATTTTGAGGATTTAATCGACATCAGGATGCATGTTATCAGCAGTAAACCAGAGTTTTGTTTTTGAAATTGGCTCACGGGATCCTTTTCTAATTGAACAATTCATTACAAAGTCATTAATATCTGTAATAAATGCGTCTGGCAGACAGTGCTGTTAAAGTGTTTACTGTTATTTTCCGGGAAAACAAGCTTAAAGAAGTTACATAGTTTAAATGCTGGGATATTTAAATTCTCAAAACCTTCCATGGTGAAAATACATAGTTTACCCTTAATTTAAGAATGCAGTGTTAGTTTAGAAACTGGCCAACACATTCTTGTCAAATATTATTATCGTTTTTATTACCCAGCATTTATATAGTACCATTTGTTTTTTGGAAGTGTTTTTTTTTTTTTTTTAAATTTGTTTATTTATTTTGGCTGTGCCTGGTCTTTGTTGGGGCATGTGGGATCTAGGTCCCTGACCAGGAATTGAACCTGGGCGTCCTGCATTGGGTGTGCTGAGTCTTAGCCACTGGACCACATGGGAAGTCTCCTTGAAGTATTTCTGTATATATTTTGTTACCCTCTTCTAGGGATAAACCTACAGAGGAGGCAGGACTGATAAAATTCTTTTTTTATTTTCAAGACGGGAATTAAAACACTAAATGATTGTCAGCATGATGCAAGTAAAAATTTTTTTGTTAGGAAAATAAAACGTTGGGGTGGAATATAAATTGGTATGAGTTGGTAAATTATATTTGCTTGAAAGTGTTTAGTGATTTATATTTGCAGTGTTATTTTATAAAATTGATTTACTCCTTTTCCTTATCAGATGGAATTACCATGTGGATTGACAAACCTTGGTAATACTTGTTACATGAATGCTACAGTTCAGTGTATTCGTTCTGTGCCTGAACTCAAAGATGCCCTTAAAAGGTAAGACAGAGGAGAGATTGTTTTATGTCTTTTTTGGGTAAAGAAGGTTCACATTTGGATGAGTAGTATTCTTTTGCACTTTGATATATGTTTATTTAGCAGCTAATTGTGATATAATTCATCCATCAAAAATTCACCTTGTTGATGTGTTCAAGTAGATGGTCTTTATTATATTCACAAGAGTATGCAAGTATCCCACAATGTAATTTCAGAGTACGCCCCTGCCCAGAAAAAACCCTCATACTCTCTTCTTAGACCTTTCCCACCTCCAGCTCTAGGCAACCATTAGTATACTTTTTGTCCTACAGATTTGCTGATTCTGGACATTTCATATTAATGGGGTCATACACTATATGGTCTTTTCATGACTGGCTTCTTTTACTTAGCATACTGTTTTCTAGGTTTATCGATATTGTAGCATGTAAGGTCTACCCCAGTGGCTCAGATGGTAAAGAATCTGCCTGCAGTGCAGGAGACCTGGGTTTGATCCCAGGTTGGGAAGGTCCCCTGGAGGAGGGCATGGCAACCCACTGCAGTATTCTTGCCTGGAGAACCCCATCGACAGAAGAGCCTGGCCAGCTATAGTCTGTGGGGTTGCAAAGAGTTGGACACAACTGAATGACCAAGCACATACAGCATGTGTCAGTACTTCATTGATTTAATGACTGAATAATATTCCACTGTTTGATTATCCAGTCATCAGTTGATGGACATTTAGATTGTTTCCACATTTTAGCTAGTATAAATAATGCTGCAGTGAGAGCATTCAAGCACAAGTTTTTGTGCAGATGAGTTTTCATTTCTCTTGGTTGTGAGTAGATTGCTTGCTCACATGGTAATAACTCTGTTAAGCATTTGAGAAACTGCCAAACTGTTTTCCAAAGTACCATTTTACATTCTCTGCAGCAATGCTAGAGAGCTCCCAGTTTCTTTACCTCTGTACTAGTCTTTTTAAACAATATTGAGGTTTATGAAACAAGTTTCTAAAAGCTTTAGGCCGTTGTGGGTAGTGCTGCTGTAAACATTGGGGTGCATGTATCTTTTTGAATATAGTTTTGTCCAGATATATGCTCAGGAGTGGGATTGCTGAATCATACGGTAGCTCTGTTTTTAGTTTTCTAAGGAACCTTCATAAAGTTTCCCACAGTGGCTGCACCTACTTACATTCTTATCAGCGATGAGGAGGGTTCCCTTTTCTCTACACCATCTCCTTTGTTATATGTAGACTTTTTAATGATGGCCAGTCAGACTGTTGAAAGGTGATACCCTATTGTAGTTTTGATCTGCATCTCTCTAATAATTAGAAAAGTTGAGCATCTTTTCATGTGTCATCTATATGTCTTTGTAGAAATGTCTGTATAGGTCTTCTGCCCATGTTTGGATTGAGTTGGCTTTTTTTTGCTATTAAGTTCAATGAGCTATTTGTATATTTTGGAAATTGATCTCTTGTCGATTGCGTCATTTGCAAATATTTTCTCCCATTCTTTTCATTTTGTTTATGGTTTTCTTGACTGTGCAAAACCCAAGTTTGTTTTTAATAATTGAATTATATAGAAACATGTACAAATGAATTATCTCAGAATGAACACATCCTTGTAACCAACACAATCCTGGATCAACAGAATCCTGTTAACACTCTGAAAATCCCCTCACCAATCCCTTCTAGTCCACGGACCCCACCCTTCTTTGTTGTACTCACTTGACCTCATAGAGTAAGTTTTCTTTTTTTGAACTCCTTATGAACAGAAACATACATATTATATATTATATTCATTTGAGTCTGGCTCATCATGTTTGACTTTTCCGTGTTTTGTGTGTGTTCATTTTTTGTTCGTGCTGTAGACTACACCATTGTATGCATATACTACCAAATAATTATTCTTTTTTTCTATTGATGAATGTTTGAGTTGATCTATGATTGATTGGTAGTGAATATTTCACAGATGATAGAAATATAGTCAAGACATCCTCTTTTTGTAGGTAATAAAGTATAATAAGCATTAAGTTTATTACATTCCGATTGTCTATATCATTTTTTATTTATTGACTTGACAAAGATTGGGAAAAGTACTCTATTGGTTCTTTTGTCTGTAAACACTCTCAGTATTTTTATCTGTTAAACCTCTCAGTACTCATGTCCATTCTTCCTCTGCTCTAACAGTTTTTCTTTATAAAGTTCATTATGAATGTTGTTTGGCTGATTGGATAGTCTTACCTTAATTAGGAATTATATGTTTTCTTGTCATAATATTGAGAGTTTTGGGGAGATGGTATTAAATTACCTATGATCTTTCTGTTTCTAGTTATTAAAAAAAAGATTGATAATTCATTAATATATCTTTTGTCATAAATGTTGAATAGTTACATCCTGTGTATGGCTGTGTGTATGCTTGTGTATGCATGCTCAGTTGTGTTTGACTCTTTGCGACCTTAGGGACTGTAGCCCACCAGGTTCCTCTGTCCATGGAATTTTCCAGGCAAGAAGACTGGAGCACATTGACATTTCCTTCTCTAGGGGATCTTCCTGACCCAGGGATTGAACCTGCGTCTCTTAGGTCTCCTACATTGGCAGGCAGGTCCTTTACCAGATGAGCTTCCAGGGAAGCCCCTGTTACCCTGTAGCTAGATGTAAATTCACAGCAGCGCCCGTCATGTGCTGACGCGGCTCAGGGACGTTACGGGACGCGCGTGCTTTAGGAGTACTTCATTTCAACCTCAGAGTGCCCTTGACAAGTGCTAAAGTGTCTGACAGGAAAACTGTTACGATTTTTATTTTTTTAATGAACATATATAATTTAGGGGCCTTCCCTGGTGGCTCAGCGGTAAAAGAATCTGCCTGCTAGTGCAGGAGGTGTGGGTTTGATCGCTGGGTTGGGAAGATCCTCTGGAGAAGGAAATGGCAACCTGCTCCAGTATTCTTGCCTGGAGAATCGAATCCCATGGAACGAGGAGCCTGGTGGGCTCCTGGTGGGTTCATGGGGTTGCAAAGAGTTGGACACGATCGAGTAACTAACACTTTGACTTTCATGGGTTATTGTATATTAAACAATTAAGGATATAGTAACTAACACTTTGACATTCATGGGTTATTGTATATTAAACAATTAAGGATATTTTAGTTGTAGGAGTTTCCAAAAGATCTAAACAAACAAATGAAAAAAAACAAGACTCTTCAATTCAATATAACTGAACATTTTCTGTGACCTCTTTCATTCACTTATATAAGCACAGAGTTTTTGTTTTAATTGAACTATAGTTTATATCTAGTGAAAGGTATGCATCTTAAGTGTTGGATGTGAGCAGTTTTGTTAAATCCAAATTCTCTGTGACTCATTTTACAGTCAAATTGATGAAACATTGTTATCATCCCAGGTTGGTATTGTATTGTACCTTTTCCTGGTCAGCTACTCAGCTCTTCCCCATTGCCCGGTGTTTAATATTATTTGAATCATAATTTCTGATCCTTTGTCATAAAATATTTGTTTAAGTAGATATGGTGGTTTGAATATTTCCTTGGGTGACCAGTCATTTGTACTGCTATAAAATTAACTGAGATTCATAAAAATGAATTTAGAAATCAGAAACTCCTCGAATAGAGGAGCCTGACAGACTACAGTCTGTGAGGTCACAGAGTCAGCACGCGTGCGTGCGTACACACACACACCTCATTTTATAAGTGAGGAAAATGACTTGAAATTTATTTTGTGTTTATAAGAAGTTAGTGCTGAATACAGGCTTATTGATTTCCATTGAATGTTTTTGATCTAAAGCTTTTTTCTTTATTTCTGAAATTATATTTTGTTTTCTTTGTAATAATGGACAATGTGCTTTTTTTAATGCACAGTTTGTAGAAAATATTATAGATAAGTTAAGACAGGGGAAAGAATGTAAAGTAGGCTTCATTTACCTAAATTCTGCTTTTTCTTAGCAGTCCTTTTGGACCATATAATTCTTAAAGGAACCAAGACTGGAAGAGAAGTAAAAATGGTGGGGACAGCTCAGGGAAACTTACCGTTGAGGGTGTCAGTGTCATAATGAGTCTTTTGAACTTGTTTCTTCCCGTCTGAGTTTCAGAATCTGATTCTGTCCTACTGTTCATAGGTATGCAGGCGCCTTGAGAGCTTCAGGAGAAATGGCGTCGGCACAGTATATTACTGCAGGTCAGTATCTATATATTCTACCAAAAGCATTTACTGAATACTTGCCTTTGAAATCAAAGAAGGCAAGTTAGTTTTAAAAGTGTTCAGGAAGTATGTTTAAGGATTTAAACGTATTCCAGATTTCAGTATTCGGGAGTTCAGTACAAGACGACTAAGTATAGGCTGAAAGGGAGGAAGCTTTGGGAGTGGTTACCTGATGTCCTGATAACGGCTCATTTGTAGCAGTTACACCTGCTTGATTCCTGGGCAGAAGTTGTGTGTTCTCTGTATTGAATGAATATACACTGCTTTGTTAGGAAGGCAAAGGCTATCAAGGATAGAGAGACTTAGAGCACCACCCAGAAGTTGTTTATAGCTAGTTATTGCATTATGAAGTCTTCTGATGAGTTCTTTAAGATTTAAAAACAAAATTTTTTCTTATTAGGGATCCAGCAATTGCAAAAGGAATAGATGTACTTAAAAATAATTAATAAGCAGTTCTTTATTTGTATTAATTGAGAATTTACAGTAGCTTGTATTAAATATGTCATTATTTTACTAAGCAGGTGTTTGCTTTGTTTTTAAGCCCTTAGAGATTTGTTTGATTCCATGGATAAAACTTCTTCTAGTATTCCACCGATTATTCTACTGCAGTTTTTGCACATGGCTTTTCCACAGTTTGCAGAGAAGGGCGAACAAGGACAGTATCTTCAGCAGGTAATCAGGGCAAGGTTCTGTGGTTTTCATTTTGTATATGTAAAACTTAGGTGTCCTACACTTACTTACTAAGCTCTATTTGGAAATACAAATGCCAGTCCCCTCTAGTTAACGCCATCATTATCTCTTGCCTGGAGAGGTGCTATAGTCCGTTAACTGACCATCTTGCTTCTACCGTCTGTGGTGCTTCTCTACGCAACACTCAAGAATCCTTTAAAGAATGTAAGGTTATGTTGGTTCCCCTGTTTTCTGTTTCGGTCCTAAACAGTCTACTGCCTGTCTGCCTCTCTGAGCTCGTCATGTACCACTGTTCCCCTTGCAGTTCTCTCCAGATATACTGGCTTCCTTGCTATTTAAAAAAAGAACTCTCCACGTATCCTCTTTCTATAGAGCCTTTGCTATTTTTCCTTTGGCCGTCAGATAGGGATGTGCCTTGCCTCCTTACCTCATGGCTCACTTCAGGTCTCATGGCTCAAATGTCAAGGCATCAGAGAGGCTTTCCTTGACAGTCCTACTGAATAGCACACTCCTCTTCCCTTAATCACTTCCTACTCCCATATTGCTTTTTTTTTTCTTCCTAGCCCTCTCTACTTGAATTTGTTCTATTTTGTTTATTTATGTTCCCCACTAGGACTTTTTTCTATTCTGTTGACTGCTATGTAGTCCTTGTATCTAGGATGGTATTTAGCATAATGAGTTCACTAAACATCTCTTGAATGAACAGAGAAACTATTCTGTAACGCTTCCTTGTTTTGAAGGTCATAAAATATTTAATTTGGCTTAATATTTAAAACAAAACAACTTTCTTCCCCTTCCCTAAGGAAACTAATTATTTTAAAAGTATTTTGTAAATCAAACACTGTATCTACCAGGATTACTTACTGTGTCACTTTTTAAATTACAGGATGCTAATGAGTGTTGGGTACAAATGATGCGAGTATTACAGCAGAAATTGGAAGCTATAGAAGATGATACTGTTAAAGAGGTAATTGAAATATATCTGTGAATGTAGGCTTTGATTTTCCATCCCATCCCACCCTAAAAGTCTTGAAATAAGTTCATCTTAATAGATACCGACATGTCCTTGAATACTTGAGATACTGAATCTGTAGTTGGAATTTGACAGCTTGCATTTGATGCTTGAATTCAGTGTATTATTTACTAAATTTAATCCATTGAGCTTACTGAGCATCTGTAGTTTTTTGGTAATATTTTTAGATCAGTAGAAAGGTTTTGCAGACAGGGATTACATTAAAAAAAAACTTAAATATGCATTACTAAACTGGATTGTGTGGGAGGTGATGTACATTAATATCCATGTGAAGTAAAATTGGAATTTTTATTTCATCTAAATTTTTGCAGACAGATTCTTCATCTGCATCAGCAGTGACACCTTCTAAAAAGAAAAGTTTAATTGATCAGTTCTTTGGAGTCGAATTTGAGACAACGTATCCTTATGAGTCAAGATTCATATAGACTAATCATAACTTACTGAATATGAATTGGTATAAATAGTATTGTTGACTGGAGTGGTGGATGGGATATGAAGGAAAATTCTTTAGAGGTTTTTATGGTTAAAAAATATGGAAATTAGGAATTTGAAGAAAATACCCATTGGAGTGATCTTGAAGTTAAGGTAAATGGACTCTTTAAGGACATTCATTAGTTTTTCCTAAGAATATCTTTAACAGAATGGCTCATTAATTCACCTCATAGAGAATTAATTTTTAATTGTATGAAATGGGATAAATCAGCAAAACTATATACATGAAATGGAAGCAATTAATAAAACATGAATTTAGGAGAGCAGCATTTTCTAGATCATGGGTAGATTTATCTTTGAGTTATTAAGACCATTTTAAGACTATATAAATACCAAGTTATTTGCTGAGAGTTTATCCTTTTACACACATTTCATTAATCCATATTGTTGGTAAGTGAATGAGCATTTTTAAGTATTGAAATGAATCTCTGCTGGGAGACTGAAATGTTTTAAATACCATTGAATGATGTTATTTTAAAAAGCATTGGGATAACTTATTTTGTTAGAGATTATATAGCAAATTGAATGGCTGTTGGCATATTCCTTAACTTACTTTGCACAGCATGAAATGTACAGAATCTGAGGAAGAAGAAGTCACTAAAGGAAAGGAAAGTCAGCTTCAGCTTAGCTGTTTCATCAATCAAGAAGTCAAGTATCTTTTTACAGGACTTAAGTTGGTAAGGACAGTTACAGTTTATCCACATGGTTTGTGGATTCTTTTATTTACAAATATACCTACTTGCTCACTTTGATTTGTAACCCCAACATCAATACTCGTTCTTTCATGGTCACCTGTAGACATACGCAAGGTGGCAAAAATTCTGAGATGTCTCACTCACACTGTCGTCACCTGAGGTCCCCACAGGTGACCCTCTGCCGCCTTGTTTGAGTGGAAACTAGTATGCTTCTTGCAGTGATTTCAGTGCCACATTTCCTGAATTTTTGTGCTTTTTGTAGGCGATCTTGCTGTGGATAGTGGCCTTCTGGCATGCTGCTGAAGTGCTGTCTGGTGTTCTAAGCGCAGGAAGGTGGTGATGTGCCTTAAGGAGCAAATAACGTTGGTTAGAGCAGCTTCATTCAGGGTTGAGTTACAGTGTACTTGGCTGTGAGTTCAGTGTTATTGTGTCAACAGTGTGTGTTAAGGTGTCATTACACAGCAGAAAGACTCATAAAACAAGGTTGTATATTGATGGGTTGACAAAAATGTTATGACCAGAGGCTCGAAGGAGGCCTCTGGGGGCATTGCAGTGAGGATATATTAACACTGGCGAGATAGACACTGGGATTGGCCCGTGCAGATGAGGGCCTGTAGACATTCTGCCATTGCACTAGGATTGCAGTCGAGGCCCTAGAATTTAAGCGCTTTTTGTAGGCTTTTTTACTGGTTTGTGGCAAAGACAGATCTAAAACTTGCCTCTCTCACGATTCAGTTAGTTCTGTCTCCCCACTGCCATACTAAAGACCCTCTCTAGTGGGCACATTGATAAAGTAGAACAATTTTGCTTGCTTGTCATTTATTTGACAGTTTGGGGGAATATGTACATCTCTCTCAATTTTTTTTTTAACTTTGGCTGCACCGTGTGGCTTATGGGATCTTAGTTCTCCCACTAGGAATTGAACCCATGCCCGCTCGACAATGAAAGCTCAGAGTCCTAACCACTGGACCACCAGGGAATTCCTCAGTATTCCTAAATATGTACATCTTTTGAAGGATAGGCAGTGAATTGGGGCAAGTTTCATGGCATCAAAATGTTAATTGGAGTGTGTGGGATAGAATGTTTTGACAAGGACTTTCCAGGATATTTTCTTAATAATTTTATAAAATTCAATGAAAGCTAAGTATACCTGGAACATCTTGATGATGATGAATTGATGATAGTAATACATAGTTAACCTGATCAGTAAGCTCTAGTATACATGGGGATGCAAAGAGTTGGACATAAAAAAAAAAAAAAGAGTTGGACATAACTGAGCACATGTTAAAAATTTTAAAAAGTACCAGATATGCTGTCATGTTTTCATGAGATGTTAACATTAATTGTCTTGGTATTTTTAGATGCTTTGTCATCATTGGTTTTATCCTTGAGTAATTTTGCTCCACATTTCTTTATCTCTTCATTGCTGAGTAAACTTGGTTAAATGTTAAAAACCTACTCCGTAGTGATTCCTTTTGTAATGTGGTTAGTAATTTTTAAAAATCAAACCTGGAACAATTTTTATGCAAGTATAAGATGATTATTGCTGCTCTTGCTGCTTAGTCACTCAGTTGTGTCTGACTCTTTGCAACCATATGGACTGTAGCCTGCGAGGCTTCTCTGTCCATGGGATTTTCCAGGCAGGCCTATGGCGGGGGGTTGCCAGCTCCTGCTCCGGGGGATCTTCCCGACCCAGGGGTCAAACGTGAGTCTCTGGCGTCTCTGCATTGGCAGGCAGATTCTTTACCACTGCCGCCGCCTGGGAAGCCCCCAGCATGCTTACTAAACAGAGACTATGTACCAAATAGTTCTCCAGGCTTTCTTCATGTGTTAACTCATGTAATTCTGACACCAGCACTGCGACGAGGTGCTGTCACTGCCATTACAGGTGATGCCCAGAACTGCGTTTTCAGGGTCACACAGGCAGTAAGGACGGAAAGGCAGACACTGGTTAGAGGATGCAATGGCTGAAGGCTTCCCACATCTATTAGATTAACAGGTTTTCTGTGTTGTGACTTTTCTCAAATTTAACAGTAATTGATTGGTTCTGGAAGGCTTAGCTACATAAAACATAAAGAACAAGAGTTATTTACATTCTCTTCCTTTTTGCTCTAATAAGAATATTTTGATGATCCGTAAGTAGAGGAATACCATGAAAGGTTTTCTTATGTTGTATAAAACACAGTATAAACTCTCAGAATCTGAGCATTTGGGTCATAAATTAAAAGATCAAATGATTTACATTCTGAAGAGTTCATGCAAGTAAAGACAGATTATTTTGATGCCTGTTAAGAACTAAACCATATCTAAAAGCCTTCTCACTTTGTCGTCATTCAGAGTATTTCTCAGGGGTGTAAATCTGTTGACATACTGTATGTTATCTATTAAATAGTCCTAATTTTTAAAAGAATTAAAGGTATAATTCTATATTACAGAAGACATTTTTTAAATGTTTGGTCTGTTCTTTTCTAGCGACTTCAGGAAGAAATCACCAAACAGTCTCCAACATTGCAAAGAAATGCTTTGTACATCAAATCGGTAAGTTTTGGAATCCAGTTCCATTGACTCGAAAGGTTGTCGGTTAATTAATGTTACCCAGACTTTGTTTTTACCAAACCGAGGAATTAGAAACTTGGTGGCGTTTGCATGTTACAGAATTTCTTTCCATTTTCTTTCCTAAGTCCAAGATCAGCCGGTTACCTGCTTACTTAACTATTCAGATGGTTCGATTTTTTTACAAAGAGAAGGAATCTGTGAATGCTAAAGTTCTTAAGGTTAGTAATGAATTTCCTGTAATAATTATAATTTTTTGAAGGTAGTTCCTTATTTACAATAGATTTCTTTATTCTTTTAGAACTCACTTCAAAATACTGTAAATAGAGAATTATTAACATTAGACAAGTGGTTATTAATCAAGAATATATATTGGAATTGTCTGTTTTCCCTTTTCTTTTAACATACGCATGCCTGCCCTTCAGCCCTATCCAAGCATCTGATTAAGTGGGGCCTCGGGTCTTATATTTTTCAAGAGTCCCAGGTAATTCTGATGGATGCCCTCCTTTCCCCAGTAGTACCACTAGACCAGATCCTCAGTTGCAGAGATACCGGTCCAGTAGGTTTGGGGATGGGAGTGGGCTAAGCGGCAATATAACACACTGTATTCTATGCGATTCCTTTCTTCCAGGTGAAAGGAAAGTGTTAAATTACTGGTGACCAAACAATGATCATTTGAAGTCAGAGCCAGCCTTAGGACTTGTCCGTTTCAGTGAACTGTAGCTCTGCAGTGTACCCATAGAGTCTCTGATCCTTTGGGAAGGGGTATATAATTCTAATGTCTTGAGCTGAATTTCATTAATACATTTTCAGATATACTTAGGGTTGTACAAGCAGGTTAAATGTAGTTGAAGTAATCTGGTTGTTTAGTATTTCTGAAATGCTTCATTTGTTGTTTAATATTTTGGTAGCTCCTCTGTACTCTGTTTGATGGGTTAAAATGTTTACGGAAAAGTTGAAAAGAATTTTTGTCTTAAAATTAGGGCCAGATTGAAAATAAGCACTATATTTTCAACTGCATGGGTCTCCACATGAATTTTGCAGGTCTTATTTTCAGCTTTATTTAAATATGAAAATAGTAATGTAAAAGTGTGATAAATATTTTAAGTAACTATCTTTTTAATTCTGTTTGCACTTTTTATTTTTGGCTTGTAAATAGGATGTGAAATTTCCTCTTATGTTGGATGTGTATGAACTATGTACACCAGAACTTCAAGAGAAAATGGTTTCTTTTCGATCAAAATTCAAGGATCTAGAGGATAAAAAAGTAAATCAGCAGCCAAAGACAGTAGGTTCTTATTGTTCATTTTCTAACCGTAACATGTTTATCTTCACTCTGTGTTCAGTATTCACTTTATATTGTTCATCTGTTAGTAATAATGGGTGACTCTATATTTGGCATATATACAAATCCTACATGTATTGGTGAAGCCCTTAAAATTTTAGATATATTTTAGCATAAGGAAAAGGACTCTAGCTATGCTGAATGGGTCCTTTATGATAGAATGAACATATTTCCTTCTCCCCTAAAATCTGCAGCTTATATTCTTTTAAAATTTATTTCCTCAAAGCACTTCGCACAACATCTTGCCTTATAAAATTTAGTGTATTATTTTCCTTGTAAGACATGACGTTATCTCCATTTCTTAAAATGGATTGGTGTTACAGAATATTGCTTCATGCCCACTGTGACAACTAAAGTTATATCTTTTAATAAGTGCCTGTAACTCTTAAAAAATTATAACCTTAGCAACTTTATATTTAATAAGTTGTATATTTTAAATTCAGAGAAGGCACAGTTGAATTACATGTTTTCTTGAAAAGGGAAAAGATATTTTCTGGTAACTAGGAATATTTCCAGTGTGATATTACATACCAAATTTTAGAATTAGATTCCTCTGCAGGTTTTGTGTGTGTATTAAAAGCAATTTTTAAAATGAAACTTGAGATAATTGTAGAATCACATGCCGTTGTAAGAAATAATAGAGTTTCTCGTTTCTCCTAGTGGTAACAGCTTGCAAAACTATAATATAATGTCACAACCAGGATATTGACATTGATATGGTCTAGATGCAGGACATATTTATCATCACAAAGATCCTTCTTGCTGCCCCTTTGTAGCCAAGTCCACTTTCCCGCTACCCCCTTCATTCTTATCAGCAATGTCTTGCCAGTCTATTTTCTTTGAATTCTTGCCAGAATTTGGTAGTGTCACTATTATTTTAGCCATTTGTGTAGGTTTGCAGTGATACTTGATGTGGCCTAAAGGCTAATGATGTTGGGCACGTCTTCGTGTGTTTCTTTGCCATCTATGTGCCCTCTTTGATGAAATATCTCTTCATATTTTGTGTGTGTGTGTGTGTTAGTTGCTCAGTTGTGTCCAACTCTTTGTGACCCCATGAACTGTAGCCCACCAGACTCCTCTGTCCATGGAATTCTCCAGGCAGGAATACTGGAGTGGGTTGCCTTCTCCAGGGAATCTTCCTAACCCAGGGATTGAACCCAGTGTCTCCTGAATTGCAGGCAGATTCTTTACAATCTGAGCCACCAGGAAAGCCCCTTGTTTTTCTACCCATTTGCCATTTGGTCTTTTACTCTTGAATTTTGGGAGTTTTTATATTCTAATACTAATCCTGTGTCAGATACATGGTTTCTAAACATTTTCTCCCAGCCTGTAGCCTCGTCTTTTCATCCTATTAACAGGGTCTTTTGAAGAGGAAAATTTTTTAAATTTTGTTATAATTTAATCTGTTTTTTTCTTCAGTTACTCTTGCTTTTAGTGTTATATCTAAGAAACCTAGCCACAGGCCACAGGCCATGAAAGTTTATGCATATGTTTTCTTCTAAGGTTTTTATAGTTCCTCCGGTTAGGCTTTTTTGATTCATTCTGGGTTAATTTTTGTATGTGAGATGAGGTACAGGTCCAAATCCTATTGCATGTGAATGTTCAGTTGTCCCAGCACTTCTTGTTGAAAGGACTATTCTCTTCCCATTGAATGGTCTTTGCACCATTGTAGTGAATCAGTTGACTCTAGATGTGAGTGTATTTCTGGACCCTCAGTTTTTTTCTGTTGGTATACTGTCTGTCCTTAGGCCAATACTGCAGTCTTTTTTTTTTTAATGATTTTATTTATTTTTGACTGTGCTGAGTGTTGCTCCCTGGACTTTTCTTTAGTTGTGTCAGGTGGGAGCTACTCTCCAGTTGTGGTGCACAGGCTTCTCATTGCAGTGGCGTCTTTCGTTGCAGAGCACATGGGCTCAGTAGTTACATTGAATGGACCTAGTTGCTGAGCGTCATGTGGGATCTTCCCAGACCAGAGATCGAACCCAGGTGCCCTGCACTGCCAGGCGAATTCTTTACCACTGAGCCACCAGGGAAGCCCAGGACTAGAGTCTTGATTACTGTGGTTTTGTAGTAAGGATTATAGCAAAGTACAAAACTTCCAACTTTGTTCTTCAAGATTGTTCTGACTTTTCTGAGTCCTTTTTATTTCCATATTTATTTTAGGATGAGCTTGTCCATTTCTTCAAAAACAACTGGAATTTTGATGGAGATTGCATTGAATCTGTAGATCGATTTGGGGAGTATTTCCATTTTAATAGTATTAAGCTTTAGAATCCATGAATTTACTGTCTTTTGATTTATGTAAGTCATTAAGTTTTTCAACAGTCTAATAATTTTCAGTGTACATTTCTTGTACTTTAAATTTATTTGTAGCTATTTTATTATTTTTGATGTCTTTAAATGGCATACTTTTTCCAATTTCATTTTTGCATTCATTACAATTGATTTTTTAATATATTGATCTTTATCCTCTACTTTGTTGAAGCAGTTTATTAGCTTTTTTTTTTCCTCTTATTTTTTTGAGAGATTGTGTATAGAATTGATGTCTCTTAAACATTTGGTAGAATTGTCTTGGTCTGATAATCTTATTAGCCTGGAGAGTTCTTTTTCAGGAGTTTTTTTTTTTAATTTAAAAAATTTAATTGTAAAACTTTAGTTATGGGCTATAGAAATAATTTATATCATATTTGGTTTGTGGAATTGTTCCATGTCATCAAGCTTGTCAATTTTACATTTTTTTTCCCTGTTATTCAGGTGTTTGCACAGTGTGTAGTGGTATCCTCTTACATTCCTGATATTGGTAGTTTGTGTCTTTTTTTTCTTGTCAGTGGTGCTAGAGGATTGTCATTTTTTTTGTTCTTAAAGAACTAGCATGTTTCATTTTTTTTTTCTTCTGTTTTTCTGCATCTAATTTGATTGATTTCCACTTTTATTATTTCCTTTCTTCTGCTTGTTTTGGCTTTATTTTCCTCCTCTTTTTCTAGGTCCTTAAGTTGTGGGAACTTGGGTTTTTTATTTCAGACTTCCTGTTTTCAAATATTAGTGGTGTAAATTTCCCTCCTGGCAGTGCTTTCAAATTGTGTTCTGCAAATTGTTGTATTGCATTTCTGTTTTCATTATGTTTCTTGTATTTTTAATAAATTTCCCTTGAGACTTCCCTTTGACCTTGGGTCATTTAGAAGTGTCTTGTTTAGTTTACATGTGTTTGGAAAATTTCCTGTCACCTTTTTGTTCCTGACTCTGGTTTGAGTCCATTGTGAGAAAACACATGTGGGTGATTTAAGTTCCTTTAAATTCGTTGGGCTTTGCTTTGTGGCTCGGGATGTGATCTGTCTTGGTATCTATTCTCTGGGCGCTTGAAAAGAACATGTATTTTACTGTTGTTGAGGCAAGTATTTTGTGATGTTGATTAGATCCAGTTGGTTGATGGTGGTGTTGGCTTTTCCTGTAACCTTGTTGTTTTTGTCTAGTTGTTCCATCAGTTGTTGAGACAGGAGTGGTGAAGTCTTCAAGTAAAACTGTGGATTTGTATGTTTCACCATTCAGTTCTGTTAGCTTTGGCTTTTCATGTTTTGTAACTCTGTTATTTGGTGTGTACACACAGGATGGCTGTTCTTGGTGGAATGATTCTTTGATTATGTAGTGTGTCCCTCTCTGTTCGTGGTAATTCTCTTTGTTCTCCAGTCTACTTTGTTTGATGTTAATTTTTCCATTTCTCCTTTCTGTTAGTATTTGCATGATACATCTTTTTCCATTCTTTTACTTTAAATTTGCCCATATTATATTTGAAGGTAGTTTCTTATAGATAGCATATAGTTGGGTCATATTTTTAGTCCTCTCTGTTAATGTTTAGGCTATTTACATGTAACATAATTATTGATATACTAATGATTAAATCTCTTCTATATTTTGCTGTTTTTTGTTTCTCTTTTTTCCGTACTGGTTGGTTATGTGAACATTTTTTAGAATTCTAATTTGGTTTACATATGTTTTTCTAATGTATTTCCTTGTGTAGCTTTTTTTGTAGTTGCTCTAGGTGTTATAATTATATAGAGGAGTGGTTGACCTAATTGCCTTTTTGTTGTAAGATGCTTTGGCTTCTTGTCATTTTAGCTGTCACTTAAACTGCTGGCATTGTCTTCATTATCATTATAGTTTTTAAGAACTTTGTGTCCATATGCCTAAATAAATTGTTTGAATTTGTATTACACACAGGAATGGGTTGAGGCAAGGGAGTTCCCACCAAAGATTCTTGTCTAAAGTTGTGAATCTTTTTAATTTAAATTTAATTTAATCATAAATACTTGCTGAATTAAATATTTAAGTTCATTTGAACTGAAGTGGCAGGTGGCCATGGCTTAGTAGAGTTAATATAAGTTGCTGTAATTCTGTTTTTGTGAGGCAGCTTTTTATCCTCACCTACATGGTTTGATATTGTGGGGGAAACGGCAGAATTGACTTTCTTTTTTTCTACCCTGGAACAGTGTTTATCTGTACTCTGTATTCACTGGTGTGCTCTACGTTTAGTGGTTTGAAGTTGGTCCCGTAATCAGGATCTGCTGCTATACATCTGAGATTGTATGTTACTAAACAGTAGGACTTTGGGACTCACAGTTTTATGTTAATAATTGTTGTTGCTGTCGTGTCCACCTCTCTGCAACCCCATGGACTGCAGCGTGCCAGGCTTCCCTGTCCTTCACCATCTCCCAGAGCTTGTTCAAACCCGTCCATTGAGTCTGTGATGCAGTGCAAATACCTCGTCCTCTGTCGTCCCCTTCTCCTCCTTTAGTCTTTCCCACCATCAGTGTCTTTTCTAATGGGTTGGCTCTTCAGATCAGGTGGCCAAAATATTGTTAACTGTAGTTCTGTCATTTTAAGCACTGTGCAAGGGAGATCATATTTTTCCTTTGTTTTGCCTTGGTGATTTGTATTATAATAAATATTTGTGGAGACATATACTCATAAGAGAATATAAATTTTATTTCCAGTACCATGAGATTAAAAAAAATTTTTTTCCCCTCAGGGTGACAAAAACAGTAGTCCTCAAAAAGAAGTTAAGTATGAACCCTTTTCTTTTGCTGATGGTAAGTGAAATCTTCATTTCAACTGAGTTTTACTGTGTGTAGGCTTTTTTAAAAAAAATTATACTATCTTTCCACATAATCTGTTCTTTCAGATACCAAGCTTAAAAAAAGTTGTTTCTTAAAGTATTAATTTACCTTAGTATGAGATAGTAAAAAAATCACTTTTCAGTGAATATATGTTCTATAAATGATAGCATACTTATCTTTCATGAAGCTTTAAGTGGACCATAATCTTAACTGGATTTTAATAATAGGGTAGTATTCTGTAGGATAAACTTAAGTTGTTCTTCCTTGTTACTTAACTTGAGAAAGCACATATGTTTATATCTAATATTACTGGATTTATGTCTTTCTTTAGACATTGGCTCCAATAATTGCGGATACTATGATTTACAAGCAGTGCTAACGCATCAGGGAAGGTCTAGCTCTTCAGGCCATTATGTCTCATGGGTGAAAAGGAAACAAGGTAAAGATTGGTGTTTTTTTTTTCAACTGTTGCATACTGTTTTGACAAGTTTAAATTTTTTAGCACATTTATTCTGAAAACTTTTTGATCTCAGAACCTTTTACATTCTTAAAATTATTGAGGATGCCGAAGAACTTTTGTTTGAGAATTGTATCTCTTTAATATTTACTAAAATAGAAGACTGAGAAATTCATTTTAGACTGACATTAATGAAGTCATTACATATTAACATAAATAATTTTTTACAGATTGTTTAAAAAATACATTATTTTTCACTGCGCTGGGTCTTTGTTGCTGTTCAGGCGGGCTTCTCATTATGGTGGCTTCAAACAAGCTGTAGAGCGCATGGGCATTGTTGTCCCACAGCACGTGGGATCTTCCCTAACTAGGGATCAAACCCATGTCCCCTGCATTGGCAGGCAGATTCTTAACCACTGGACCACCAGGGAAGTCCAAATAACATTTTAAAAATAACAGTCTTTTCCAAAACAGAAAAATATTTAATGACGTCGATTTACATTTTTCTAAGTTAGGCTGAATAGGAGACAGCTGGATTCTCCTGCTTCTGCATTCTGTCTTCTACTGCTTTACACTGTGTAACCTCTGGAGAATTCCAAAGCAGTCTTCAGAGAGTGGTGGGGGTGGGGAGGCAGATGCTTTAGAAGTGTTATGAAAGTAATTGTAACCTTCATGGAAACCCCGAAAAGATCTTGAACGTGAGTAGTCTCTGGACCACACTTTGAGAACTGTTGGTATGGCAGATGGAATACTACTGTGCCTAAAACTACCCAGTACCTTTTTTGCAATGGAACTCTGAAAAAATCGTCAATGAGATAAATTTTGTGTTTCTGTCTCGCACTTTAGATGAGTGGATCAAGTTCGATGACGATAAGGTCAGCATCGTGACGCCAGAGGACATCCTACGACTCTCTGGCGGTGGCGACTGGCACATAGCTTATGTTCTCCTCTACGGGCCTCGCAGAGTGGAGATCATGGAAGAGGAAAGAGAACAGTAATCTTCATTTTAGCTATTTATGCTTAGGTGTGAAATAAATGTTATTTGTTGATCATTTCTATAACCCAGAGCTTTGGAGGAAGATGTTTAGGTGGTTTTACGTGTCTCCCCTCATGTGGAACAAGAGAGGGCAGAAGCAGACCACTCTGTGTTACCGACCTAAGAAATTACAGAAAAGAGAACAGAAAAGAAAAATTGCCTTTGGACTGTGCTGCCCTGTGTAAAGGTGGCAGGAAGAATTTTTTAAAAAGCTTATTGCTTGGATTGATTTTTAAAAATTATGAGTTGAAATGCCTTTCAACCATTATTACCTTCTGTGATAATTTTTCTCCCTGTCTTTTTCAGCCCAAGATTCAGCAATCAGATGTTTATTGCACACCTGTTACTCTATTATTTGTTGTTCTTGCATGGTTCAAACCACCCGAGATTCAGTAGCTGCCCATCCTTTGCCTTATCTAACACAAATGTTGCCAGGAAGGTGGAAAGGAAGTAAGTTTGATCTCATTGTGTAACTCAGTGCTGCGTCCCCACCCCCATGGAAACATGGGTACAATCAAGTATTTGTCCAGCCTGACTGTTGCTGGCTTTTCATGACTTTAAAATAAATTGTGATCAAATAATAGTACATTTGATTATACATTTGTTACTGTGTCTCTGATGTACTATGGTTTGTACATTGAACTTTGCTATGGTTTTGTAGTAATGAACCTTAAAATGTTGACAAGCTCCAGTTGCTTATTTTTAGAAAATGAGGATATTTAATAAAAAAAAAAAAGAGGGACTAAGAGCTTTTGACCTCAAGTCTTTTGTCTGTTGGAGCTTGGCTGAAGTTCAGATATATTTAATACTATTAGTTTCTGCAGATGGTTAATTATGCTCTTAAGCATCTATTTGAAAATACTACCTTCTTCACCTGCTAGCCTAATACTGTTTAAAGAGAAACACAAAGTTGTAAAAGTAATGAAGTTCTTTGGATAATGAATGCAACCATGTTTATCACATCTGTTCCTTGGCTCAGTTGGGTGTTTGTTTCTACTCTGTCAACTCCCAACTTCTTCATGTGTATCTCAAAATTTAATACCAGTGATTTTTAGTAGAAATATCAAGAGTGTGAGATACTGCAATATATAGTAGATTTTACAGTCTCATCAATTCATTTTTGTTTTATTGTGAGTGAAAGGATAGGATATCAGCTGTCTTATTTTCTTTTGAGTTAGATATTTATAATAAAGTTGTAGGGATTATCATGAAATCTTTATCCTTGCTTATGCTGTTTTAAAAGGCTCTACAGAGCACAGCAGTGACAAAAAAAAATGGCCATTTTCCTCTCAAGTTTGAACAATGTAATCTAAGAATACTTAGAAGGTAAAATAAGCGTTTCAGGGACACTTACCTGTAAATAGCTTCTTAAGCTAAGCTCTAATACTGGCAGCCAGTCCTCTTGCCTTGGAGAGCGTGCAGAAGAGGAAAGGGAGGTCGACATTCTTTTATATATTGGTATGATGCTTGTGAATTGTGAACTTTTTTATTCACTGTCTTATTTTCTGAACAACTCTGAGGACAAAAATTTAGCAATTAGGATTCAGATATTATGATTTGGAGGATGCTGTAGCTACTAGGTCAGGTTGGATTAGAAGAAACTATAGGAGCCTTTGTGGGATTAGCATTTTAAATTGTAATCTCTTAACTGTCATTACAAAAAACTTGACTTCATTTTATTTGATCCAAAAAAGCATTATTCCAAAGATTTCTTGAAGTGTAAGAAATTGGACTTCTACTAGTGTCTTTTAAACTGTTAAAGACTATTTTAGAATTCAGCCTTGCGTATAAGATCTTTGAAAAGGAGAATAAGGGAAAAAAACGGGATTCCTGAGCGTGCCTTACAGACTGTGCCCCCTGCCCCGAGGCCCTTTTGATACCAGAGCTGTGCTGGAGCACTGGGGGACTGGCAGCAGGCGCTCAGACCTCCCTCAGCATTGAAGACAGTGACGACCTAGCCTTTGAGCCCTGAAGGGTGCGCTGATGTGGGAACGGGGGGCAGACGGTCCGGTTCGGCTGTCACTGCAGGCTGTGCGGAGGTGCTGTCACACACATCTCATTGGAACTTCGCAGCAACCCCTGAGGCATGTAGCCCTGTTTTAAGTGACCTGAGACATAAGTTCTGTAAGGCTAAGAGAATTAGGTTTTATACTTCATCCCATTTCTTTCAAGGTTGGGGGTTGGCACATCTTTCTGTACTGGGCCAGATATTTTCATACGTTTTAAGCTTTGTAGGCCATAAGTCTTTGTTGCAACTGTGTACCTTTGTAGCGTGAAAGGAGCCCAGAGGTAGGCAGCACTTAAATAAGGATAGGTGTGGCTGTGCCGTAAACACCTTACTTATAGAAAGAGGTGGCAAATAGAAAGAGGTAGCAGATGGACCACTGTTTGCTGATCCTCTGCTTTAAAGCATATATGGCACTAGAGCAGTCATGCAGCTTCAGAAAGTATTACTGTGGGATTCTCGGCAAGTTAAATTCTGTAACTTCAGGGCATGCAGGAAACACCATGCCCTTGAACATTGCTAACTGACTTACACATATATAATTAACAAAAATACTATGTGACCTTGAGGTCACTTTATTCTGCCCATTTCCCCAACTTCTCCCCCTAAACCCTGAGGTCAAGAGCCAACATATATTCTGTTGTTCGTGGAGCACCAGCCAACTGTACAACTGTTATAAAAATGTTTATTGTTTACCAAAACCAGTGGACCTCTTATCAAATGCTGCTTGGTAACAAAACCTTATCACAGTTTTAATAATAATAATAAAAGAACGAAGCTAACTGTTTGTCTCATTGTCATTAGTTAGACTTTCTGCAAGGTCACTTAGCCCAGACTTGTTGAGCGCGTTGATCAGGTTCTCGGGCGTCGCGTGTGCCCCTTCCTGGTCTTGCCAGGCCACGAGCAGCTGCCTGGCTCTCATCTTCATGTCTTCGCTGTCACACTCGATCTGTCTAATTTCTGAGTCCTTCATTTCCAAGTAAGGAGCCAGGACCTTCCACTGTTCACCCAGTTTGTTAGCAAACACCTCTATCTGGTCCCCTGTTACAGGTTTGTCCCGCCGAACATCAGGACCTAGAAGACACAGGGAAGGTAAATTAGAACAGAGTACGAGGACGTGTGGGAGTCAAAGTCCATAATGGAACACGGGCCACTGAGACGCCAGTAAGTTTTATTTTAAAAGTAAAACAGTCCCTTTTCATGTTTCCCCTGGTTGAATTCTTATGATCATTAGGAATGTAAAACTAAAGCTGTTGCCTGTGTTACAATCATGAAGGCTTTCCCTGAAACCAGTGGCCCCCAATCTAAGCCCCGAGAATTAAGAGGTATGAGGTGCATTCAATGTAAGTGCTCTCCTTCCCAACACTTCCCAATATTATTGTATAAAATGCACTACTGGAAAAGTTATCAAGCAATGCTTTAGATTCCTCACTATAAGAAACAGAGCTGAGATAAACAGTAGAAGTTGAGAAGTAGATCAAATAACGTACCTCTCAACAAAGAACCCCAATCTTTTCCAATTTTGTAAAATAGCCAAGAAAATTCAATTCTTACTTTCATTTTCCTTCAGTAAAGCATCATTATCTTCCTCATCTTCATCCTCACCTGTTTTTATTTCTTCAGAAGGAGGCTACAATGAGTAAAAAGGAATGTCTTAGAGTTCCAACTTCTACAATCAGAGAAGTGGGGATAGTTTTGATCTTAGATAAGAGATTCCAGTTATGGGGCCCAGAACTTTCCTCCCAAGAATATTAAATGTGAACGTCAGGTAAGGATCATAGTGGGACAGTGTTAACCTGGAGAAGGAAGAACGGGGGACAACCAGAGGTTGGAAGGACTCCCTTCACCCCAGCCTGGGAAGAAGGGAGTCAGCAGGAAGCCTGGTGAGATGACCTGCACGCACCCAGCACATACGTGGTAACAACAATCTAGGGCCGACCAGGGGGCCATCCGTGTGCTTAACAACATGCTTTGAGTAACTCTTCGGTTGTATGCACACAGTATAGTTATTACCATACTGTATTAGAAAAGAACAGAGTGGGAAGATAGGCCAAGTTGCCTACCCCGACCCCATGGGCCCTGCCTGTGATAACAGAATGCACTGGCAAACAGGAAGAATAATCAAAGTATAATAACTTTATACAACATGTAAAGGTACTTCAATTTATGTATTGATACTTCCTATAAATGTATACTCAGAGGCATTATTTCCTCATTCTAAAACAACAGGGTTTGTGGATCATACTTTTTCCACATGATTAAAGTGAAATTCAGCTTTTAGCTCAAAGAGCAACAGCAGTTTTACAAAAGAAGAGAACGCCAACTGAAGGATAAAACACTCATCACTCCTACTTACTGGTAATTCCTTGGCTAGCTTTATTACCATGTTTTCGAGATATTCTGGCAAACTTTTAAACTGCTGGTTGGTTGGCTGGAAGAAGTGAGGGCTTCTGCGTGCTAACAGTCTTAGGGCTCTCCAACCATAATTTGAGTTGTTCACAGCCCTATAAAAAGAGATATCAATCTTGTGATTTACATAGTTACTTATAATTTTTGTATTCCCTTCTAGTTAATGTACTTAGTTCACCAGATGAAACTCTACGCTCAGATCAGTAGCTGAAGGCACCATTCTTCTCACTCTGACCGTAGCCCTAAAGAATGCATGCAGTTCACTTACAAATAGAAACCGGCAGAGTCCGAAGGGGCAGGTTCATATGCAGCAAACACACTTTAAAAGTGTACAGACACTTAAAGGTCAACTAGTACACATCCAGGACTGGCCAGGAGCTGTGTGTGCCGGACAGAAGTCCTCTGCCTCACCCTTAGAGAGAGACTCAGGCTCACTGCTCACTGTGTTTCTATCCACCCTGGCAGTGCCACCTGCAGGGGTGAGTTTCAGAATATTTTATAAACCCAACAGATGTCGTCATGTAACTTAATATCTGCTTTTTAAGTTTCATTTGCTCAGTATCAACCTTGGTGAATAAAAAATGACTCCAAAACTGAAAAGGACACAGCAGTAGCCTAGACTATAAACACTGACGCCAAGAACAGGATCTGCCAGATGTTCCCGTGGCAGGAACAGGTGGTGCACAGTACGGCAAGAAAAACCTCCGAGACTAGAGACCCTGTTCCAGAAATAGGTGGGCCACAGCGAACCCAGAGCACAGATCTGTTCCGTTTAAAATTTTCTGCAAGTGATCTGGAGGCCCCCATGAGGTCTTAAGAGTAGCTCATTATCAGTGGCCGTTGGACATACCGTGAACTGAAGGGGAACAGAGAAAAGAGGTGACAGATGGGTTCTAAGGGGATCTTTCCACTTGTGACACAAAGCATCGTTCTAAGTTGCTTGTTTGTCAAAACGGGAATGGTCGTTGCAATCAGGACATGGAGTAACGTGAAGCTGGCAGATAACCTCACCTAAGAAAAGTACTGCTCGTATCAGTGGTCTCCCTTAGTGTTCTGGTATATACTGCAGTGCTTAAGATAGAGGAAATCAGCTCATGAGAAACATTACTTACTTGTATTCACTTTCAACCATGTTTTCAGGGTCAGCCTGTTCAATGGCTTCTTCAAAGAATTCCTCCAAAGTTGGCATGTATTCCCTGGGTGTTAAAATAACTAGTGAAGATCATGTGTGTGCTTAATACTCATAAAATGGAGGCAATAAAGATTCTAGTATTAACCTCACTGATTTACAGTTAGATTACTTAGGAACTCAGATATTTTAAGGTGGTGATGCAAAACTAAACTTCTCAAAGGGGACAGTGGAGGGCAGTGTGGTAACCCCCCCCCCCATTATATACAGTCTAGTCTGGAAGGGAACACACACAGCACTGTATACCGTCATGTGTGACAGAGAGCAGCCAGGGGGTTAAGAGCATTAAAATCTGACCAGCAGGCAGGAGGTTTTCACATCCACGGATAATTTTTTTTAAAACCAGAACCAAACTGAAATGATAACCAGACAATATGATTTAACACTGAGCTTAGTTTAGATTGTTACCATGGTAGCATGATTGGTTTTTAACTGCATCTTTCTTGAATTTGTATTTAGAAATAAAATTTGATACACTCAAGTAAGACCCAAGAATTTGATCAGATGACTATGACTAAAAGATGGGTCTCTCCAAAGAGATTAAATTTTGCCATATTGAAATGACAAGTGACTGTTTTCTTTTTTAAAAAAGACATCAAATCTTTATACAATTTTTAAAGATTATTTTCCATTTACAGTTACTACTAAATATTAGCATATTCTCTGCGTTGTACAAAATGGCTATAATTTCTTGTTGCTAGGAGATTTACTTGTTTTTTCAAATCTGCCTGGTCCTTTTTGAGACTGTCATCTCCCTTTTAGTTGCTTATTCTACCTATTGATTCTTAGTCATGGTAAATTGTTTTAGGTTTGGATGGTGAGCTTATCTTTAGACTTATCTGGGAGATGTGATTCCCCCTTCCCCTAGGAAAAGCTTTCTGCCATCAGCCTGGGAGTCTTTAGTGTAAGTTTCAACTCTGAGGCCACATAACAGCAGATACGGTTGTAATTCCTCAGGGAATACCTTTTTCTTTTTGCCCACATCTCAGCGGGGAGTGGATACGCTCCTTGCTTCAGTGCCAGTGAGCCAGGCCCTCTTCCTTCCGCCCTGCGCTTTTCTTACAGAGTGTGTTGAGGGCCTCAGCTTTACCCAGGGGCACTCAGTGACCATCTGCAGGCCTGAAGCCTTCCCTTCTGTCCCCTGTTGCTGTAAAACCCTCTGTTGCTGTAGAACCCGCTTTTGGTTCCCAAAGCGGGACTCAACCTGCCCTGCTCCCCAGCTACAAGTAACCAAGCTGCAGTTCTTACTCTGGTTTTTCATTCTCCCTTCTTTGGTGAATCCTTCTTTCTTATGATTTCTACACCTCTAGGTGTTTTATGGAAAGCTATATTCTGCTGAGCCGAAGTCAATGACGATAAATTTTAAAATTTCTTTCGAGCTCTGCTTATAGCTGACAAAAAATTCTATGCTAGTTAACATTTGAGAAAAGCAACACTTCATATGAAACGTTTTAAACTTGCCTTGTCTCTGATTTACAGGCTTCCATGTTGTCAGGACAGAGATTCCAAAGCCTTGTTAACTCATCACTACAAAACACACAAAAATAAATACGTTGTTTATTTTATTTTATTTTTTTTAAATATGTTGTTTATAGACACCATTCTCTTATACATTAAAGCTATAGAGTAAATAGTGAATTTTGGGATGGTGATGAGTTTTGATCATTACATTTTGTATTTAGCAAATTTTCTATTTGAGCATATATTTTATTAAGTAATAATAACCATTAATCTCTTTCTAAAGTAATCAAATGCAATGTAAAGCAAAGAATAGTTAACCGGAAGGTAGAAGAAATGAAAGGATTATAGTACCCTGCAACAACCAGAAACAGGCTGCATCAATCTAACAAGTGGATTGTCTGACATGGAAAATATGGCAGAACGTACAGCCGTGGATCTTGGAAGCCGGAGACAAAACAGAGGTTCTGTCTTGTATGAACCGCACAGACTAATCGGGTGTAGTTTGCTTTAGTCATCTATATACATACCAAACACAAGAAACTTGGAAATTCCAACACAAAACCTGGAGAGTTCTTACATTAATATTTTCACAACATAAAAGCTTCTATGATAACGTCCCCCGCTATGGAGGCAGGTTTACCTACTTTCCCATCAGAATTTTCTTGCTGGGCCCTTTCCCCAGGAAGTCTTCCGGCGCTGCTCTTTTCCGCACTGCTCTTGTGGGCTTGGCGTCTGATGTTCTGTGAAAACATGGATTTCAGATGGATGGCAGAGATGGAACAGCGTTAAACATGCAAGAAAATTTAGTTAGTTTTCTTCCTAAAGTACATGGATGCTTCATATTATTACACTCCTCAGAAGACAAAAATGCCACACCAGGGGACAAACTACAAGATGTGGGTACACAGCAAGCATTTTCCCCTCAATAATTAGTAACAGAAGCAGTTTTATTTTTATAGAGTACAGTTTATACTGTTACATGAATACATTTACACATATCTGTATGTCATGTAAAATAATCGTGTCAAGTTATATTCTGAAATGCCTTTCTCATACTGCTTGAGATGAGTATACATTTACCTTTCTTTCACAAAACTTGGGCAGCCTTCATTTTTCCATGAGTTCCAGTTTTCTTCAGTGTTTAATATATGCTGGGGAAAATAAAGTACATTTCCATAATGAAGCCTTTGAGAGTTTACTGGGTGCCAAAAAGACTATGTAAACATAAAACACATACCTCTACCATCTTTGAAAATCTTTCTCCATCAGGGGGGTTTTCAGATAGTAGCTGTGATTAGAAAGAATATACTAAGCTTTCAACAACTTTCTGCATCTTAGGAGTGGTTGTAGGCAGAGAACCAAGAAGTGTTTGTGGTCTTGTACCTGAGCTTAACTTTATCCTTATTTTCCTATTTGGGGCTGAAACAAAGAAAATTCTAAATTTTCATTTTGTTCAATCATGGGTTTGTTGCGTGATGAACTTACTTGATAAACTGATTTTGTAGTATCTTCAATCCAGAGTGATTGCTCATCAGTTAAAACATAGTTTGAACTAGGAAACAAAGCAATAAAAGCATGCTTGAGTTACAAGAATGTTTATTCAACTTTAAGATTTATCTACTGTCTGAAACATAAAGCATGTAACAGAAGTGAACTGTAAACAGTGTCAAAAATTACCAAAATGAGAACAATCACAATGAAATTGTAAGAGAAAAGTCTTGTATTTAATTCTTTAGAAAGATGGCTGAAATTGAAGCCATTAAAGTATATAATGGGGAATAAAATATTCACTGAATCAATCTGATTAACTATGAACAGAGCAATGACTGTTCTCTAGAATAAGTTCAATATGGCATAAAAGCCTCAGAGAAAATATTAACATACTCCTCCTCCAAGATGCAGTCAAATAACTCATACTGTGTTCCTTTAAAATGCGTTCTAAATGTAATAAATGAAATCCCCAAACCCTAGAGAAGGCTGAAGACAGACCCAAACTGTTAGTAGCTGCCCTCAGTTCAGCTCTCACTGTGTACTGGGTTCTCTGCAGTTTATAGCCATCCAATGAATACTGATAATGCTAGGATCTAAGAACTTCACATACATTATTCATTAAATTTTCAAAACGAGGAGATGTGCATATGTTAAACACACTACAGGGGCTCAAAGCTCAGGTCTGAAGCTTACCTTCAAACCCAGGTCTGCCCCTCGTTTCTACTATGCCATACCACACCTTCACAACAGACAAGGATAATAACACCTTTGAGTGCTCCCTATGTGTTACCTTAAAATTACAGGTCTGAAAGCTGAAGTGTGGCTAGTGAGTGAGGAAAGTAGGATCCAAAACCAGCAGGAAGAAAGCCACGTCTTTACACGACTGACGAAACACTGCCCTACACACTCCCACCCGGGTACGGGGAGCTCTGCCTCAGGGGTGCGTGGGGCAGGCGGGATGGGGCTGCACACAGGAGGTACGAGACAGCGCAGGTCCCGAGCAGCTTCTCTGAAAAGCCAAAGAGACCAGAACTCCTCCGTGCTTCAAAGACTTAATTCTTTTCAGTTGTAATGTCCTAGACAGTCCCACACCTGGAGAAAAACCATCATTGGCTGAGTTAGCAAATGAGGTTGGGACAAGTTCTGAGCGAGGTGAGGAACAGCTCCACCCACAACTGAGAATTCCGGGATGCCTGGCGCTCACCAGGAAAGACACTGACGGCCTTTTCTCTGAAACGAATTCCTTAGTGTCTTGTATCTTACAAAAGCCCTTGGTTATCCGGTTTTCAGGGATGTGAGCCTTACAAATAAAATGAGCCCAGTACATAAGAAAATACATCAAATACATCAGTAAGCAATCTTTCTCTTTGCTGACGTTTATAAGCCATTTATTACCCATGTTAACTCACCTTTTGAATTTGACCTGCCCCTTGAGATACTGAAATAAAATGAGATACTGCAACAAGATGTGTCGACGGAAGTTACTGTCACTCAGCTGTAAATCCATCAGCTACTCAAAAAACAAGCACAACACAGAACAGCACATTAAATTCAAGCTCTGCCCAAAGGGACACGTGACGTGACTACAGAAATGGAAGATTTCAACTCAAAAAACATGCAGAGAACTCACTGTACGTGAGCCCCCACACAAGCCCCAGGAGAGTGCAGCAAAGGCTTCCTTTAGAATTCTTAACCAGTTATGCCATGAGATTTATGTCGGTCATTAACAATGTTCTATCTGTGGTCCTGAGGTCAGAACAAAAGGAGACATATAAAAAAGTAAAGGCAAGAAAGAATGAGATATAAAGAAACAGTGGCCAAAGGAGGGTCCCCATGGATAAACAGTACCAAGAGATGCTGCTCTTTGTTGTCCTAAAAGTGCCTGCAGCAGGGTGGGTGCTCAATAAGAAAGCGAGAAGAATCAGAAGTGAAGAATCACCCGTGAATAAAACGGACTGTTGTATTTTAGAGAAAAGCATCACACCTGTGTTATCACAGGATTTTGAGGAGAAAAGACTTGAAGGTCATTTCTGAGGAAGCTCTTCAACAACACTGCCACCTAGTGGTCGCCCTGTAGGATGACTTCAGCGACGAAGGCATCTCTGATCAGTCCCTAGAGGCTGAGGGAGGGCAAGCTGCGGCTCTCTGTCCGTCGTCTTCTACAGGCGTAACCAGTGAGACACCTGACGGCCCTTGGAACCCGTCTCCAGCTCCAGGTTCCAAGTTCCCTGGGCGATGCTTCCATCTACTAACCGAGCAGCTGGGCTACACCCTCTCCCGGCAAAGCCACTCTGACCTAAAGATGAGAACACTCACTAGCTGGGGCCTGGGGGCAGCTGTGCAGGTCAGTCATGGGAGCAGATGAAGCAGGCATTGCCGGCAGGGGACGGACAGGGCAAGAGAACAGCATCCCGGGTGGCCTGCTCACGCGGCGGCCAACAGTCATTAGCCACATTACTCACCAGACACTTCTCCTTCAGGGCCGGCTCTTGTTCAAGCAAACCCATGTCTTTTCTGATTCTGTTATCATATTAACCACCCCTAACCAGTAAGCTGACTGGCATGCTCCCAGCCTTCCCTTCCTCCAGGCCTGGATGACTGTATCTCCACCTGGGCTCTCAGCTCCCTGACCTCAACTCCACGGACCGTCACCGCCCCTTCTACTTGGTCCCCAACTACCATGGCCCCAGCCGGGCCTGGCCGTCACTCACAGACGCCCCAGCTCTGAAATCTTTACTCACAAGCTCCTGTCCCTCCTGGTCTGCCACTCAACTGCCCAATGTACTTAATATTTGGACTTTATTGAGAATTTATGTTCCTTGAACCCTTACTTTCTACATATCTCTAAGTCTCGATCCTGTTTTTACTCTAACCCTATTTTAGTCTAGACAAAGGGTCAGGAAACGTTTCTTTAGAGTCCCAGAGAGTAAATACTTTAGGCTATGTGAGCCAAGAGGCATGTGATAGATAGTATGCGGGAACTTAATGTAAAAATGTTAAATGTTACAAAAACAAGCAGAAAGTGGGCCAGATGTGGCCTGTGAGCTGTAGTCAAGGGACCCCTGCTCTAGACCACATGGTCTAGCTCTTGAATCACCTTCTTGCCAACTTCCTTCACACCCTCATCCCATACTTCTGTCACATCTACCGGGCAAAAGGGCAACTTGCGTCAAACCAACCGTTGGTCACCTTCTCTATCCTAACACTGAGGTTCCCACCGAGGCTGCAGGTGGAGCTGCTTCAAAGAAAATACAAACCTCACAGCCATGCAGATGCAACCACCGCTCCACTACTGTCTCCAGTTGAGAAGTCTCCCTGATCTCCCATCAGCATCTTCACTCTCCAAGGCTTCTCCACAGCAACTATTTCAACCCCTGCACTGAGCAGAGCACTGCTTACTACCCGGCCCTCTCGCTCTCGGTGGGCAGCCGCCTCTACCCTCAACGAGGAGGAGACACTCCCTAAACGGGATCCTCCCACTGTGCCCACATCCTCGTGCGCCTCGTTCCTCTGCCACAGCATCCCCGCTGAAGCTGATCCTGTGTGATGTCCCATCACTAACTACCCTGGCGCTTGTCTTCAACCCTTTCTTCTTTCCCACTGAGCATTTAATAACTTCTCTCAAAAAGATCCCATAGCCTCACCTCATCTTCCCTGAAGAGCAAAACTTCTTGAAAGAACTGGCTACATTCCGTGCTCCCATCCAGTCCTCAGCCTGCCGCAACCCGTGGGGCACTGCGTCACCAACCCACGGGAAATGTTTTCGTCCAGATCACCGGTGACTTACTTGTTACATTCAGTGAACACTCTTCATAGTCCTCGTTCCGCCTGATATGCTCGGCTTCCATGAAGTCACACCTTTCTAGTTTTCCTCCAGTTCTCAATCTTCTCCCTCTCCTCTCCTTTCTTCCTTCTCCCTCAAGTGCTGATTTTCTTCAGGATTTGGTTTGTTGCATTTTTCTCCTAGTCTACACTCTTTTTAAATTACCACATATAAGCTGTTAACCAAACTATATACCAGATCTATACTTTCATCTCGATCAGCTCCAGATCTGTGTCCTAAGAAGCTACTCCACATCTCATCGGAATGTCCCACTGACAATCCATCAGATTTCCCGTCCAAAATAGAACACACCAATTTCCCCAACAAAGCCTGCTTTTCTCCAGTGTTGGCTATTTCACGGAGAGGCTCAACCACTCACCTAATTGCCTAAACTACTCCAGGAAGACTTTCTGGAAAAAGCAGCAACCATGAACCACAGGAGCAAACCTGAAGTTGGAGCACATATGTATGAGAAGAAAGAAATAGGAGGAACAAAGACTGAGGCAAGACCCTGAGGAGTTCAGTCTAGAACTCCTGGCTTGAAGAAACAGGCACTGTTTATGAACTTGAGCTTTAAAATATCATCTTTTCCACATTTACTTTTTATGTTGGATGATAATTTTTAATAAAAACAACAGATTGAAAACAGGGGTCAACAAGACATTGAATCAGATGGGAAAGACTAGTTTGATCATTTAAACTAACTGCTTCACACTATCCTTAAGAAAACAAGGCCCCAACAAGTTAAAATGACCCCTGCAAGGTCACACAACTATTAGTAAGAGGAAAGACTAAAACGGAAACACTCAATTATATTCTTTCTTCCATAATATACATTTTCTAGTTCTACTTTTCTTCAGTTATTTTAAAAATTACACATTTACATGATGCAATGGGTGAAATATTTTTTTGTTGTCTTTTTTTTGTGAATAAAGGGCCGTTTATTGCCCTTAGTTTTTACTGCACCTCTTAGGCTCAGGCCTGCCTTCCTGATGATTATCCTAAACCTAAAAAGGCTCAGGCTACTCTTCTTAGCTATTCTTATGTGCCTTTCTGTCAATAAACTGTACACATAAAAAATATCCCTTTCTGCACATTTGAAAATTTTGATAAAAAATTAAAAAGCAAAACAATACCCTCTGTAAAATTAAACTGAAATATGAAATCTTCCATTTCCGTTACTTTAGTACAAAATACTTAAAAAAATCTTTGCTAGAAAACAAAATATTAAGACATTCACTTTGATCAAATTCTTAACTAATTTGTCATTATTAACACATCAGATCAAAATACCTAATTTTCAAATTATGGAGTATTTCTTAAAGTTCAAAAAGGCACAGTTAAGTAATACAACATTCACATCTCACGATCCAGTTACATATCAAATCCTAACATTCTTACTTGTTCTACATTTGTTAAAGAAACAGAATATCATCGAAACCACTGACGCCCCTCTAGACACTCCTTTCACTATGGCAAGCACTGCCATGTATTTGGTGTTGATGATTCTAACGCATATACTATTATATATAGGAGGGATCAATAAGTGTCAAGGTATTTTGCATGTTTTCAAACTATACTACATGCATTACTCTGCAAAAAGCCATGTTTCATACATTATTTTGACATGTACAGCTTAATACATGGAACTCTAGTTCAGGGGTTGGCAAATTTCTGTTAAGGGTCAGTCTGTAAATTATTTCAGGCTTTGTGGTTGTACCATCTTCACCATGACTACTCTGTTGTCGCTGGGCAGAAGCAGCACTGACAACACGTTAAGAAATAAGTGTAGCTGGGAGTTAGAAATACTCATTTACAGAAACATGCAGTGAGCGATGTGCTGACCCCTGTTCTAAGTCATCCATTTTTGGTGCTTTACAGAACTCAATGGGATAAAAATTTAGCATAGTTTACCACCCACCCTAGATAGCATATTAAAAAGCAGAGACATTACTTTGCCAACAAAGGTCCATCTAGTCAAGGCTATGGTTTTTCCAGTAGTCATGTATGGATGTGAGAGTTGGACTGTGAAGAAAGCTGAGCGCCGAAGAATTGATGCTTTTGAACTGTGATGGACTGCAAGGAGATCCAACCAGTCCATCCTAAAAGAGATCAGTCCTGGGTGTTCACTGGAAGGACTGATGCTGAAGCTGAAACTCCAATACTTTGGCTACCTCATGCGAAGAGTTGACTCACTGGAAAAGACCCTGATGCTGGGAGGGATTGGGGGCAGGAGGAGTAGGCGACGACAGAGGATGAGATGGCTGGATGGCATCACCGACTCGATGGACATGAGTTTGAGTAAACTCCAGGAGTTGGTGATGGACAGGGAGGCCTGGCGTGCTTCGATTCATGGGGTCGCAAAGAGTCGGACACGACTGAGCGACTGAACTGAACTGAACTGAACCACCCAGTTTCCTACTTATGAACATTTGGTTATTCCCACATTTTCACTCACAAACACATAGGTTACAATCAATGAGTCTTGTGTGTGATTCTCTAGGGCCCACTTCTTGGAAAAGAAGTTTTCACTTTGCTCTTTATTATAAAATTGCTCTGCAAAGTGGCTGTTTCAATTTATAGTCAACTAGTGGTGTGTGCACTAGCTCTCTGCTCCCCACAATTCTGTCAATATATTTCTTGTTAGGATACTTAAATTTTGCCAATTTGTTAAGTGTGAAGTGATTATCTCATCATTTAAGTTTCTTTGGCTACTACAGATGTTTAGCATGCTTTCTAAGCTCATTAGTCATGCAGGTTCCTGTATCTGTAAGTTACTTATTTATACCATCTTTCCGGTTTTCCATGTGGTTGTGTTTTTGTCAAAGGAATATTCAGGATAGTAATCTTTCTTGGTTCTGGAGGTGGTGAATACCTTCTCCTTGTTTGTGGCTTGTCTTTTTACACTGTCTAGTTCTAGTTCTTTTTTTCTTCTTTATACCTCTACTGATACTCACTCTCTGTTTTAATTATTAGACCTTTATAGGTCTTAATATCTGACAGGGCAACTGTTCCCACCTTCTTCTAAATTTTCCTAGTTACTCTTGGCATTTTGCTTTTCCATAAAAACTTTAAGATCAATTATTCAAGAGCCTATTTGGATTTGATTCAAAACACACTGGATTTATGGACGTATTTTGAGAGAGGTAGCACTGGGTCTTCCTATCTATAAATGTCATCAGACCTCTTCATTTTTATCATTTTCTCCATGAATATCTCTCCCAGGTATTAGTTTTCACTGCTGTTTTATACAACATTTTGTCAACAGGAACACTATTGATGTTTTCCTTTTGTAACTTTGCTGAAGCTTCCTCAATTGAAACAGTCTGTCGGTTCTCTCAGATTTTCTTCGTAGACGATTATATTGCCTTCAAATACAGACGGTGCAGTCTTTTTTCTCTGAGGCATTCAACTCTCATTTATTTTCTGTTTTCTCTTACTGAAATGACTAGGTCCTCCATTATAGCACTGAAGAGAAATATGGTTGGTAGACATCCGTGTCTTGTTCTTGAAATTACTGAGAATTCTTTTGAATTCCCTTCTGATTTGTTTTTGTAATAAGTATTAGTTATTATTTGGTCTTTATTTTTTAAAAATAACTACAGTTGATTAGTTTTTACAATATATTTTTCATCTCTATTCATAAGTGAAATTGATATATACATTTTTTCTCTTGTTCTGTCCTTATCGTGATTTCATTTAAAAGTTACATTAAAAAAAAAAGTTACATTAATCTCATATAAGAACCTAGGTTGCTTTTCCTTTATTCCTTGAGGTACTGATAATATCTACCTAAAAAAATACAGGCCTGATGTAATCTGAAAGGTGTCACTTTGGTTACTACTTCCTTGTTCTATGTTTATTCCGGTTTTTAATTTCTTTGTGAATCCATTTTGGCAATTAATTATTCTACGAAATTACTATTTCATTAGATCTAAAAACAGCAGTTCAGAATATAGTCTCTTACACATTTTATTGTCTCTTTTGACTTCCAATTACTCCTATTTTTATTGCTAACAATAAATTTATTGGTACCTTTTCATTTTTTCCTTGGTCAGGCTTGTTCTCTGAGAACTATTATAAAAATTCTTTTTATAAAATTTTTTTTTCAAGTTTTTGGTTTTGCTATGTTCTATAGCTTCTTATATTTCATTAATTTGTGCTATTATCTACTTCTCTCAAGGCTTATTCTGTATCTTTTTGAGCTTATTAAATTCTCAGCTAGTCATTCTTTCTTAAATTTTTCATTAGTGCATTTCAAGTAATATTTTTACCTCTCACTTTGTGACCCACACACGACATAAAATACTTTCAATCTGCTGTATAATAACGTATTTATAACAAACTTAGAATTTCCATTGTGTCTTCCTCTTTAATTCCTGGAGAATGCTTTTCATGTTTCCATACATTTGTATCTTTTAAAACTATCCTTTTTTTTTTTCCTTTATTTATTTTTTCAGTGGGTTTTGTCATACATTGATATGAATCAGCCATAGATTTACACGTATTCCCCATCCCGATCCCCCCTCCCACCTCCCTCTCCACCCGATTCCTCTGGGTCTTCCCATTGCACCAGGCCCTAAAACTATCCTTTTCATAGTTCTAATTTAACTGCCTTGTAGACAGAGATTGTGTGTATTCCGTACAACAGTAAATCTCTGAAATATGCTGAGACTTCCTTTATGACCTAGTACACAAATTTTGTGAACATTCAATGTGTACTCAAGACATTATCTCTACTTGTTGTGTACAAGTTTCCATATATACATCAGGATTATTTTTTTATTATGCGAAACTGTCATATACCTGTTAATCTTGGTTTGCCTGAACCATCAGGTACTCAAGTTCATTACTGCTAAAATCTTCCATATACCTACTAATCTTTAGTTTGTTCAACCCATCAGTTTTTGATGAAGGCACTTAAAATATCCCACTGTAACTGTGGACCTGCCAACTTCTCATATTGTTTGGTTTTTTCTGATATATTTTGAGGGTATATTATTAAGTGCAGGTAAGTGTACGATATCTTCTTGGTGGCTCATTCCTTTAATATGCATTCCTTCATTCTACTTAACATTTTTTGCCTTAAATTTTATTTGTATTTATGCAGCTTTCTTTTTGTTGGTATTTGCCTGGTATGTCTCTTTCCACCCTGATACTTCAACTTTTTTTGATCAGTTTTTAGTCGTATACATCCTCCGTGGTTGCAAATTATTATGCACTTGCTCTATATTCCAGTTGTTAAATTCTCTTGTGTTCTCTTTTCCACGTAAGTTTAAAACTTCTTAGGTCTATTTTTATTGCTTCTTAATGCAAACCAATGGAATTACAAAGCTTAGCTGTGCACTGCAAGGAAACTAGAAGGGTAAGATTATAAAATGCAAAACTCTATAAAACACAAATCTCTTTAAAAGGAAACCACTATTCTCTGGAAAACAAACCAACAGCAATCCAGCACGTGAATCTATGATTTTCTCTTGGACCTTTGGTGATGTGGGCTTCTACCTGCCTTATCTGAGCTAGTTTAGAATGTTTCCTTTACTTCAAATAAAAGTGCTTGTATATAATCTCCAGTTTGCCTAATAATTTCTGATAAAAATAATGTCAATTTTAATATTAATTTTTTTCTGTTGATTGATTAGCCTTTTCTTTTTTGTGAAAGCCCACTGACTTGTCTGTCAAGGTATGGGGAATCGGACAGCAGTCTTTCTGATACAAAAGTAGTATTGCTGCAGGAGCTGCCTATTTCCCAATTAAAAAACTGTATACTGTATAAAACTGATACAGATAGTACACAGATCAGTATACTGTATAAAACTGATCAACTGTGTATCTTGAGAATAAAACTGATCAACTGTGTATCTTGAGAGATTTCAAGGAAAACATAACCTCTCTCAAGTGTACTACAGTTCTTTCTTAAATTATTTAAAGGGATCACCAAGTTCCTACATAATCCTGGGAAAGTTGTTTAAGTGGCAGTGACCGCCCTCGTGAACACTTCTTTTTTTTGAACATTTCTTTTCAAATGTCTACAGCACTTATAAATATACTGACTTATGTTTTTATCTAAATCCTGACTATGTAGTGCTCTCACTTCTAGAGGAGCTAACATTTTTGATGGTTCTTTTGCTACAGTTATTATTAATTTCTATTACTCTGGCTAATAATAGCCACGATGGGTCATTTCTCATTCCAGCTTTATTCTTATCTTTTTATCAATTAACCAGTCATCTCTGCCAATTCTTTTGGAATTAGGCTCCAGATCCAGAGCCTACACATGGCTGCTTGGCAGCCCCAAAGAATTTACTCTCTTATCTTGTTTGCATAACTATGGCTTGACTCATACACAGAAGGGATTCTAAAAACAAGAAAGAATGATGAGTATGTCCTAAACTTTCCACTATGTTCACTGATACTCATGGGGCTGCCCTGCATTAGACCCAAAGAGTAGAGTGTTAGAAGAAAAATGGCAGTTCAGGCCTCCCACCTTGAGGACCATTTCAGGTTGGTTTTATTTCATGTACTGATAAAAGGTTTAGTAATTGTGTTTGCCTTCTCAGATGAGTGGAAGCACACTCATATGTTAAAACTGGCATGACTGTCAGCAACAGTCTTCGAACAAACTGCACTTAGTAAAACTCTAAAGGTTCATCAATGCCTGCATTGTATGCCGGAAATACATGGGAAAAATATCAAGATTGCACAAGAAGGGTTCTATGTTGAAATTTAAGATTAAACTTGCTGCTTAAGAGGCAACAAATGGAAGTAAAAATGCAAAACATCACACCTTACATTCTTTGCTGCAATTCTCTGTGCCTTTTTTTCTTTCCATACTATAAAGTTTTAAGCTTCTAAAAGCTGCTTTTACCTCTGTCATACTACCTAATGGGATTCCAATGCCTAACCCTGAAAGCCCTCGCTGTCTGCACCAGTGAAAACGCTCACAAAGAGTTGGTAAAGGAGACACTATTCTAGCTAAGTTTTTCTTTTTTGTTTTTTTCCTCAGCAGAAATATTTCTCCCCTGTTTTCTGGTACCTATTGTTGGTATCTGTTAGGAGTCTATTCCAGTATACTTGTGGGTTTTTTCCCCTCCCCTCTTTGGTGGCCTATTTAAGGTTTTCTCTTTGTCCTCGTAGGTAACAGCATAATGTACTGAAGTACGGATTCATCTTTCTTTATCCTGCTTGGCAGGTGCAGCATGCTTTCAATGTGAGAACTTGGGACTTCCTTCAGTCCCTTAGTTTTTCCACCATTCTCTCCCTTCTGTTCTTTGGAAATTCTCCTTAAATATATGCTGGAATTTCTCAGTCTATCTTCCATGGCTCCTAACTGCTTTCAGGTTAGCAAAAAAGTCTGTCTCTTTGTGCTGTATTTTAGGTGAACTTTTCATCACCCGTTCCTCTTGTCGCCTGTGTCCAATCTATTGTTTAATTTCTATGTGCTGTGCTTTCAATGATCATATTTTTCATTTTCAAGACTCTCACTTAGTTGTCATATTAAACTGCTCTATTTCATTTCTGCTCAAATTTTTAAGTTGCACAATTTCCTATTCTCAAAGGATGTTCCATTGTCAGTGATCTCTTTGATTATCCAAAACATACATATTTTAAAGTTTTGGAACATATACATCAATAGTTGATTTTGTAGGTGATCTTTCTTAGCACTGGATTTCGGAATTCATCAGAGTTTTGAATGGAAGGACAGCCTTTGGCAGAAGAATGGTAATATCTGTCTTAGCTTCTTTTCAAAAGTGGGTTAATTTCTACCCCAGTCTCTGGCTTCAAGCAGGTGAAAGTGACTCCGGCTGCTCATCCCACATGGAACCCACCTGGTCTCACTTATAGCCAAACTCTTGGGTGCCACCTACTTGAAATATAGAATCCAGGAGGCCCAAGGCTTTCTTCACAGTGACTACTTGGCAGTTTGGGTCCATGAAGAGATATATCCAGCTCTGGATAAGGAAGCCCAGCTTTGTCTTTGTGGTTTTCTTTTTAGATTTTACCTATCACTGCTATGTGTTTGGAGCAAAAGGAGTGAGCTGAAACAAACTCAATGTGCCATCCTGACTAGGAATTTACATAATCCCTTAGCATTGTAAATGAAAAACACTCATTAAACTGTATAAATAAAATTAGCAGGGGATTTTAAAACCCCTTATTTGTACCTAAATGGCAAACTAATTACAAAATATTTTCATAAGTGCAAATTAAATCCTAACTTAAGGTTCAAATATATGTACTTGAAAGTAACTAAAACCCACTTATCCTAAAGTAAATTTACAAAACAGACAATGCAGAACAATTTCGTTTACCTTTGACATCAGTCTTACTTATACAAGAAAAAACAGGACTCTCAAAGTAACATTTATCAGTTTTAACAAAAAATAAAGTCAGAAACTTTTCTACTGTATTTAACTTACAAGGCTATCAGCTAAATAAAAAAAACCAAAAATATTTCTTACTGTGCTTCATGAAAAAAGGAGATTCATACCTTTTCACTTGTTAAAAACTTTGCAAAATATACATGCTCTCCTCCTGTTTTCAATTCTTCCATCTTTTTCCTTGAGGCCTGAGTATCATCTAATTTATAACTCTTAAAAACAGCTAGGACTTCTTCAGAATACTGCAAAATAAAAATGCTAATTAGTTTTATTTGGCACTGTTGCCCAATCACTTGCTTAGTGCTTCACTATATCAAAATAATCTACAATTTATTCCCAGTTAACCATATATGCATACTGAAGGCACATTAAGAAAAATTCTGACAGCAAAATAGGAGAAAACTATTCTGTGTGAGATTTTATGGTTACTCTAAAACTAGGAATAAGCTCTCTACTTCTGAAGATATGTGATTTCTTAAGTAGTTTGTGTAAGGAGAAAACAGAGAAGGGAATGTTTTGAGAGAATAAAGAAATTTGAGAGTAAAATTAGCTGTCTAATCAGCAGTGGGAACTCTCAAGCCTTTTCTGTGCTAAAGACAGCGACCAAATAAAAACATGATGTCAAACCCTATCCAGTTGAGGGACAATTCCAAGTGACTTCTCACTTACTATTTAATCTCAATTTGGACAGTTATGTGGAAAAGAAAAAGTACTGCATATAAAATAAAAACTTTATTGCACATAAAACTTTAAAAAGTAACAGAATACACACCATTCTCCTTTTAAAAGCTATACTTATTAACTTTAGATTCTGACTACAACAAAAAGGACAAACTGACCTTTAAGTACAAGAAAAGAAATACAGAGAATTCTTTGGGGAAAAAAAAGAAGTTCGCAAATTTTTCCTGCAAAAAGTCAGACAGCAAATATTTTAGACCATATGACTCATCAAATGGTCTCAATTACAACTGCAAAAGTTGGCCATTATAGCACAAAAACAATCACAGATAATATGTCAATCGTTGGTGTGGCTGTTTGCCAATATTGTATTAACTTTATTTACAAAAGCAGGCATTAGGCTGGATGTGGTCCAAGGCCATAGTCTGCAGAGTCCCGTTGTAACAGGATAGCCAAAATAATTCTGTGCAAAATAAAGGCAGAATGTAGTCTGCAAACAGTTCATCAATGCATGTTGACAATACTATGTAAAAAATCAAGCCAATATAAAAAACCAAAGCTGTTAACTACTAACCTTTAAATCCTCTAATAATTTATAAACTACTCTCAAAGTCAATTGTTTACATATTAATCTACAGCTTACCATCTATATTATGAAATAGGTATAAAAACATAACGGGCAGAAGAACTAAATAGGGAAAAGTATGCTGGACAAGAGTCAAGTTCTGACTGCCATTAGCTATAAAATAATGGGCTTTTGGTACTTTGCAATGGCAACTCACCTTGAGAAAAGTTTTCCATGAGATTTTCTCATAGCATTGCACAGGGTTCCTAAAGTAATCCTGAAGTGACCAAAATTTTCGGTACAGGTTGTAATCAATTGGAATGGAGCTGATAAAAAAAATGTTACATTAAATAAATCATTTAAGTAATTTTAGAAATATCTAAATGCTTTAGTTTTCCTTGGGGCACAAATCCTTTTAAAAAGCTAATGAAAGCCATGGCCTCTTTCCCCAGAAAAGAATACAAATTCATAAATACTTATATAAACTTTACTATAAATAATTTCAGGGGTTCTCAGACCCTTATTCCGTCTTTATCTTCAGTAGTGGAACCCCTGAATTTTGGCTGGATACATTCAGAATTTAAGGCTATGTTCCCAACCTCTCTTGCACCAGGTGTGGCCATGTGATTAGATTCTGCCCAATCAGCTGGGAGTGGGAGTCACATGTCCTTTGTGGGCCATTTTTCACCATTTTCCCTTTTCCCTGGCTGGAAGGCAGATGTGATGATGAACCATCCAAGACTACAGGAAAAAGAGCAAATACCCAGGGACAGTGGACTAAGAAGTAAGAAGGAACCCGGGTCCCCAGACGATCTCCCTCAAGAGGGCTACTGCATCAGCCCTGAAGCACCTGTCTTCAGACTTTTACGTGAGAAAGAAATTAATTCTATGTGGTTTAAACTAATGTTCATTTGACTCTAATGTTAAAAAGTCAAAGGTGCTATATCCCAACCAACACACTAAGCTAGGGAGACCTAGAAGGGAATAAACACATTAGGTACATATCAGTTTAGGATTACAAAAATGGCACTACTAGTTCAATCTGGAAACATTACAAATCTTCAGTGTGAACACATATTCTTTTAATTTTTAATTTTGCAAGCAATCATTATGCTATAAACTGTTTCAACTTTTGATTTTAAAACAGACATTTAAGACCTTGTATCAGCAAATCCTGTTAAAAATGGTTGTGGTATCAACTATTTCATATCCTCCAGTATCTACAAAAATATTTCCACATCACCACTTAAAATTAATTCTGTCTGTAAACATAATTGCATACTAGCTTATTCCATTCTTCCTGAATAAACCTTAAAAAGTTGAACCTATGGATTATAGTTAGCATCTTTGCTAAGCTTCATGCCCATACAAATATTCCAAGAAACACTGTAGTTTTATACGGGAAACAGGAAGTAGGTTTAGTGATCCATACAGCACCATGATCTCAAAGCCATGCTGTGAGAGGGAGAAAGGGAGGAACTAGCTGCCTGCGGTTGGCTTGTCAAATCTGTGTAAGGCCGGCCACACTGAAACAACAGACTGCCTGCACACAATTTAGAAACCAACTGATTCAGTCCATTAATGATTCCGGAGTTAAAATTTTAAGACATATATATAAAGTTACAAATAAAAGGAATCTATAAGCATTATTTCCTTCCTCCTTGTCTACATTCTCCTACCTCCTTCCTCTCTGTACTATCTCAGTACTTGGTAAATCATTAAGGTATTTTCTATGTAAATCAAGAAATCTGAACTTCTAAACACTCACCAAGTTGTTGGAGCTTCATCATCTCCCATTTCACCTTCTTCTACATCCATTCCTTCTTCTCTGTCCTCTGTGTGCTAAATTTTAAAAAACGTACATCTGGTCATAAAGCAGTTGTCAGGCAGAAGAGAATTCTACATGACAGGGATCCAAGAACTCAAGAGCAGTATGACAATAAGATAATCATGAAGACACAGTGTAAAGTTTTAAACCAATACTTTTCCAAATATGGTCAGTAGATTCTCTCCATGAATAGAGAACCTATGGCAAAACATGATTTGGAAATACAGTACACAATGATCTTTTGTGAGAAGTGAGAAGATACACTAAGGACTCCATAAATCACAGTAACTAACTCTCAAAGGGAATTTAAGTAGTTTTTGTCCCCAACTTTCACTGAACTCTGAAAATCTTCCCCCACTCATACACATAACACTTATTATCTGGGAACACTTTAGGATATGCTTGGTGTCCAGCTCTATATTGAAAATTTTTAAACAACTAGTTTACATAGACTAGTCCAAGAAATATCTAAAAGATACATAAAGGAGAAAGGAAAAATCTTAAAGTCAGTATCATTTCCAAATTGACAATGATTACAATTTAAGGGATAAATTAAGTAAACTATTCTGATTAATTTAATGTGAAATATTAGTTATACCTAATTAAATAATTTTTAACCTTTATAACTTGCTCCTAAATGAAGAGCAGGTAACGAATGTCCAACAATTTGCCATCTCTGGACTGTTTTCAGTCCATGTATGCTCAGTCGTGTCTGACTCTTTGTGACCCCATGGATTGTACAGCCTGCCACGTTCCTCCATCCATTGAATTTTCTAGGCAAGAATACTGGAGTGGGTTGTTATTTCCTTCTCCAGGGGATCTTCCCTGACCCAGGGATTGAACCCATGTCTTTCCTTTACCACTGTGCTACCTGGGAAGTCCTAGCTATCTCAATAACAAACTTAAAATATGTTCTGTTGATTTCACATCAGCCTCACCTTCTGACCCAGTGTGCTCTCCTGCTCATTGGTGTTGAAAACAGTGACATTTTCCAGATTAAATTGACTCTGCAAGTTAAGACCTATTAAAAAAAAAAAGATTTTCAAAGCAAACCCAAATACCTAAACCAGTTTAAGAATACAACTTTGTTGTCATATAACTAAAATATATAAAATGATAAATAATTAAGCAAAAGATCAAGTCAGAAATTATATCACACTTGATTTTCAAATTCTTTCTAAAATTCATTTCTTGAAGGTGCTTTTAGAGTATGCAGAATTCTACACATACTAATACAGATATAGTTGATCTGTTATTTATGAATATTCTAGAACAATTTTACAGAATGCTTTATGTACTAATTTATGACTTTGCTGAAGCACAATCAGAAACTGTATTACTCAGATAGTATAAATGTGTAATAATGTTTACAAAAAAAGTTATAGTGAGAGCCGTGTTTCTCACTGTCAGGGAAAGAAGCTAGAAATAAGCAGGTCTATTGGTGCGAGATTAGACTCACAAGTTATCAGTCACTATGATATCACTGTATTGTTTTTGGTCATTTAAAAAAAATGTAGACAGATAACAGCAATAAAGATGCATATATATATGTTAGTATTTATACATATCTTTCCAAGCTCTGTGCACTGAGATGGCTTAGAAGCAGTGATATTCTAGTAACAATTAGCATATCTAGGGCCCAGATCTTGTCTTTTAAATACCATTTTAAAAATAAGACAAATCAGGCTCTTTGGAGAAGTGGCTGAGAAGGAAAAATACATGATGCACCTGGACTATCCTTTTATATCAGAAACGCATGAAAGAGAACCCAATGGGGAGAACTTGAACAATTTGAACAAATAATGATATTGAGATTATAATTCATATAAAATAAACATTCATGAGTTTCATTTTGAAATAGATGATTGAACTGATAAGTAAACAAGGGGGAAGACACAACTGCTTTTCGTTCTTTTTTGGCTGCATTGCATGGCTTGTGGGAATCTTAGTTCTCTGACCAGGGATCAAACCTGGGCGCTCAGCAGTGAAAACTTAGCATCCTAACCACTGGTCCGTCAGGGAATTCCAGAGACAAGTCTTCTTTAGAGAAGAATTCCAATTCATAAATGTAGAAGGTATGAGAGAGAGAGAAAATCACCACCGGGAAACCTAATAATAATTGCTATAGGCAAGATCCACTGATGAATGCTCCTCAACTCAGTGGGCAAAGATCTAAAGAGAAAAAGAATATTTGCATAGCCTCAAAGTATCTCCCTCCAAATATTCATTAATTACAAAGGGGAAAATAGTAGCTTTGTAGTAGAGAAATATGGAGATCAAGGATACTCTCTTAATTAGGTGATCAAAGATAACATCCCCAGTAAAAAGACACATCAACACCATGCTGAAACGATGCACTGAGAAAAGCACATCACCTCTGTGGTCTTCTTCCGCAAATCCACAACCGCAATCTAACTATGAAAAACACCAGACAAACATGAATTGAAGGGCATTCTACAAAATACCTGACCAGGACTCTTCAAAACTATCACGGTCATGAAAAAAACTGCAAAGGCTGAGGAACTGTCACTGACTGGAGAGATTAAAATGAAATCACAACTAAATGCAGGATCGTGCACTGGATCCTTAAACAAAAAAGAAAGCAGTGATAAAACTGATACAGTCTAAATAAAGTACTGCACCAATGTTGATTTCTCAGTTTTGATAAATGCACATAGTATGTAAGAAGTTAACATTAGGTGAAGCTATTCAGGTACTTTATAGTATCTTTACATATACATATAGTCTAGACTTTAAGTCTAAAATTATTTTAAAACAAAAAGCCTTTTTTTTAAAAAAAAAAAAAAAGAGAGGGAGAGCAAGAGGCCCACTGTGCCCCTAGGTCGGCTCTGCACAGAGGCTCCACAGGCCAGAGGCAGAACCCAGCATGGCCCCTGCCCTTGGCCAGCCTTGCCCAGACCTTCCTGGCCTCCAGGGGTACTGCCCCATGAAGGGGCAGGCTGTGGGGAGTGTGTCCAGACATGCCAGGGCGCCTCCCCAGGTTCAGCCCCGTGCGTGCCTTTCCCCTGGGCCTAGGCTCAGTTTAGGCCTACTTCGAGGGGAGGTGCTGGCAGGGGCTGTCTCCACACTGTAATGGCCTATAGGGCATAGGCCCTTGTCAGAGGGAAGGGGAGAGCAAGGGGGTGGATGCTCAAGAACTCTTTGGCCCAGCAGCCTCAGGGCAGCAGGGAGAGCAAGAGGCCCACTGTGCCCCTAGGTCAGCTCTGCTCAGAGGCCCCACAGGCCAGAGGCGGAACCCAGCATGGCCCCTGCCCTTGGCCAGCCTTGCCCAGACCTTCCCCGCCTCCAGGGGTATTGCCCCATGAAGGGGCAGGCTGCGGGGACTGTGTCCATACATGCCTGGGCGCCTCCCCAGGCTCAGCCCCGCTAGGGCTTTTCCCCTGGGCCTAGGCCTCAGTTGATGCCTACTTGGAGGGGAGGTGCTGGCAGGGTCTGTGTCCACACTGCAATGGCCCAGGGGACAGAGCGCTTTGGCAGAGGGAAGCGGGAAGCAAGGGGGTGGATGGCCAAGCCCTCTTTGGCCCAGCAGCCTCCTGGCAGCAGGGAGAGCAAGAGGCCCACTGTGTCCCTATGTCGGCTCTGTTCAGAGGTCCCACTGTCCAGAGGCAGAACCTAGCATGGCCCCTGCCCCTGGCCAGCCTTACCAAGACCTTCCTGGCCTCCAGGGGTACTGCCCCATGAAGGGGCAGGGTGCGGGGGTGTGCCCAGACATGCCCGGGCGTCTCCAGAGGCTCAGCCCCACGCGGGCCTTTCCCCTGGGCCTAGGCCTCAGTTGAGGCCTACTTGGAGGGGAGGTGCTGGCAGGGGCTGTCTCCACACTGCAATGGCCCAGGGGTCACAGCGCTTTGGCAGAGGGCAGGGGGGAGCAAGGGGGTGGATGCCCAAGCCCTCTTTGGCCCAGCAGACTCAGGGCAGCAGGGAGAGCAAGAGGCCCACTCTGCCCCTAGGTCGGCTCTGCTCAGAAGCCCCACAGGCCAGAGGCAGAACCCAGCATGGCCCCTGCCCTTGGCCAGCCTTGTGCAAATATTCCTGGCCTCCAGCGATACTGCCCCATGAAGGGAAGGCTGCGGGGAGTGTGTCCAGACATGCCCGGGCGCCTCCCCAGGCTCATCCCCGCTAGCGCCTTTCCCCTGGGCCTAGGCCTCGGTTGAGGCCTTCTTGGAGGGGAGGTGCTGGCAGGGGCTGTCTCCACACTGCAACGGCCCAGGGAGCAGAGCGCTTTGGCAGAGGGAAGGGGGGAGCAAGGGGGTGGATACCCAAGCCCTCTTTGGCCCAGCAGCCTCAGGGCAGCAGGGAGAGCAAGAGGCCCACTGTGCCCCTAGGTCGGCTCTCCTCAGAGGACCCACAGGCCAGAGGCAGATCCCAGCATGGCCCCTGTCCTTGGCCAGCCTTGCCCAGACCTTCCTGGCCCCCAGGGGTACTGCCCCATGAAGGGGCAGGCTGCGGGGAGTGTGTCCAGACATGTCCGGGCGCCTCCCCACGCTCAGCCCGGCTAGGGTCTTGCCCAAAAAAAAAGAAAAAAAAAAAAAAGAAAAACTAGTATGCTAGATGAAGTCATTAAGCTAGTGAATGAACTTGGCTCACCATTCTGTATTAATTACTTAAAACCATCTTTGTTTATTCTCTATTACTCGATAGCACATGACATAATTCTCCATTAGGTTAAAAATTTTAGTTACACTTAACTAAATTTAATGGATAAACTACATGCTAAAACAGCTTTCTAAAGGTCTTGGGATATATTCTACTGACTCTTCAGCATCTACAAACACAAAAAAGAAAAAGTACTACAAGAAGATATCCTGAAATGCCAACCTAGCTTATGTTAGTAAGGATGTTTGGAAACTGGGAGGCACTTGCGTCAATGATAAGACTGTAAAATGAAGCAGCCACTTTGGAAAACAGTCCAGTGGCTCATCAAGAACTTAAACACAGAGTTACCATGTGATCCAGTAATTCTACTCTTAGATATACCTCCAGGAGAAATTAAAACAGTTACTACATGACCCATCAATTCCATTCTATGTATATGCCCAAGAGAAGTGAAAACATACATCCATACAAACTTGCACACAAATGTTCACAGCAGCATTATTCACAATAGCCAAAAAGCACAAGCAACTCAAATGTCCATTAACTGAAAAATGGATAAACAAACTGCAGTCTATCCATACAGAGAATATCCTTCAGTTGTAAAAAGGAATGAACTATTGATACATACAACACAGATGAATCTTAAAGATGCTAAGTTAAAAAAGCTAGTCACAAAAGACCACATATTGTATTATTCCATTTTTTAAAATGTCTAGAATAGGAAAAGTCCACAGAGATGAGTAAGTAGATGACCTATTCTTCAGGGCCTGGGAGAGAGGACAGGGATGGGGGTAAGTGCAGAGTGACAGTTCGCGGGCACAGGGCTCTTATGGGAGGAGAAATGTTCTAAAATCAACTGCACAACCCTGTGAACATACTAAGAAAACAGAAAATCACACATTTTCAATGGAGAACTATACGGTATGTGAATTCACATCTCAGTAAAGCTGTTAAAAAATATAAAAAGTTGAGCTTCCAGTAACAGAAGGCCAATAATTAACTAGCTAATTAACAATTCAGATTAATCCTCTCACTAAGGACAGCTACAAACTTGGATCAATTAATTCTATAAATTCTTACAGAGTATAAACCCTGTTCACAGCATTGTTTTAGACAATGAAATAGAAAAATTGTTTTTTCGTAAAAACTGTAAAGAGCTCACGTTCAGTGAGGAATATATGGCAAAAACCAAGAAGGAAGAAAGGTAAGCAATGCAGTGTCAGCACTCAAAGCCATTTCTGTTTGTCAAACAGGAAGAATCAGTTGCAAAACTGAGTCACTCTTTAGCAGCTTCCTGAAGTAAGGATGTTAAAAACAAATGTAAGCAAAGTGCGGAATCTAATAAATCCTACCCCAACCATCTTCTAGGCTGGGACGTACAGGGTTACGTCCTCAGGTAGGGATGAACCAAACTGCAGCCCAGCGCCGAGTCTTCTCGATGACCTAAGCAATCACAGACCTCGAGCTGGGCTAGATGAAGGTAAGCTTACACTAGTCGTAGCCCCTTCTAGGGTGCCTGGCAGGTCATGAAAGCTCTCTCTGGAGAAAGGTATCTAACCCAGGCCTCCAAATTATTCCTTCTAATATCTTCTCAAACATAACATCAAACGCTAACCAGAAACACAAAAGAGGTAAGACACCATGAGTGAGAAACAAGCACAAGAGTGAGTGAGAAAGAGCCATGAAGACTTAAGACACTGGAATTATCAGACACATAAATAAGGTAACAACGCTCACCCTGGTGAGACAGTTAAAAAACAAGTTTGAAAACAGCAGGGAGTAAGACACTAAAAAGTGACACAGCAGACTTAAAAAAAGACTTTCTAGAAATGAAATGTACAGTTACTGAAATTAAGAACTCATTTTCAGCAGATTATTCATAGATGAACAGAGAAGTAGTAAACTAGAAAACATTTCTAAAGAAATCATACAGAATGTGATGGAAAGAGACAGAGATGAAAAATGCAGAAAGTGTAAGAGACAGACAAGGTATAGAATGTTAACTAGAGTTCCATAAAGAGAAAGCAGCACACACAATATCTGAAGAAATAGCAGTTTACATTTTTACAAAGTGGATGAAGGACAACCAATACACAAACTCAAGATGCCCACAAATCTGAAGAATGATAAATTTTAAAAATCCATGCTTATGTATATTATCTATGGTGAAACAGGTCACCAGCCCAGATGGGATGCATGAGACAAGTGCTCGGGGCTGCTGCACTGGGAAGACCCAGAGGAATCGGGTGGAGAGAGAGGGGGGAGGGGGGATCGGGATGGGGAATACGTGTAAATCTATTGCTGATTCATGTCAATGTATGACAAAACCCACTGAAAAAATAAATAAATAAATTAAAAAAAAAAATCCATGCTTAGATACATTATATAAAACTGAAAAACCGAAAACCCCACAAACAAAAATTCAAAGAAAAAGAAAATTTCAAGAGCAGAGAAAAAAACAAAACAAAACTAGATTATCTTCAAAGGAGTTAGACTGACATCTGACTCCTCTCTAGAAGACAAAGGCAAAGTAATGATGAACTTCCACTAAATGAAATCCTATATCCAGTGCAAACCTACAAGCTCTATACTTCAACCATTCTATCTAATCTTCAACCATTCTTCAAGAGTAAAGAAATAAAGATTTTTCAGACAAAACAAAATTTGCACTAAAGTCTAAAGACTAATAGTCACAGATAGAGGATCAGAAATACAAGTTGTAAATACACTGGTAAATTGAAATTAATCCTGACCACATTTAAATAAGAAGAAAGAAAAAAAGCAGAGATACAGCAGGACAAAAAGAAAGTCACAGGTAATTTTGCCACTGCTAACACACACTATAGGTCTTACCACAAGCAGGCACTGTTGTAAGCTCTTCCATATTTTAACTCATTTAATCCTTACAACAACATGTGAAGTAGGTGGTAGATTAGCTGATATTAAGGAAGGGGTGACCGAGGCAGATAGACAGTTAAAATCTGTCATATCTGAACAGACTGTGGAGGGCTCTGTTCTCTGTGGAGAACACTGCCATGCTTCACTTTTGGACCTGAACAGTGGTTACCCAACTATTTGCTTCACAATTATTGTACTATATACTTAATTTATGCACTTTCATTCTACTGTTATATTTCACAATGATAAAAGAAATGAACAAAAGTAAATGTGACTAAACAGTAGTGACTGAGGAAGCAGAAAAACTGGCAAGTATTAAGAAATGAAATAAAAACATTCATGGCTACATATTTCAGTGTGATTCAACTGTACATTATTATTAATAAGCTTTGAACTTGAACAATCAATGGCTTTATTTGAGTGTTACCTGTATTATACACTAGAACAGGTACAACTATTTACAAGTAAAAGAAAATCAAGCGACAATTTCCTATGCTATCTTTCAACTTTTTAGAACCTTTTTTTTTAAAAAAAAAATCATCATGGTATATTCTAGTCCATGATAAACAGGTAAAAATTTTCCTGCAAAGCAATTCATGTACAAAAGCTCACCTGATTTCTCAGATAAAGGGAAAAGCCTGGCCAAAAAGAGCTGAATTCGTCCACAGAAGACTGTATTCTGGGATTTTGATAATCTTCGTAGGAGATCTAACAACAAATGGAAACAAAGGTTACACAGAAGAGATCATTCTATATTTATTACAATATACCCAAATGTCTTAACCAGTTCAAAAGTATTTTCCTAAAGCAGTAGTTCTCAAAATGGGGGTAGAAACTATTTTCTGTCACCAAAAAAGGACTAGAAAATTAAAAATAAAACGAGTTTAACATGAGCAAGATAAACTTTATTCAACTTTTTGGTTTTCATTAAGTTTATGCTTAGAACAGGAATAGATAAATTTAAAGCAAATGATCAGTTTTAATAAATCAGACTGCTATTTTAAAATGAAGATACAATCTACTTAAAAAAAAATTTATAACCTGTTTTTAATTCAACCACCTGGTTTCCTGGCCATATTTCCTTCTTAAAAACCAATCATTTACTGATGAGTTACTTACCATTGCACATACGTAGTAAATAATTTTTCCCAGCAGAATAGAATGTATTCTGAAATTAAGACAGAAATTATTATCATTGTTCTGAAGTTGGTGCACATTCTTCAATAGTAAGTCACAGGAAGTAAGATTTTACAGAACACTAATATGTGCTGAGAATCTACTATGTCGCTTTCACTTTTTCCAAGCAAATAACATTTTTAATGAAATATTTTCAAACATACAACAAATACAATTCTAAGTAACTTTTAAAACATGTAAAAGTGTGTGTTTTCAAGGTAACTGTTTCTACTCAAATTTTGTACTGTCATTTTTTTCTCCATGTGACTCTTACTTGGCTTTTCCAAGACAGCAGAACATATAATTCTCATAAAGACAAACTTTTTAGCAATCAGCAGTTAGAGATAAAAGCAAGAAACAAAACAAACTACCCTCAGAACTCTAGATCTATAGAAAGCTAAAGTTAGTGGAAAAAGAAACTAAGGCACTTACTGATTTCCAAGTAGCAACATTTCTTTCCACAAAAGTGAATATTGTGTCACACTGATCCAAAGGAAGACAGTCCAAAACATCTCCCAACAATACAAAAGGTGTAGATGCCGTACAAATACCTTCAAGTGGAGCACAAGCCAATTTAAAAGTTTAAAATACGGCTGAGTAAAAGAGCTCATGTAAAAAATTTTGAAGATAATCTTAAAGGTACACTTTGTCAATCCTAATAAGGCTGTGAAAGGCAAGAAACAGAAGCAACCTACAAGTCCCCAAGCAGGATATACTTAAGTTCATTTAAGTTTTGGTATGTGATGATATCATCACCCTTGATAACCCTTCTAGAGCATTTACTATATGTCAGGCACACTAAGGGCTACGCATACACTAACACGTGTAATCCTCATAACCCTATGAGGTAGGTAACATTATCTCCAGTTTACAGAATGGGAAAACTGAGACACAGAGAAGTTAAATAACTTGCCCAAGATCATAGAGCCAGTAAGCAGTAGAGCTGGGATACGAACCCAGGCAGTCTGGCTCCACTAAGCTATTCAAAAGAATATAATGCAGCCAATTAAAAATGATGGTTATGATGACTAAATAACTTGGAAAATGCTTATGATATAATGTCAAGTGAAAAAGGCAGGGTTCAAAACTGTATGGATATTATGGTTATAACAATAAAATCTATTAAAAAGACTAGAGAAACTAAAATCATATACCAAAATAAATGGTAGTTTTTTAAAGTAGAAGAACTGGGACTACTATTTTCCCCTTTCCTCATTTCCAAATGTTCTATAATAACGCTAAATTTAAATTGTCTTGGTCATTTGAAAAGATCTAGTTCAAAAAAGATAACAAAAAGGTTTGATACTAATTTCAGTTCTTACTATACTTTTAAAATAATACTGTTGTTTCAAAGGAAAAATTGGTAAAATAAAAAGTTATGTCTAAATTCCATCTTACTAAAGCAATAAACTAAAGACTTCAAGGTCATCTAAGCTAGTTAAAAATGCTTTTATCCCCCTGCTCATTCTTCTTTCTATTTTTAGGTAATAGATACCAAAACTTGTTAAGGGTTTAGGAAAAGTAGCCACTTCAGCATGGTATGTAAAAAAAGTATCTAGGGGCACTAATAGCCCCTAATACTGCATTCACACAGTGGTTCAGAAACTGGAAGTAGTATTTCCAGCCCTGTGCTGCACTGGAAAGATCATAGCTGGAATGTAGTATGAGGGATACTGCCTAGAACCAGTGAGGCATAAAGCAGCAAAGTTCAACTCAATGCAAAGGAAATCTGATCATCAGAATCAGCTAAAAGAAATCAAATGGTGAGCTTCATCAACAGGAGCAGAGGATGACCCCCTGCCCAGGATGTTACTGAGAGGAGACAGGACAGGTTAGAGACAAGACTGAACCAGATGACCTCCAAAGTCCTTTAACACTTAGATTTGTGATACTTTGTGTCCTGTACACCCAAGAGATTAGAGTGCATACTCCCTGCCCTTAGCTGAAGTATAATTTGGCAAAATAACACACTTTTAATAATTACAGAACTTAAGAAAATTACCTAGACTCCACTCTCAAAGATTCAATGAAACTGAGTGAAAGCCTGGCAGTCTCATTTAAAATGGAGATTCACTGGTGATTCTAATGAGCTGGGTGATAACATGATTCCCCAGCACTGTCACAACCTGTGTCCCAGCCTCTACGCTACCCTCTGAGCTTCATCTTAACCTTGGCCACAGACACCTCCTCCTGAGTTCCCCACACCTTGCTATGTTCAAGCCTGCATAGTTTTGTTAATAGGCTTCTTCCTCTCTATCACATGGTAAATTCCTACTCAGTCTTTCAAAGCACAGAGTACATACTGCATCTAAAAAACTTTTCTGGTACTTTTGTGTAGGCTACCACATCTCTGCTTCTGAAAGCAAACTGTACATAAATTATAGTACTTATCATATCCAAACTGTTTATTTTTGTTATGTAGACTATAAGCTTTTTAAAGGTAGGCATTTTTGAAGGTTCTCACCAGTGGAGAGTCTGACACAACAGAAGGTCAATAAATATCTGCCAAGTTGAGTTTAACAAAACATGTTTATGGACAATTTGAAAATCTGTCACATAACAAACAATACAATAATATTGCTCTCAAGAAGAAATTTTTCCCATCAAATTAAAATAAAGAGGTATTTAAACTTTTATTCATGGCTTAACTGAGTTCTTAAGTCCCTATCTTTCTCAAATAAAGTAAAAGTTTTAAACACAGACTTTGTATAACTTCAAGTATTTGCCAGCAAAGGTCCGTCTAGTCAAAGCTATGGATTTTCCAGTAGTCATGTATGGATGTGAGAGCTGGACCATAAAGAAAGCTGAGCACCGAAGAATTGATGCTTTTGAACTGTGGTGTTGGAAAAGACTCTTGAGAATCCCTTGGATTGCAAGGAGATCCAACCAGTCAATCCTAAAGGAAATCAGTCCTGAATATTCATTGGAAGGACTGATGCTGAAGCTGAAGCTCCAGTACTTTGACCACCTGATGCGAAGAACTGGAAAAACCAATATGAAGAGCCATTGGAAAAGGCCCTGATGTGGGGAAAGATTGAAGGCAGGAGGAGAAGGGGACGACAGAGGATGAGATGGTTGGATGGCATCACCGACTCAATGGACATGAATTTGGGCAAACTCCAGGAGTTAGCGATGGACAGGGAGGCCTGGCGTGCTGCAGTCCATGGGGTTGTAAAGAGTAGGACATTACTGAGTGACTGAACTGAACTGACTGAAGCATTAAAAACATTACCAGTTTACAAGAGTATCATATCAGGATAATCAATGAATGAAGTAGATGCTGCAAACTGACAGAAACTGGCAAGGAACACTCCATTGCAGTACACATTAGAATATGCTTAATAAATGAATGATGAATAAGCATTTCATATAAGTTTAACTCCTAAAGCCAAAATTTATGAACTACTTAAGTTCACAAAATTGCTTGTGGCTACACTGGAAGATCACTTTTACCTGATGTGTTTCAGTTTTTGTAGGAATAAGTATCAAAATAATAAATATGCAAATAGTGCTTTACAGATTAAAAGGAACTTTTCACATAAACTATATGAATAAGTCAAAGGAATATTTTAACCAAACTAATTAAAAAAGAGTACTGATGAACTATTTTTTCATTGCTTCTTTATGCAAATATTTAATGAGCTACTACTGTATATTAGTCACTGTGTACTCACTACATGCCTTTTTAAAAGTCTGCTGAAACTATCTCCTACTAACCCTGGCCCATCTTAACCATCCTCTACCTAGTTTTCCTGCCAGCAGTTTCTCGCCATCCTGTACCTTTCCCATAGGTACTCTTTAGCACAGCATACAAAGTCCTTTACAAATGATCCTAACTTACCTTCCTGCTTCTTTCCTCATGGTTCTCAGCATTCTGCTCCAGTTTTTTTTTCACAGCCCTTACACCCCAGCTCCTATGTTACAGTTTTCTTTCTAGCCCATCCTGGTCCCTTCAGCGTCTGAAGTTTAAAGAACCACTTCAACTACACTTCAGTCCCACTTCAATTACTCCCAGTAAGATATTTACATGTGTTTCCTTCATGAACCACTAGGTTCCTTATAGGCAGGGAATATGTTTTATTCACTACTGAATCTCCAAGTCCTAGCTCAGTACCAGGCACATAGCAGATGCTCAATAAATAGGCACTGGATGAACGAAGTTAAGTGGAGAACAAAGACATGTCAGTGTGTACTGTATACCAGTGACAAGAAACAACTGTGAGTTAATTTCAGTGGGACTTCTTGGCAAGGGGGGCAGGTAGGCAGAATTTGAAAAATGAACAAAATCAACTAGGTAGAGAGGTATGGGGAGAATACGTTTTCAATACAGCATGTCATGTCCAGGATTATTTTAAAACCAAACCAAACCATACTTACCTTCAGTTACTCCCCCAATAGCAAGAGAAATAATAGCTAAAACGTTTTCACATGATGAATGATTTATCTACCAACAAAGGAGAAAACAACTTAATTTAGGAACCAGAATTTAGACTACTTTGATAATAAGAAAAACATACCCTCTGACATTAAATTGATTATCACAAACATTGGATAAGATATTTCTCACAGAGGATAAAATTACTAAGAATATTTTAAAAATGAATGATAAGAGCCCTAACTGTAGAAGTATATTAAATAAATAAGCAGCAGGTGATTCACTTAAAATCCAAGAGTCTTGGGAAGATGGTTACATTGCATGATTAAGCCTGTAAGCTAATCATGTAAAGATGCGCTGAGGCCATTAAGTCACTCAAAGGCAGCAGACAAAAGGCTGGGCCAGGAGGATTAACTGCACTAGTGCATCAATATGTCTTGGGGAGGGTTTTATTAATAATAGAAGAGAGATGATGCTTAGGTTTGATAACATCATAAAAAACAGCATTTATTGAGTGTTTATTAAGTGCCGTTTTATGCAACCCTGAAAAAATGGTGTTTCCTCTTTTACAAATGAAACTGAGGCTCAAAAAAGCAAGGTTACCTTGCCCAACGCCTAACAACAGGTGACTAGGTCTGAAGAAGAGGAAAGAATGAATACAGAACTGTCCTAAAGAAAGGGACACTGTTTTATGGCCACTGGAAAAGAATCTAGCTTCTTGGGATCCAAGCTTTGCTAAAGGAAGAATAAGCTGTTGGAACTTTTCCTTTCATTTGGGTGCTCCACTAATGGTACACAAAGTCAGATTTTTCACGTTTAAATTTCTGTACTGAAGTTGGATAGGCTCTTGTTATCTATTACTAACTGAGAAGGAGGATGCTGATAAGGAAAATGAGGGCCTGGAATCCATGCTGAACATCCTTGGACTAGACTTCTCATTCACTCCAGAATGTGTTGCTGTTTATACAGCAAAGACAGGGCCCATCTTCAAGTTCTAGTTCTTGCTCAGGAAGACCTCGTGTCAACTTTCCTTATACATATTCAATGGCAGAGGGCTCTGCTAATTTATTAAACCAAACTCTTAAATTGCACCTATGCTATCAAAACCCTTATTCATTATGTAACTCCTATGCTGACTATGACCAAGTTAGGTTTCACAGACTAAGAAGTTCACTCCAGAAAAAAACAGTCATGGTTAAATATCTATTCTAAGAATAAAAGCAAACGAAAAAATAATATTTACTAATCTGCCAGCAAAATTTTAACAATAAATAAAGGAAAAACATACTTACAATTTCTTCTTCTAGAACACCTCTAAAAGCCTGGTCAAGGGTACATTTTTTTTCATTTTCACTATTAAAAACAAAAAACACCTGCATTTTTAAAACAGCTCAGGGTAAGTATAAAGATTTCAATGAGCCCATGTCATGGATATTAATGCCTTACCTGCCAGGTAACTGGCTAAAGGTATTCAACAAGGGCTTGATATTTTTGTTGTTCAGGGCCTCTCTCGTAGATTTCTGGAAGAAAAAAAAAAGCACATAAGTTGAAGGATTTTTTTGTTCATTGAAAAACACACCACTCATTAATTGTATGTCTAACTAAAAAATGTTTCTGAGAAAAATTACCTGTCAGTCATTTCAGCAGTAATTCTCATTCAAATGCTACTTACTCATCACTTGAAGCTTTTCGAGAGCTTCCAAGCTCAGTTTTCTCATTCCAGGTTTTCCCTCCTACTTTTCGTTTAAATATGCTATTCATTCTGCTTTAAAAGTGGCCCCTTATTTACAAGTTTTGTTTCACAGCTTCCTCTAAAGGTCATTAATAATGTTATCCCAGTCAATCTATCCAACCTTATTTCCCAGTAACCCCAAACACATACTGTCCACTAGGCTCTAGCCATTTTTCCATCATTTTCTATCAAGTTCACTCTAGTGTATCCATGCACATTGTTCTTCCCACATGCTCATGCAAATTCTATCCATTCAAGACCCAACAAAAGTCCCACCTCCTCTAGGTAGCTTGCACAGCACAGTCCCTGACATCAAGTAAACACTGATGTCTTAAAGTACTAAAGCTGCTGACTGTCACAAAGTAGTTGTAAGTGGAAAGGAAAAATACTGCCAAGTCATTCACTCTGTGAAAATTCACATACACTTGGAAAATCATCTTGTTACCTCACAGGAGTTACATTTATACTGGAAATGGTCCATTCCTGGCTCTGTGAGTAGGCTGTGTAATCTTGGTGCATGCAAGTTCAGTGGTGTCCGACTTTTCATGACCTCATGGACTGTACCCCGCCAGGCTCCTCTGTTCATGGGATTCTCCTGGCAAGAATACTGGAGCGGGTTGCCATTCCCTTCTCCAGGGGATCTTCCCCACCTGGGCAATGAACCCACGTCTCCTTTGCCTCCTGCACTGGCAGGTGGATTCTTTACCACTGCACCACCTGGGAAGTTCATAATCTAGAGCATACCCCTTTGTCTCTGTGATTCATTTTCCTCACCGGTTACATATATGGATTGTTGTAGATCCTTATTACCACCAGCAGCAGTGGCACTACCTGAGAACTTGTTAGAAATGCAGAATCTCAGGCCCCCTTCCTACTGAACCAGAATCTCATTTAACAAGATCTCCAGGTGATCCCAACCCATGCTCAATCTTAAGAAGCACCGGGCTATATGATCTCCTATTAAATGGTCACTTCCAGGACTGAGATGACCTTGGATACACCTAACAGTTTCTCCTCTCAGAATTTCAGAAAACTAGGGACGAATACAGTCAAACGACTTAGAACAAGGTTCTTCATTTGGTGATGGGCCACATAAAAAGAATACTGAGTCTGAAGTCAGAAAAAACAGTGAAGCAAATCATTTAACTTTTATGCTTTCAAACTGTGGTGCTGGAGAAGACTCCGGAGAGTCCCTTGGACTGCAAGGAGATCAAAGCAGTCAACCCTAACGGAAATCAACCCTAAATATTCTTTGGAAGGACTGATGCTGAAGCTCCAAACTTTGGCCACCTGATGCGAAGAGCCGACTCACTGGAAAAGACCCTGATGCTGGGTAAGACTGAAGGCAGAAGAAGGGTGTGACAGAGGATGAGATGGTTGGGTGGCATCACCGACTCAATGGACATGAGTTTGAGCAATCTCCGGGACATGGTGAAGGGCAGAGAAGACTGGCATGCTGCAGTCCATGAGGTCGCAAAGGGTCGGACACGACTTAGCGACTGAACAACAACAAAGGCGGGGGCTGGGGGCCGGGCTGTCTCAGTTTCTATCTCATCTACTGCGGATATTTAAACACCGTACTTCAGAGGGCTATTTTGAGTTAAATAAGCTAATATAAAAACGCTCTGTAAAGTGTTTCCCCAAATGCTTAAATTACTGTTCCCCAAGGCGGAAGAATAAAATGACAGCTGACAACCCTTCCCAAGCTGATCAGTTTGCCTCGCCCCACTTAGGACCGTCCTCAACGATCTCTAAGGAGTGAGATACAAAGGGTTAAAGGGTGATGAATAAGCGGCGAGAACCACCTGGCAGTTAGGAGGCGGGGAGGGAGCAGGTTCTCTGGACTAAAACCATTCCCGCCTTCCTCTAGAGCAGCCCCCCTGCCAGTTCTGGAAACACCCGCCTGACTAAGCGAGCACCGCAGAGGAGCAGGACCCAAAGGTAGTCTGCGGGTGAGCCCTCCACTCAGGGCGCAAGGTCCCGGGACCCGCCGGCGGAAAGGAGGAGACGGACCGCAGAGGACTCGTGGAAGAGGCAGGTAAGGCGCCTTTATCGCCTCCCCAGCCCACGACGGGGCCGGGAACCCGTCGCCGCGGCGCAACGCCTCTGTCCCCGCTTTACCCCAGTGCAAAATTCGAGTAATTTCAGGGAGAGGAAAGCAACAAATAGCGTTAGGCCGGGGCCGCGCCCACCCGCCCTCAACTCACCGTAAACCGCGTCCGCGCTTCGGGCAAACTGAAGAGCGGCGGCGTCGGAGACATCTTCTTGGCTGCGCGTGCCCGCCACTTCGTCGCGGCGCCCGGCGATGACGTCAGGCCGGGAGCAACGAGAGCGCCGGCTCCGTGCGCGGCTAGAGCGGCTTGTGGGCGCAGGGGCGGGTCCGGTGGCGGATGGGAGCTTCCCTGGTGACGGAGGTCGGACGGGGGTTGGGAGCCAGGGTGAGCCACTCAGCGCCCGATCCGGGTTCGTGGGTAACAACCCATGGGGTGACTGCAGACGCGCGGCCTCGCCCTGTACAGGCTGCGGGTTACAAGCCGGGACGCGCGGGCTCTTGGCGGGGGTTTTCCTGGTTTGGGAAGTCGGGTGAATGGCGGCTGGTTACGGCTCGATGGGCCGCGAGGGAAAGTAGTCGCCGTCTGAGAACCCAAGTCAGGCGGCTTCTCCGGGAGCTCCGGGCTGGGGAGGTGACGGCAGTGGCCGTCGGATCAAAGTCCTTCTTCCCGAAGGAGTGGTCCCAGCTCCGGATTCGCGCATCTGCCTTGCAGGTCACGGGCCCTGTAGCTCAGGTGCAGTTCCATCTTCTGAGAAATAAAAATAATGCTTGTATCCCTGGGCTGTTGAGGAGCGTGAATGAAGTCATGAATGCAAGCGTGGCTTGTGTAGCAATGTAATGTGTGGGGATTTGTTCCTTTTGCTGGCAAACAGAGGGCTCTACTGAATGAGGAAGATCGTGGAGGAACGCAGTACTCGGCGCTGATTGGATATCCGGTGGCGCCAAATTCGGGGTTAAGGCACCTGTTGTAAGACCTAGTCTTCTGTCCGGTTTCCTCCCTCGTCTCCGCTCCCTTGGCCAATGAGAAGCCAAGGGGCAGTCGTCTTTCCGTTGGAATTATGCGGTGGGGAAAGAAGCACTGACCTAAACACTTCCTACCAGCTCTTACCACCTGCACGTGTTCCTAAATGAAAGCCTGGCGCGCAGTACCTGGCTCCCTTCGTGGATATCCAGCTAGAGTAAGGACGCTAACAAAAATATAGCTTTGCGTAATCTTGTCCCTAAGTGGGAATTGTGAACAGTGATGGTTACCTGGAACGTTGCAGGTTTTTTTTTAGAATCAATAGAATCGTTTAGGTTTGATTGTACAATGTACGTTGCCAAATTGCCCAAATCAACTGGTATTAACTGATTTAATAGGTAGCTGATGTAATCGGATTGTTATCATACTATGGATGATTATTAACTATGTGGAGCACAGCTAAAGTAAATAAAATTTACACAAGAGAAATAATAAATATATGTGTGTGTGTGTGTATATATATATATATATTTTTTTTTTTTTTTACAAAAATCCAAACGGAAGAAGAGCTTGAGTTTGTTGATGCATCCATCAAAGTCTATAATTTAAATTAGCCAAAGACTTAGAATTGTGGGTTTTTTTTAATCACACATTTGCTGTGCACCTGTGCTCTCTATAGGCAATGGACAGTATTTCTTGAATGAATAGTAACTATACATTTGAATGACCAAAATAATATAGATTAATTGCTGTTTTGAGGAACTGGCAATAAGATAAGGAAATAGGCAATGCAATTTTAAAAGATACTCATCAAAAATCACTACCAGAGAAATGTTTTAGCGTTTAGATCATAAAAATGCCTTGTAATTCCCAAGCACTTAACGTGTAAAACATTTGATCCTCTAAATGATATTTTAAGGTGAGTAACACAGCTGTTGTGCTCATTTTACACATGAGGAAGCAAACTCAAAGAGATGGGGTTCCTGATAGAGGTACTTGGCCAAATGAGAGTACCCATGGGTTTTGATTAGGATTTTTGAACTCTTTACACTGTTACAGTGTCTGTAAGTAATAGTCAAGTTTTGTTGAGTACCTTCTATGAGCCAGACACTTTTCTTGTATTATCCCGCCTCCTTAGCATGACATTGTACATAACAGGCTTGTTTGTCCTGGGTCATATGTCTAGAGAAAGCTGTTTAGAATTTGAACCCCTAACTTTAATCCCAAAGCTTGCATTTTTCTTGAATCTTAACCCATAAATCTTTACAAAGCTATGGACCTGGTTAATGTCTCATAAATTATTCCTTATAATTAGAGAAGGGTAAGGATTGTGAAGAGGAACTAAAAAGCCTCTTGATGAGAGTGGAAAAAGTTGGCTTAAAACTCAACATTCAGAAAACTAAGATCATGACATCTGGTCCCATCACTTCATGGGAAATAGATGGGGAAATAGTGGAAACAGTGTAAGACTTTATTTTTGGGGGCTCCAAAATCACTGCAGATGGTGATTGCAGCCATGAAATTAAAAGACACTTGCTCCTTGGAAGGAAAGTTATGACCAACCTAGATAGCATATAAAAAGCAGAGACATTACTTTGCCAACAAAAGTCCGTCTAATCAAGGCTATGGTTTTTCCAATAGTCATGTATAGATGTGAGAGTTGGACTGTGAAGAAAGCTGAGCACCGAAGAATTGATGCCTTTGAACTGTGGTGTTGGAGAAGACTTTTGAGAGTCCCTTGGTCTGCAAGGAGATCCAACCAGTCCATTCTAAAGGAGATCAGTCCTGGGTGTTCACTGGAAGGACTGATGTTGAAGCTGAAACTCCAATACTTTGGCCACCTGATGTGAAGAACTGACTCATTTGAAAAGACCCTGATTCTGGGAGGGGTTGGGGGCAGGAGGAGGAGGAGACGACAGAGGATGAGATGGCTGGAAGGCATCACCGACTCAATGGACGTGAGTTTGAGTAAACTCTGGGAGTTGGTGATGGAGAGGGAGGCCTGGCATGCTGTGATTCATGGGGTCACAAAGAGTCAGACAAGACTGAGCAACTGAACTGAAGGATCATATTGTCATTCATAGCGTAAGTTTTCTAAGTATGTAATAATACCATTCCAAAGGCAGACATCCAATAATGCATAAACTCTTTAATTTAATTGGGCACCTCTTTTTCCTCTTATATTAGTGCACAATTGTATAAACAGTACTTAACCGTATAAAACTTCAAAGCAGTCTTGAGAAAGGATAAAACTGAAAGTATCACTTCCTGATTTAAAAAAAAAAATTACAAGCTACAATAATCAAAATAATATGGTGCTGGCATAAGAACAGATGTGTAGACCAATGGAACAGAATAGAGAGCCCCCAAATAAATATATGGTCATATGTTTTATATTTATATATGGGCAACGTATGTTCAATAAGAGTGCTCAGAACACACAATGGGAATAGGATAGTCTCTTCAATAAATCATGTTGGGAGGACTTCTCTGGTGGTCCAGTGGTTAAGACTCCACACTTCCAATGCAGGAGACGCAGGTTTGATTCCTGGTTGGGAAACAGGATCCTTTTTGCCGCATGGTGTGGCCATTAAAAAAAAAAATGGCGTTGGGAATACTGGACATCCATGTGCAGAGGAATGAAATCAAACCTTTACCTCACACTATACATTTTTAACAGAGAAGGCAATGGCAACCCACTTCAGTACCCTTGCCTGGAAAATCCCATGGACGGAGGTGCCTGGTAGGCTGCAGTCCATGCGGTCACGAAGAGACGGACACAATTGAGTGACTTCACTTTCACCTTTCACTTTCACGCATTGGAGAAGGAAATGGCAACCCACTCCAGTGTTCATGCATGGAGAATCCCAGGGACGGGGGAGCCTGGTGGGCTGCCGTCTATGGGGTCGCACAGAGTCGGACACGACTGAAGCGACTTAGCAGCAGCAGCAACATACACTTTAAAAAACCAACTCAAGTTAAAAAGGCAGAAGACATAAACAGGAAATTCATACAGAGGGGAAATATGAAAAGATGCTTAGCTTCCTGAGCAATTAGGGAAATGCATAAAACAATACTGTGATATTGTTTTCTCATCTATGAGATTGGCATGAGCTTAAAAGTTTAATGCATGTTGGGGAGGAGGTTCGGCACCTGTACTCAGCTGATGGAAATGGAATCTGTTGCAACCATTTTGGAAATGAATTGGCATTTTAGTAAGGTTGAAGAAGTAATACCCTTTAACCCCAGAATTCTACTCTAGGTATAAACACAAAAGGATTTCTTATACGTGCATACAAAAAGACATGTGCACGTATATTATTTTGGTACTGCTGGTAATGCCACAGAATTGGAAACATAAAGTGTCAATCAATGAATTGCTGAATAAATTTTTTAAAATACTCATTTGCTGAGATTTTAAGGCAGAGAAAATGAAAGAGCTAAATGTATTTGTTGCAGTGTGAATAAATCTCTTTTGTTGAAGTGATCATGTTTTACTTATTGAACCCGGGTCTCCTTCACTGTTCAGTTCAGTCGCTCAGTCGTGTCTGACTCTTTGTGACTCCATGAACCGCAGCACGCCAGGCCTCCCTGTCCATCACCAACTCCCGGAGTCCACCCAAACCCATGTCCATTGAGTCAGTGATGCCATCCAACCATCTTATCTTCTGTCGTCCCCTTCTCCTCCTGCCCTCAATTTTCCCCAGCATCAGGGTCTTTTCAAATGAGTCAGCTCTTCGCATGAAGTGGCCAAAGTATTGCAGTTTCAGCTTCAGCATCAGTCCTTCCAGTGAACACCCAGGACTGATCTCCTTTAGGATGGACTGGTTGGATCTCCTTGCAGCCCAAGGGACTCTCAAGAGTCTTCTCCAATACCACAGTTCAAAAGCATCAATTCTTCGGCACTCAGCTTTCTTTATAGTCTAACTCTCACATCCATACATGACTACTGGAAAAACGATCGCCTTGACTAAACAGACCTTTGTTGACAAAGTAATGTCTCTGCTTTTTAATATGCTGTCTAGGTTGGTCATAACTTTCCTTCCTGCCATGGCTGCAATCACCATCTGCAGTGATTTTGGAGCCCAGAAAAATAAAGTCAGCCACTGTTTCCGCATCTATTTGCCATGAAGTGATGGGACCGGATGCCATGACCTTAGTTTTCTGAATGTTGAGCTTTAAGCCAGCTTTTTCACTCTCTTCTTTCACTTTCATCAAGAGCCTCTTTAGTTCTTCTTCACTTTCTGCCATAATGGTGGTGTCATCTGCATATCTGAGGTTATTGATATTTCTCCCAGCAATCTTGATTCCAGCTTATGCTTCTTCCAGCCCAGCGTTTCTCATGATGTACTCTGCATATAAGTTAAATAAGCAGGGTGACAGTGTACAGCCTTGACATACTCCTTTTCCTGTTTGGAACCAGTCTGTTGTTCCATGTCCAGTTTTAACTGTTGCTTCCTGACCTGCATACAGGTTTCTCAAGAGGCAGGTCAGGTGGTCTGGTATTCCCATCTCTTTCAGAATTTTCCATAGTTTATTGTGATCTACATAGTCAAAGGCTTTGGCATAGTCAGTAAAGCAGAAATAGATGTTTTTCTGGAGCTCTCTTGCTTTTTTGATGATCCAATGAATGTTGGCAATTTGATCTCTGGTTCCTCTGCCTTTTCTAAAACCAGCTTGAACATCTGGAAGTTCATGATTCACAGATTGCTGAAGCCTGGCTTGGAGAATTTTGAGCATTACTTTACTAGTGTGTGAGATGAGTGCAATTGTGTGGTAGTTTGAGCATTCTTTAGCATTGCCTTTCTTAGGGATTGGAATGAAAACTGACCTTTTCCAGTCCCATGGCCACTACTGAGTTTTCCAAATTTGCTATTGAGTGCAGCACTTTCACAGCATCATCTTTCAGGATTCGAAATAGCTCAACTGGAATTCTGTTACCTCCACTAGCTTTGTTCGTAGTGATGCTTCCTAAGGCCCACTTGACTTCACATTCCAGGATGTCTGGCCCTAGGTGAGTGATCACACCATCGTGATTATCTGAGTCATGAAGATCTTTTTTGTGTAGTTCTTCTGTGTATTCTTGCCACCTCGTCTTAATATCTTCTGCTTCTTTTAGGTCCATACCGTTTCTGTCCTTTATCATGCCCATTTTTGCGTGAAATGTTTCTTTGGTATCTCTAGTTTTCTTGAAGAGATCTCTAGTCTTTCCCATTCTGTTGTTTTCCTCTATTTCTTTGCACTGATCACTCAGGAAGGCTTTTTTATCTCTCCTTGCTGTTCTTTGGAACTCTGCATTCAGATAGGTATATCTTTTCTTTTTTCATTTGCCTATCACGTCTCTTCTTTTCTCAGCTATTTGTAAGGCCTCCTCAGACAACCATTTTGCCTTTTTGTATTTCTTTTTCTTGGGGATGGTTTTGATCACCTCCTCATGTACAATGTCACGAACCTCCATCCATAGTCACTCTGCCTATCAGATCTAATCCCTTGGATCTATTTGTCACTTCTACGGTAAGGGGTTTGATTTAGGTCATACCTAAATGGCCTAGTGGTTTTCCCTACTTTCTTCAGTTTAAGTCTGAATTTTGCAGTAAGGAGTTAATGATCTGAGCCACTGTCAGGTCTCGGTCTTGATTTTACTGACTGCTTATAGCTTCTCCATCTTTGACTGCAAAGAATATAATCAATCTCATTTTGGTATTGGCCATCTCATGATGTCCATGTGTAGAGTCATCGCTTGTGTTGTTGGGAGAGGATGTTTGCTATGACCAGTGGACTCTCTTGGCAAAACTCTGTTGTTTATGATAACACAAATTATCTTAAATTCCTTTGGAATGATACCCTCTTTGAAGTAACTGGTTCTTACCACACGAGGTCAGCATTTGCATGGAAATATCTCCTCTAAAAAGGAAGCGACAAAAGAGAAATTTTTGTGTTTAGATGTATTTCTATCTGAAGTATATTCTGGTACTGACCTTTAACTTCTTTAGTCAATGCAAATTGTAAGTCTGTTATTACTACAGAAAAAATGGTATGTATGTACGTTTTATGCTGTGTTAGAACAGTTCCTTTTCCTTAGTTTTGAGCAACTTGACAGCTCCATCCAGGCTGCAGGAGTCAGGAAGGCTCAGCTGGACTTTGTTGGTGTTTTTTTTCCTTAAGGAGTTCCTCTAATAGCTGTGTATGTCAATTTCAAAAAGAAATGAAAAAGACCTACATCAGGGGGAGTTACTAAGTCATGACTATTTCATGAGGTTTTGTGACCTTCACTGTAGCGTGTGCTATTTTTATTCATAACTCTTGGAGGAAAATGAAGCACTTTGCCCTTGGGGCTAGGCTGGTTCTGGTTAGACTTTCCACTACAATCTTTCTTTGCCCAACTCTAGCTTCCTTCCTCCCACTTTGTAAATGGAAAGTAGGGAAGAGTTTCCTGTTTTGAAGTCAGCACCAGACCCACACTAAATCCTCAGCGGTTGATGGCAGTGAAGCATAGATTGGGAGTCGAAGATAGTATTTGTATTCAAATGTGTCCCACTGTGATTAGCACACTGCCTTTTACTTGAGTATCTGCCTTGATGAAAACAGAAATCTGATCAGTCCATTCCTTCAGTGGCTCCAAATAGCTTTCAAGACCTCATTGGATTAGCTCCACATTCAAAACTATTCATAGTATGTCCATGCCCATCCCATCAGCTTATATATTAATATCTTCATATTTGGGCTTCCCTGGTGGCTCAGTGGTAAGAATCTGCCTGCCAACCCAGGAGATGCAGTTTCAATCCTGGGTCAGGAAGATTCCCTGGAGGAAGAAATGGCTACCCACTCCTGTATTTCTTGCCTAGAGAATCCCATGGACAGAGGAGCCTGGTGGGCTACAGTCCATGGGGTTGCAAAGAGTCAGACACCACTGAGCGACTGAGCACACACACATGATCATGTTCATAATAAGTTACCATATGCTAAGCATACATCGTTTTCTTTGCCATCATTTTTTTAATGCTTTATATACATGAGCTCATTGATTCCTTCCTTTTTAAGAAATCTATACAAATGAGAAAACCAAGACTCAGAGAATTTCAGAAATTCTTTACATGAGTAGGACTTGTGTTTGAGAGTGTATTTGACTGGAGTCATAATTATACGTTGTATTTCTTTTGTTTTGCCTCGCCTTCTAACCACATACTTTGCAGCCAGACTAAGCTACTCTCAGTTCCTTCTGTGTGTAATAACTTTTGCATACATTTTTGCTTCTTCCGGAATGCCTTTCTTTCCCGCTCTAACTGATCTGATCCTTCTCCCGCTCTAACTGATCTGATCCTTCTCCCGCTCTAACTGATCTGATCCTTCTTGTTTAAGATTCAGCTTAGTCATCACTACTGTGGTTGACCCTGATGTGTTCGACTATATTCATGGCCCCCACTCTGAGTCACAGAGTAGTTTTTCTCAACGTGTATGTGTGAGGGGGTGCGGCAGAGGACTTGGGACGTGACTGCTAATGTCATGCCACAAGAACCATTGCTCTGGTCCTGCAGAAAAGAACGTGTGGAAATCCATTTTTAGCCTGAACCCCAACAATGAGGTGGGTTCAAAATAGGGAATAAAATAAGTCCGTCTCCTTTGACACTGGGATATAATCACTAGGAGAGTACTGATTGAGCAGTAACTGAAATTTCAAGAGGGAACTCCCCAGATGGAGCTGCAGGACTAAGAGAATAGAAAAATATTACCCACGTGAACAAATAAAATGGGTGGCTGTATTTGAAGGTTAGACCTGAAATGAACTCTGAGCCTTTGCAAATATAGGAACCAAAAAGCCTTTCAAAGTGAAGGAAAACAACTTCCACCTAAACTACAGGAAGGACTGGGGTGCTCAGAACGGGCAAACCAGGAGAAGCAATGCTCCTTTCTTAAAATCCTTTCCATCCAGTAGCTTACTGCTATTCTGAGCGTGCTATGTGGAAACCTCAAAGGTTTGCATCGCCAACATTCCTTTTCATTTGTTTCTCAAGAACAGGGAGCTAGACTTTCACATACATTTGTAATGTGAGCATTGCCTTACCTATTTTGCAAAGGCTTCTTCCTCTTTTTTTTCTTTTTAATTGCATCTTGAACAGTATTCTCGCTGATGAGACGCTGGAAATGTCCAGGCAAATTATGTTTCCATTTTCTTAAAAGGAAGGAATTCTTTAAAGACATGACCTTGTTAGTTTTGTATTTCAAGTAATTTCTTTCTTTCACTCAATTGGAAAATATTATGAGACAGGGAAGGGAATTTGTATTTACTGGGGATATGCTAAGTGCTAGACAAGTCTGTCACATGCATTATCTCAATTCCCAGCACAGTGACTGTGATGCATTGGTTTTATGCCCATTTCACAGAGGGGGAGGTAGGGACCAGCAAAGACTGAATAAACTGGTGGTTAAGTGGGGAAGCTGAGATGTGAATAGCATCAAGCCTGATTCTGCTACAAGGTTTCCCAAATTTAAATGAATAAACCCCCTTTTTTAAAAAGGATAACATTCCCACAGACCCCTTGTGATGAGTAAAAGTATTTTATGTCTCTTAAGTGAACAAACATAAAACTAATCATAAACATCTCATGTATATGATGTTTATGTAACTACAGGACTAAAAGCAAATATATGAGTTAAATAGCAAAACTTCCAAATGACATTCAGTTCAGTTCAGTCAGTCAGTTGTATCCGACTCTTTGCAACCCCATGAACTGCAGCACTCCAGGCCTCCCTGTCCATCACCAACTCCCGGAGTCTCCCCAAACTCATGTCCATTGAGTTGCTGATGCCATCCAACCATCTCATCCTCTGTCATACCCTTCTCCTCCTGCCCTCAATCTTTTCCAGCATCAGGGTCTTTTCAAATGAGTCAGCTCTTCACATCAGGTGACCAAAGTATTGGAGTTTCAGCTTCAACATCGGTTCCTCCAATGAACACCCAGGACTGATCTCCTTTAGGATGGACTGGTTGGATCTCCTTGCAGTCCAAGGGACTCTCAAGAGTCTTCTCCAACACCACAGTTCAAAAGCATCAATTCTTTGGTGCTCAGCTTTCTTTGTAGTCCAACTCTCACATCCATACATGACCACTGGAAAAACCATAGCCTTGACTAGACGGACCTTTGTTGACAAAGTAATGTCTCTGCTTTTTAATATGCTGTCTAGGTTGGTCATAACTTTCCTTCCAAGGAGTAAGCGTCTTTTAATTTCATGGCTGCAATCACCATCTGCGTGATTTTGGAGCCCAGAAAAATAGTCAGCCACTGTTTCCACTGTTTCCCCATCTATTTCCCATGAAGTGATGGGACTGGATGCCATGACCTTAGTTTTCTGAATGTTGAGCTTTAAGCCGGCTTTTTCACTCTCCTCTTTCACTTTCATCAAGAGGCTCTTTAGTTCCTCTTCACTCTCTGCCTTAAGGGTGGCGTCATCTGCATATGAGACGACTGAGGTCAGAGTAATAACTACGAACTTACTGAGGGCTTACCTGTGTACCTTTCTAAGTTATTTACATGTTGTCTTATTTAATCCTCAAAGTTTTGTGTACTTTTACAGATGAGGAATCGCACAGACTTAATGAAAGTTATTGTTCCTCCAATCTCAGCAGTCACTCAGCCACCCCTTTGTTTCACTAATACTTGCTTGCTACTAACCCTACAATGCACAGCAGAAGGCACTCCTGCAAAAATGGATAAAAGGTTTACCTGCTTCCAAGCAGATGGTTAGCCATTCACCAAAAATATCCATTTTTTCCATTGGGCAGGCAGCTACATACACTGTATTTCTTACACCCTTGCAAGCAAGCACATAATACAGTGAAGTTCTAACCAATGGTTTGTGAGAAGTCTTGCCTCTCACTTTCAAGGTAGAGTTTTAAGAAGCAGGGGTTTTAAGTGCCCTCTTCATACCTGTTCCCCTTTCAGTGTCTCAGTGCAGAAGAGGGCCCTAGGAAATGACACAGCCACATGTCTTCAGCCTGGGTTCCTAAATCGCCTTGTGGAAGAAAGCTGCCAAACAATATCTCCTTTATGCTAAATTATGGGAAAGAAACAAACGTTTATGGTCCTTGAGCCATTATATATATTTTTTGAGGGGCTGTTTATGATAACAGCTAGCGTTATCCAAATTAATATACTCTGAACTCTAACCATGATGGAATGCGTGGAAAGGGTAGGTAGTTGCAATCAAATACGTTGCCTGGTTGGATTCGAACCTTCAAGAGGGAGAGGATGGGGAAGAAACTAGAAAAATGGGGTCCTTTTTAAAAAAAATATTTTTAATTTATTTATTTGGCTGCACTAGGTCTTCATTGCAGCCCATGGAATTTTTAATTGCAGCATAAAAATGGTTAGTTGTGGCAGGTGGGATACATTTCCCTGACCAGGGATTGAACCTGGGCCTCCTGCACTGGGAGCTCAGAGTCCCAGCCACTGGACCACCAGAGAAGTTCCCCATGGGATCCTTTTTTATCTTGTTTTTCTACTGAGGCCAGACCCTGCCCAGATCCTCCTGGTCTCCCTATTGTGTTTCACCCTGGGGAGTGTTTCCCGCCCCTCCTTTCTCCTCCATCATTTTCTTTGTTGTCAGAGCTTCCGGGCAGTCTCCTGGGCTCAGCCTTGAATGGCATCTACTAGCAGTGTGCTGGCCCCCTTTTTATATCTGGGTCATGCTTTGTGTGTCTTTGTGCATTAGTGTGATAAAGAGCTCTTCCTGACCCTTTGGCTCCTTTCCCAAATGATCCATCGACAGTTTCTACAGTGAAAGATTGGTCTTCCAACAGTCCATAAATAATCTGACTTACTCATCAAAGGAATTTCATAATACACAAGGCACTTAACCGGTTTCATTGAAAACAAGGTTTATTGTATTTGGGGAAGAAGTTGTAAAATTCCAGGTTAACTGTACATCTGTTTCTTGAGACAATATGCCTTCCTGTCAATGAGCACTTTCTAGAATGAAAGGCCTACGCCTCCACTAAATGGCAAAGCCAGCGGGTGGTTCCTGTAGTATTTGATCACCAACTTTCAACCTAAACTGTGGGTTTGACACAGTACAGTCACCCATTTAGCAGACCTGTAAATGCTCTGAGACTGTTCTATCCACAGTGGGCATGAGTGAAGATTGGTTCTGTGGGTGCTGCTCTGATTCTGGGCAACACAGGAAGGCCTGGCTTGGGTCAGTCCCAGCACGGTCCTGCTCCAGGCTCTGTCTGGAGGCCTCCCTAATGGGAGGCATGGGTGCTGTCCAGTTCTCTCCCTCCTTCAGGGCACTGTCAGCCTGCAACCTTGGCTTGGAAGCTGTAGTAACACAACTAAAAACAAATCGTAGGCACATTTTTACCTGCAGTTGCCAACTGTCCTGGATCAACTGTTCTTATCCAATAAGCAAGCCTGAATCTTGGAGAAAAATAAGCACTTCAGAAACTTTTGGAAATTTCTCTCTTTCTTTCTGTCTCTCTTTTAAACTCCCCAAACTTGAAACCAAAAGAAGGCAATACTTCTTAAGTTGCTATGGGTAGATTCAAGGGTCTACATTGATAATTTTTGCTATCAGGACTTCATTTTACATTTTAAAATACTATTGGAACTCTGAAAAAAAAAAAATGACTCTTTTGGCAGGTTTTCAGGAAATAAATGCTTACTGTGTGAGATCTGAGAAAAAAGGACGGAAAATTAGTCACTCAATACGTTGAAACATCCAGTTAACTTCTAAGTCCCTGGAAAAAGCAACACAAGGCAGACCTCTTGCAGATTTCTTAATTTTTTGATTCTCCTAGAAGTGCCAGTCTCTCAGCTGCTGGAATACAATTTGTGAGCCAGGATTGGCCCAAACCAAGTTGTGTTTTTTTTTTTCATTTTTCTATAGCAGTAGCATTCAAACCAGTAATAACAGCCACAGCATCAAGTGTGCCCTCTAAAACTGGACAGAGTAGGAGTTGGCACGCAGATATTTTTCTGACTTGCTCTGTAGAGGGTGTCATGTTCTAGCAGTCACTAGAGGAGTAGTGACCACCCACTGGGTGAAGACTCTGGGATAATCTATGTATTCTCTAGCCCAGCGCTACTCCCTGGTTTGGCAGGACGGGGCACCAAGGAAAAGCACAGACGTGACCGCTCAAGAGCCTCATTCGTTTCACATCTCTGCCCTGAACCTACCACAGTGGGAAAGTTAACCAGCCACCTACTATCCATTACCAGCACAGTGGAGAGAAAGATCACGCGATCTTGGTGCTAACTGGAGATGGACTGCTGCCACGCTGTAGCCCGACTCAGAGGGGCCTTATAAAGGCTCATTTTATAAAGAAGGAGAAGCAGCCCGAGATACAGGTTGATACGAATTCTTGGACAAGGGTAATGGCTCATCTGTTTGGTCAGGCCCCAGAAGGAACCAAATTGGAAGGAGTAGGGTTGCTCCAACATAGTGAAGGCCTGGAGGAGTTGACTGGAACCCAGAGCGCTTGGTAAGGAAATCTGGGGAAGAGACATGAGGCTGAACTTATGGTTGTGGGCACAGGGTGTGTGCATCTTCGTATCTCACACTAATGTTCATTAGAGAACCCCCACTGAAGAGGTAGCTTTCAACCACAAGGTAGACAAGATATCTCATCTTTGGATGTAGATATACAGTGATGAACCTTGGGGAGACCAGACCATCCACTTGGTGGCCAAATGATTTCAATTTCAATCTGTCCTTCAGTTCAGTTCAGTCACTCAGTTGTGTCCGACTCTTTGCAACCCCATGGACATTAGCATGCCAGGCCTCCCTGTTTATCACCAATTCCCGGAGTTTACTCAAACTCATGTCCATTGAGTTGGTGATGCCATCCAACCATCTCATCCTCTACTGTTTCTCCTCCTCCTGCCTTCAATCTTTCCCAGCATCAGGGTCTTTTTCAGTGAGTCAGTTCTTTGCATCAGGTGGCCAAAGTTTGGAGTTTGGAGTTTCAGCTTCAACATCAGTCCTTCCAATGAATATTCAGGACTGATCTCCTTTAGGATGGACTGGTTTGATCTCCTTGCAGTCAAAGGGACTCTCAACAGTCTTCTCCAACACCACAGTTCAAAAGCATCAATTTTTTGGTGCTCAGCTTTCTTTATAGTCCAACTCTCACATCCATACATGACTACTGGAAAAACCATAGCTTTGACTAAATGGGCTTTTGTTGACAAAGTAATGTCTCTGCTTTTTAATATGCTGTCTAGGTTGGTCATAACTTTTCTTTCAAGGAGCAAGCATCTTTTAATTTCTTGGCTGCAGTCACCATCTGCAGTGATTTTGGAGCCCAGAAAAATAAAGTCTGTCATTGTTTCCACTGTTAACCCATCTATTTGCCATGAAGTGATGGGACCAGATGCCATGATCTTAGTTTTCTGAATGTTGAGATTTAAGCCAACTTTTTCACTCGCCTCTCTCACTTTCATCAAGAGGCTCTTTAGTTCTTCGCTTTCTGCCATAAGGGTGGTGTCATCTGCATATCTGAGGTTATTGATATTTCACCCAGCAATCTTGATTCCAGCTTGTGCTTCCTCCAGCCCAGCGTTTCTCATGATGTCCTCTGCATATAAGTTAAATAAGCAGGGTGACAATATACAGCCTTGACATACTCCTTTTCCTATTTGGAACCAGTCTGTTGTTCCATGTCCAGTTCTAACTGTTGCTTTCTGACCTGCATACAGATTTCTCAAGAGGCAGGTCAGGTGGTCTGGTATTCCCATCTCTTTCAGAATTTTCCAGAGTTTATTGTGGTCCACACAGTCAAAGCCTTTGATATAGTCAATAAAGCAGAAGTAGATGTTTTTCTGGAACTCTCTTGCTTTCTCGATGATCCAATGAATGTTGGCAATTTGATCTCTGGTTCCTCTGCCTTTTCTAAATCCAGCTTGAACATCTGGAATTTCATAGTTCACACACTGTTGAAGCCTGGCTTGGAGAATTTTGAGCATTACTTTACTAGCATGTGAGATAAGTGCAACTGTGCAATAGTTTGAGCATTCTTTGGCATTGCCTTTCTTAGGGATTGGAATTAAAACTGACCTTTCTCAGTCCTGTGGCCACCACTGAGTTTTTCAAATTTGCTGGCATATTGAGTGTAGCACTTTCACAGCATCATCTTTCAGGATTTGAAATAGCTCAACTGGAATTCCATCACCTCCGCTAGCTTTGTTTGTAGTGATGCTTCGTAAGGCCCACTTGACTTCGCATTCCAGGATGTCTCGCTCTAGGTGAGTGATCACACCATCGTGATTATCTGGGTCATGAAGATCTTTTTTGTACAGTTCTTCTGTGTATTCTTGCCACCTCTTCTTAATATCTTCTGCTTCTGTTAGGTCCATACCTTTTCTGTCCTTCATTGTGCCTGTCACAAGGACATCACTCTGTCCTTACCAGAATTGATTCCTACCTTACCCACATGTCTCTATCAATACTGTCAACCAAGGGCCTACAGAATTCCTGATCTATTAAAAATGGCAGCTTGCACACCATTGTGGCAATGGGCATATGACCACGAGATCCACTAGTGTCCCCAGATATCCGATCAATCAGAAGTAGCTAGTCTAATGGCATGGTGGAAGGACTATTGAAGGCTCATCTAGGGTTCTAGCCTTGGGCCAATAACCTGTAAGGTTACCATGCTATCCTCCAGGGTGAAGTTATATGCACTAAGTCACTGGCTATAGTGCTATGTTTCCCAAAACTGGAATTCACAGGGATAAGAACCAAAAGGTAGAAATTGGTGTGGATCCTCTCAGGATCCCTGCTTATCAAGCTTGCAATTTTAGACTCCACCACTTCAAAGGTTCTGGTTTCCACAAGGGGACCACCAGGCAGCAATTCAACTCGATGCTGTGGCCACTGGAGGCAGGTCATTTGAGGCTCCTCATGTCAGTGGAAGAACTGGCAAAGAAAAGAATTATTCCCTTGGTGGACAAAATTGACCCTAACTACTATGAGGAATAGGGTTACTCTTACACAGTGGAAGTATGGAGGAGTTGACTGGAACCCAGAAGGCTTGCATGGGTGTCTCTTGGTTCTTTCTTGCCAGGGGTAACAGTAAGTGGGCAGCTTCAACAGTTATGGCTTGATGAGGCCAAAGCAGCTAAGGACTCAGGACTGAGGTTCTGGGTCAGCCCATCAGGCTGGTAGCCTCCAGTGGCCAAGGGTGAGTGACATCTAGAATGGGTGATGGGGGAGGTAGATGAGGCCTTTATCTTGGGATCTGCTTTCCAGGCAACTCAAGAAAGATTCCCAGGTTTTCCCTGGTGGCTCAGTGGTAAAGAATCTGCCTGCCAATTCAGGAGACACAGGTTCAGTCTTCGATCCGGGAAGATCCCAACTAAACGTGTGTGCCACAACCATTGAGCCTGTGCTCTGGAGACTGGGACCCACAACTGCTGAGCCCATGTGCTGCATCCCCTGAAGCCTGTGAGCCTCAGAGCCTGTGCTCCGCAACAGTGAGAAGCCTGCACCCTGCAACTACAGAGTAGCCCCCTGCTCACCATGCTAGAGAAAAGTGACCGTGACAAAGACCCAGCACAGCCCAAAATAAATAAGCAAAATTATATTTACAAATGAGTTATAGAAAAATATATAGAGGATCTGTGAGTGTTTAAAAAGAGAAAAGATTCCCAGCACCTACTACAGGATCTAGAACGTAGTAAGTTGGCCACAGAGGTTGACCATATGAATCTTTGATGATTGTCTGAATGAATGCAGTAAAGGAACTCAAGTTAATTCACATTTGAGAGTGCCGGGGTCTCTCAGGGAAGGTGCATTAACACGTGGCACTCCCAGCCTCTGCTCGGCATGGTTCACCCGCTGTTCCTCCCCCAGAATCAGGCCTTGTGGTGAAGGCTCACACACAGCTTTGGAAGGGTACCAAAGCCCCTCTGCACTCGCCTCCCCAAGCCAGGCTGTCACCAGCAGGAACTCATTATTCACTCAGAGTCAGAGTGACAAGAGAGAAACACAATCCTTCAGGCTTAACCATTTCCTTTCCCCCCAAATAGAAAGGCCAAGTCACACATGGCTGCAATTTGGACGCTATGTCACTTTCGCACTTTCTTGCTCCACACGTAAGCCAGCTGAATGTTTTTGAAAGGGACCAAATGAATGTCGTTTTTAAGTGATCCCATGTACCTTATCCCAATAAATGACCTATATAAACAGCAAGCATGATATAATTACAACATTGACAGTGGTCTCAGGCTCAGCGCCATGAGAAATTACTTTCCCTCCACCCCTTCCTTTCTCTCTCCTGGGATCAGTTGGTGGGACATCAATTCTCCAACAAATGGGCTGTCTTCTTGGGACATAATCTTCGGCCTGGAAGGACTTGGAGATGTTTTTGCCTAGTGCGTGCGTGCTACGTGGCTTCAGTCGTGTCTGACTCTTTGTGACCCTGTGGACCGTAGCCCACAAAGCTCTTCTGTCCATGGGATTCTCCAAGCTAGAATACTGGAGTGGTTTGCCATGCCCTCCTCTGGAGGGTCTTCCTGACCCAGGGATCAAACCCACATCTCTTATGTTTCCTGCATTGGCAGGCAGGTTCTTCACCACTAGTTTCACCTGGGAAGCCCAATGCCAAAAGCAGAGGCTTTGCCGCTTGTTTCAGATATCTTATCAGTCTTTGACTCTATTCCCAACTTCTTTACTTTCTCTTAGTTTTGACATTTTGACAACCTGGCTCACTGATTCTCAACTCTCATATCTCTCACCCATTCTCGTTTGCTAGAATTTTGGTGGCATGTTTGACGAGACTGAAATACTGAAAACAACGGTAAACAAGTAAGCAATAAATGACCTGAAGTCACAGCTAGGGTTTAGCACTTTCTCCAGGTGTTGTGAAAACATCCGCAGTTACTGCCTCACTCACCTGGCAGCTTTTCACGCCGTTGTTGTTGTCGAAGACCTCTTCATTGTCCTGGCCTTTTGTCCACATGATTAAAATAGCGTAAAATTTGCTTTTGGCACTAGCCTGATAAAAATATGTGCTTTATCTCCTTATCCCCCGGTTCCTCCCCATGATAACTAAGAGTCTCCCAAATAAATAAATAAAGTTATATTAAAAATGAGTTACAGAAAAATATATAGAGAATCCCGTGAGTATAAAAAAAGAAGAGAGAGATTCCTAGTACCTAGTACAAGATCTAGAACATAGTAAGGAGGCCATAGAGATTGACCATGTGAATCTTTGGTGAATGAATGAATGAACAACTGCCTGTGCAGTAAAGGTGCTCAATTTAATTCACATTTGAGAAATGCCGAGGGCTCTCATGGAATATCTGTAGGTTAACATGTGGCACGTGGCCTTTGGAGATAATGCTCCTTTGGGTAAAGTCTCACATTCCAGCCTTTCTACCAAGGCTTGTCTCCTTCCCTGTCCTTTCCTCTGTCTCTTACAGTAGTGGCTTTGGGTTTTTATTATTGAGATTTGGTTATTTTGGTGCCAACCACGAAGGGAGAGACTGGATCTTGTCTGAAGGCTGAGATCTCTGTCATGTGGATAACTGGAGATAGGTGTCCCCAGTGTGGACCCACAGATCTATACGCAAGAGAGGGGCACGTCAGGGGGCTGGATGCCCAAAAGGTTCTCGACAGAGGGCTTTCCAGGTGATGTCAGGTGGCACCCTGGAGCGAGGAAAGGAGCATCCAGGTGAGACCTCCCTGGCTGGCAAGCTCTGCTTGTCTAGCATCTGGATGCTCTCTGTGACTGTTTATCTTTTATTGTGTTCTAGCCTTGACTGTAAGCCTTCTTCAGAGCTTCTAACCTAGAGACTGAAAGGGAGGTGGGTGCTCGGGTGTGGGTCTTGACAGAGCAGTGTGCCCCCCGCCGCTGTGACGACAGCAGGGACCTGTGAGACCCCAGGAGAATGTGACGCTTAGGGACACGTCAGGCTGTGTGGTCTGGGACATTATCCTTCAAGTGCTTGGGGACTGGCTTATTTTCTTAAGGGTGGGGATATTTTCTTATATTATCTGTAACACTAAGTAGAAGATTATTTCTCAAAAATAGCAATGGAGCTAGACCAGTGGCTTCGGTCACGTCCAACTCTTTGTGACCCTATGGATTGTACCCCACCAGGCTCCTCTGTCCATGGGATTCTCCAGGCAAGAATACTGGAGTGGGTTGTCATTTCCTCCTCCAGGGGATCTTCCTGACCAAGGGATCGAACCCATGTCTCTTATGTCTCCTGCATTGGCAGCCAGGTTCTTTACCACTAGCACCATGCCTTGTCTGGGAAGCCCAGACCAGGCTAGACCAGAAAGGACGGGAATCTGGAGTTCATGCAAATGTTCAGACAGAAGATCAGCCTTGCCGGCTATTCAGAGGTGCCCAGCACCTTCCCGTGGGGGTCTCCGGTTGCAGGAACTGCCTGCCCCTGGCAGATCTGCTCCTGGGGAGGTTCGTCCCCACCTGGTGTTGGGTAACTTGCTGGGTCCTGGTCTCACGGGGTGTGGTTGTTTCAGGGTGTGTGTCACTGAGCTAAATCACAGAGGGAGGAAAACTCTTCCCATAGCGGGAGGGAAACAGCAAGCCCCGATGCCAGGGCCAGTTGACCCAGCTGCCCCTTCTCACTGCAGACTGTGGAAAAACACAGCGCAGGCGATGGAAAACGAAAACAGGAAAAGGCAATTCTGGGGCTCTAGGATTTCCAAATGCTGGAGCCACAGAGTGGAAAAGTGAGCACAGGTGATCCTGGGCAGATGATTTTCTCATTCCCTCAGAAGCGTGTGTGCAGTGGTGCTGGCTACTCCTAAGGTGTCATCGGGGGCGCGAGGGGGGAAGGTGGAGGACTTCAGTGGACTTTAAGGCAGTGCTTTTTCCACTGAAAGAACTCTTTCAAATGGACTCTGGGATTAAAAAGAAAGAATAAATGGTGACAGCTTTCTCTTAGCTGATCTTCAATCTTCCTTTTTCTCTTCCATTCTATGCATCTGTTTATCTATCTATGCATCTCTGTTCCTCTCTCCTTCCTTCCCTCCCTTTTCCCCTACTTTCTTTCCATCTATCTAGCCATCATGTGATTTTCTTCTAAGTCCCTTTTTTCCTCTGAGAAATGCCAAGGTTTGTATGAAGGTACTGGTCATTATTCCTCATGCCTGTTGATCCAAGCTCCTTGGTATACTTCACCAAATGTACCAATGTTGTAGGTGTGGGGTTGAAATATGTGACATTCTGATTATTTCTCTGCAGACTGTCAATTAGGTGGCATCTTATGGGCCTGAAATCCTATTTTATGAAATGGACCCCAAACTATACCTTTCAAGTAAAAACAGCTTGTTTTCAAATAGTTTTGTCTGAATGGAGGCATGGGCTTAGTCGCTCAGTTGTGTCTGACTCTTTGTAACCCCATGGACTGTAGCCCGCCAGGCTCCTCTGTCCATGGGATTCTCCAGGCAAGAATACTGGAGTGGGTTGCCAGGCCCTCCTGCAGGGGATCTTCCCAACCCAGGGATCAAACGCAGATCTCCCACATGGCAGGCAGATTCTTTACCAGCTGAGCCACCAGGGAAGCCCAAGAATACTGGAGTGGGTAGCCTATCCCTTCTCCAGGGGATCTTCCCAACCCAAGAATTGAACTGGGGTCTCCTGCATTGCAGGTGGATTCTTTACCAGCTGAGTTACCAGGGAAGCCCCAATGGAGGCATAATAAATAGTTACTTAGAAACAAATTATTATTACCATCAAAAGCAGGGTAGTGTGTGTCTGCAGCACATATGATCGCTGTATATGCTGAGTAAGCAAGAGAAAAACCACTCATTTCACTACCCAGGAACATCATGGTGGATATTTTTGGGGGATTGGTGGCAGGATTATAGATTTATAAGAACATGTTAGCAAGTCCACTGGAGACTCTTTCTTGCTTTCTGTCTGTGTGAGCAGGATTTCCCACAGCCTCAGGCTTCTGTGTGTGCCTTTTCCTCCCAGGTCCAATGCTGATTCTGTCCATGAGCAGAAGGCCTGGTGGGAAAGAAAGAGACAAGGGGAGAGAGCTATTTGCCACTTGTGTGAGTATGTCTTATAACAAGGAGGTAGACAGCAGGGGTCAAACCTGGGTCTGTTTGGCTCTAGAGCCTCTTTTCATTTGAAACTAATTTATATCAGAGAACTCTGTGAGAGGTTTAGTTACTTTAGCATCTAGGGTGGTTTCTCCAATCTGGACCGCTTTGGACATCCATGGTATGGGTGCCAAGTGAATTTTTGCTTCTTTGCTCAGATAGCAAAGCGATTGATCTAGTACCTTTGTTTATTTGGCTGTACCAGGCCTTAACTGCGGCACACAGGACCTTTAGTTGCATCATGTGAACTCTTAGTTGCGGCCTGTGGGATCTAGTTCCCCGACAAGGGATTGAACCCAGCCCCCCTGCATTGGGAGTGTGGAGTCTTAGCCACTGGACCACCAGGGAAGTCCCTGGTGTAGGACTTTCATGTAAAGAGCTCAAATCAGGATTCATCCATTATCTCCCTGCTTCTGTGAGAGAGACTTGGTGATTTGAATGATTTCTTGTGGCAAAGAACAGAATACAACATAGAAAGCCGAAACTCTCAGGAGGGTTACTATGGGAGCTAGGTGGTGGTGGGTTCAAATCCCAGTTCTTAGGAAACTATTTAACTTGTCTGATTTTCAGTTAGTTTCCTTGCACAGTGGTTGGAGACAGTATATGCCAAGTTCCTAGGAGTCATGAGGTGTTATTACAGCTACTCTGCAGTTGTGCTGGTTTTTGTCAGGCCTGGCCTAGCTCCTTTGCTCTCAGGCACAGGAACTGGTTTTAACAATCTTATAATTCCTTGCAGCTTGCAGGCATGATTTAGTGGGTCATGGCAATAAGCGATGATTAAAGAATACAGCAAACTCTGGCACCAGTGGTTGGAACACTGGCCAAAGGACAATTCTCCATCCCTGGCCAAGAGGACTAAAGCCCCTTTGGTTAAGCCTATTTAATGACCTTCTGGATGAGCTGTTGGCAGGAGCTTCCTCGCTGGCAGCTGACTCCTGCCCAAGTTGCACGGGTGATTCCTGTTTTACAAACTCAGGGCTCGTAAGTCCTCAGAGGAAGGCTGGAGGCTGGGCCATCACCCTGGCTGTGGCAGGCAGGGCTGAACTGAGATAGTTCATTCATAAACTCATTCATTGAAAAATGTGAAAACCAGGAGCTCTGCATCTGGAGAATTTGTTTTCTTAAGCCTGCTTTTCTTTGGACTCTTGGCTACCTGTGTAACCTGGGCATGCTATGTATTATATTTATTTGGCAAGGGTATCTAGGAAGAGAAGAAGAAGGATGAATGGGTGGAGCAAAATCTCTACAACATCTGCTTTGTGATTTATAAAATAAGTGTGATCCTGTGCCACTAAAGGATGCTTTCCAGGAAAATGAAGTTATTGTATAGAAAAATTCCCTCTTAAAGAGATGGCCAAAGTTCACCTATACTTCTAAAACTGTTGAGCATAACAGAAAAGAGATACTTCCTTACACTCTCATTCAGAAAAGGTTTCGAAAGCTTTTCCCTGACTCGGGGCCATATGTTGCTAAGTAGAATAAATCTCTTTTGCCAGTTGATTCTCTTCACTCAGTCTTCCATTCCTAATAGGTATATTACACATATGTCCAATATAGTAGATGTATAATAACCGACTATCATCAACACGAATGCCTTCATTTCTCCTGACTGGCTTCTCCCATTCTTCAGTTCTCTTTAAGATTTTGTAGCTGACTGGCTCCATTCACCTTTCTCTTCTTAATTCAGTGATGTTTGGGCCTCTCAGCTGATCTGTAGATGGTCTTAACGCCGTGAAAGGGTTTTTCTTTCATAGTACCTGGAACACTTGTGGGTAGCACTTGCTTGACATGAAAAGAAGTCTCAGCTTCAGGATGCATATGCTGGGAAAGGATTCAGGCCAGAAGTGATGCTTGAGTGAATCTTAAAGAAGTTGAGAATGAAATCCAGGTAGAGTCTGGATTTCTAAGGAGGAGGAGCACAGTAAGAAGTAAGTAAGAAGGAGCACAGAGGAACTTTGCAGGTGGCTTGTAAGGCTGTTCCAGCTCAAGGCAAGGGAGCCAGAGGGTACAGCGGAGGGGAGGCTGGACCTACAGCTGGGGACCTGGTCCCCAGGGCCCCTGCATGTATGTCCTGCAGGCAACTCAGAAGATTTTAAGCTGGGGTAAGGGTTAGGATGGACTTAGAGTTAGGGAACATAAGAACGACGAGCCTGATCAGATATGCATGACTGGGATGTGGGCAATGAGCAAGTCTTCAAATTCCCCTCAGCGTCCTCATTCCTAAAGTAGAAAGAAAGGTTTTGCACCAAGATTAGAAGAGATAATGTATGTGAAAGTGCTAAATATATTTACTTTTTATTATTATTATTATTATTATTAGACTTATTATTGAGCCATGAATGAGTTAACATACTTTTCCAAGAAGAGATCAATCGGTTTTGAGGCAAAATACACTTGCTTTAGTATTGTTACCTGATTTATGGTGGAATGTATGACTGACGTAGCTTTCTACTTCCTTCAACGTCTGATTTTTTTTAAAATGAGAGCAGGTTGTACTCTTTGTTGTCTGATTTAAACTCTTAAGTGCTAAACTCAGATGGTTATGGGAAGAGTTGATCAAAGGTGAACACTGATTGCAAAAGAGGAAAAGAAAGGGTTTTATTCTTTCTGGTTGTGCAATCATTCTTCAAGAGCCATTTAAAAAGAAAAACAGGGACTTCTCTGGAGATCCAGTGGTTAAGACTGAGCTGCCATTGCAGGGGGCGGGGGTTTGATCCCTAGTTGGGGAACTAAGATCCCACATGCTGAGGGGTGGGGACAAAAATAAAAAGTTTCCATCTTCTCATAGCAACTCGTAACTTCTCATAGCCTGAAAACCTCATGACATTTTACCAAAACTCTCCTCCCAGAAGAGCATCAGTGGTGAGTAGGTGAATAGAAACCTGGTATATAAATAGCTAAATATATAGAGCAGTACATGAGGCATCTGATAATGTGTGATTTTCATCTGATTTTACTCTGTTATTAGGAAGGACCTTGCTTCTGAAAGAAGGAACATTTTTAAAAATTTTGAACATTTAAAAAAATTTTACTTATCTATTTAACACCACGTGTGGCATGTGGGATCTTAGTTCCCTGACCAGGGAACTGAAAGTGCAGAGTCTTAACCATTGGACCGTCAAGGAAGTCCTCTAGAACATTTTCAAAGCTCAAGTCTGAATCCTGCCTCACTCCTTGGTGATGATATGGCCCAGGAAATGATGTCACCTCCCTGAGTGTCTCCTTCTATAAAATGGGGCGAGTAAGTAGGAAGCCCCACTTCTTAGGGCTGTTGGGAGGATGACATGAGAGCATCTGATTGAAGCCTGAGAGATGATAAACCCTGGGTAAGGTATAAGGGCCAGGAGAGGAACACCTTCAGCTGTGGGAATCAGCAACATTCTCTTCCGATGATGGCATCAGATGTTTAAGTTCAAGTTGCATCCGAACATGATCTTAACTGACACCTAAGAAACCAGAAGAGGATGAAAAAGAGGATACAGTTTAGTCTATAGAAGGTCTTGAGCCTGAAAAGGTACCAGGGTCCAGGGCCTGTCTGGGATCGCAGGGCCCAAATGATGGCAGGTCTGGCCAGTCTGACCAGACCCCATGGGCGGGATAGCAGGGCATCCAGGTGCTGAGGAGATGGCCACTCTTGGGCTGCAGAGACAGCATAAACGGTGACCAGGGCAAGACAACACAGTCCACACAGCTGCAGGCGTCAAAGTCAAACTCTGTCTTTATTCTTTTACCATTGTACGTGGGGTAGGTAGCAGCATGGCTGGGGAGGTCCTGGGAAGGGAATCTGGTGGGTGGAAATCTTACCTTTGAGCATCAGTTACATTTAAGCCTGATTTCAGCACACTGCATGTTAGACTTCTCCATGGCAAGTTAAAGAGTAGAAGGCAGATGGACTCCGACATAAGGTTCTTTGCAAGAGTTCAACACAGTGGCCAAGGTTGTATTATTGCATTTCATCATGCATGTGCCTTGGGATTCTGTGTTTTTGGAATCTGACTCCAGAAAACATAAGATTTCCAGGTAGCATAGAGCTGTCCCCATCTTAGCATCTCTGTCTCTGGCCGATGTGATGTTATGCTTTCCTGACATTTAATATCTGCCCTGGTATGGGCCTGAAACCAAGTGTGTTCATGTCTCAGCCACAAAACAGGACCTTCTGTTAATAGCCAGATACAGGTGCTCTGTCCACCCTTCCCAACAGATGCCTCTCCACCACCCCTGACTCCGCCAAAATGAAGTAAAAAGCACATCCTGAGTTGACCATTCCTCTGAGCCTGGCAGACACACAGCAAGGGTGTTGGCTGGTGATGGGCTGGAGGTGTAGCCCACATGGCTGAGCCACGTACATGTTCAGCCTTGACCTCCACTGGCAAAATCTGCAGGGCCATTTCTAGACATTTCAAGTGATTGACTCCTCTGAGGAAATGATACATTAAAATATACATACACACATATATTTAATTATTTTTTTAAACCACAACTGAAAAAATTTCTTTGCCACTGCATAGAATTAAATCTGACAAGAAACCCTATGAGTTTTTATTAGTACCATTATTGTTTTCTTTGGCTTCATGTACTATATTGGTAAAATGACAAAAATAAAAAGAAAAAAATTGCAAAAAGGCAAATATTTTGTACAAAAATACAAAGTTTTAAAAGCTCTTTAAGTATATTTCATATTGTTACTAAGAGTTGGCCTATATATCTGTATGTCTGCATATTTTTCCTACATTTGGGATTTTATCAATAGAAATGTAAGGTACTGTTTACACAGTGTATGTTTTCAGTTATTCCTAAAGCTCAACAACCAATGATAATCTTTTTTCTGATTGGAGCATTCCATACTCTGGAAGACATGATTTGCATAACTGTACGGTTATTGGCTGAGAAAAATCTATATGATTCAGTCCATTTGCTTACTGACAATCCGTACATCACACTAGGTGAACACTTTTGTTCCAAACTTTGTCCTTGAGCAAGGTAGATGGTAGAGAACATGGGCTTTCAATGTTTTCAGTAATTGGTCTTCAGTGCTTTCCCCCTCAATCTAATGAGAAGGTGATGCAATCAGAAAGAAGTATCTTTTGCCTTTGAGAACTGTCGACAGTTTGCTCCTATTATGATATCATGGTCCATTATAATGTAATTGCTAATTCTAAAAGAGAGGAAAAAGAATGGGTGTTAGTTCTTCTTAAAGAACAATTTTAATGGACAATTCAGAAAAAGGAGTGTGTGTTTTTAAAGAAAACATTCCAAATACATCATTCAGTAATTATTTTTTTAAATAAATGCCTCGAAGTTCTTATTCAGATTCAATAAAAGGTAAAATTCACTTCAAAGGAGCCTGTTCTGGGGCGTCCTAGTCTCAACTCAAATCCCAAATGTAGTAGTGCTATTGTGCTCAGTCGTGTCTGACTCTTTGCGACCCTATGGACTGTAGCCTGCCAGACTCCTCTGTCCCTGGGATTCTCCAGGCAAGAATACTGGAGTGGGTTGCCATTTCCTACTCCAGGGGATCTTCCTGACCCAGGGATCAAACCAGTGTCTCCTGCATTGCAGGCAGATTCTTTACCCACTGAGCCATTGGGGAAGCCCCTTGATGTAGTTACACGTATTTATTTTTTCCTTTGTTTTCAGATCCAAAAAATCATTACCAAGATCACTGTCAAGGAGATTATTGCCTATGCTTTCTTCTGGAAATTTAATGGTTTCAAATCTTACATTTGAGTCATGCATCCATTTTGGGCTTATTTTGTGTAGAGTTAAGAGAGTGGTTTGGTTTCACTCTTTTGCATGTGGCTGTCCAGTTTTCACAGCAGCATTTATCAGAGACTGTCCTTTCCCTATTGTATATTCTTGGATCCTTTGTCATAAATTAATTGACCATATGTGCATGGGCTTATTTCTGGGCTCTCTATTCTCTTTCACTGACAGAGATATATGCTATTTTTATGCCACTGCCACACTGTTCTGATTACTGTAGCTCTGTAATATATTTTGAAATCAGGGAGTATGTCCAGCTTTGTTCTTCTTTCTCAAGATTACTTTGGCTATTTGGGGTCTTTTGTGGTTCCATACAAATTTTAGGATTGTTTTCTCTATTTCTGTGGAAAATGACACTGGAGTTCTTATAGAGATTCCATTGAATCTATAGATTTCTTTGGGTAGAATGGACATTTTAACAATACTCTTCCAATCTGTGAGCACAGAAAATGTTTCCATTTATTTGGGCCTTCTTCAATACCTTTCATCAATGTCTTATAGTTTCCAGTGTATAGGTCTTTCACTTCCTTGGTTAAATTTATTCCTAGATATTTTATCTTTTTTGATGCAATTGCAAGTGGTATTGTTTTCCCAATTTCTCTGATAGTTTGTTATATGAAAAGACTTTGACATTGGTGCCATATGATAAAGAACAACTGAGTGACAGTATTATAAGGTAATGACCTAGGCCCATTAGTCTAAAATTTACCGAGTACTTCCTCTACATTAGGCACATGTATTAACTTACTTAAGTCCTCACAAAAACCCCATGAAGAGGATTACTATTATTATTTTCCTGAGGTTAATAGCTTGCCGAGATACTAAGTGGCAGAATCAGGACTGGAATCCAGTTGCAGAACCTACTTTCAGAGCCCTTATACTCCTCTTGCCCTTTAATAAGATATAAGCTCTGCAGTGCTCTCTTAAATCCCTTCCACTGCTTACCTCTCTCCCTGTCTTGCTCGCAGATGTACTGATTCATGTCTTCACACTGGAAATCGTTCCACTGCCCAAAAGTAATCAGTCCAGCGCAATCTTCTCCAGGCCCATGGCCATGACCCCAGTTATCTGGCTGTCCAGCTTTCCAATTTCTTTTAAGAAAACAGAAATCAAGTGTTATTTGCAAAGTCACGCAGACGTTTGCTTGACCCAAGAGCAGCAGAGAAATGTAAAAAACAAAACCAAGGCCTGTCACGCATCCCAGAATGAAAACGTGCTGTTTAAAAAGCTGCACACGCTCTGATTCTGAATAAGAAGCAGCTGTTTCGCAGAGGAGCGTGTGACGCAGCCTCTCCCTGCAGACTTGTTATCTTAGCCACAGCAGAGTCAGCTCGCAGAGCTGCTTCATCACATTGCTGAGGAAGTAAATCTGTCTTCAACACAGCTCGATGAGCGACAGCTTTCTAATGTGTACTGGAATGCTGACTTCTGGGCTTGAGGGTGAATATATACATTCTGAGGATGACACACCCACACACAAACTTGCAAACACTTATGAGAACCCAGAGGGAATCTTTGTACATTCTGATATCTTGTCTCTAACACGTCAGAGTCAGGCAGAGAGAGAGAGTCACCTCCCCCCCTTTTTTTTAAACTTTAAACCTTTTATTTTGTATTGGGGTCGAGCCGATTAATAATGTTGTGGTGGTTTCAGGTAAATAGCGAAGGGACTCAGCCATACATATTCTTGTATCCACAGACTTAGCAAATGAACTTTATGGTTGCTGAGGTGAAGGGGAAGTTAGGGACTTTGCGAAGGTCATGTACACACTACTGTATTTAAAATGGAGAGACTGTTGATATCCACTTACAAGAACCTATAAACACTTGGTTGTGGTTTTCTGGCTAAGCTGTAGATAGCTAATTGCTTCAGAAAGAAATAGTAATTTAATCTTACTGAAGATGACTCATACATTTCACTGCCTTTTTTGGGAGAGAGATTCTTCAAAACAAGTTGTCTTTAAGATGAGCTCAACTTGGGGCTTGTTAACTTGTCTGCTGCTGCTCCCAGCACCCCCTCATCAGGGTTCACTGTTTCTGCCTCTCTTTCTAAGCGATCAACTAGATGTGCTTCCAAGAGTCAAAACTTGAAAGGCTACATTTTCTTTAAGAACCAGGTCCTTGAACAGAAGCCTATGGTCACCTCCTGAGAGGGCAAGTTTGCCTCATGCGGAGGGTCCGAAAAGAACATCTGCAGCAGGAGGTGCTTCCCATAAATGATGACTCATTTCCCAAGCAGCAGCATCTGACTCCATAATCATTCACTCTGGTCCATGCTTCATGTTTCTATCAGAGTGGCAGTGGCGTTGGCCACTAGAGAGAAATCTTCCACTGTACAAACTCTGATGGCCAAAGAAAGTTCTACAGTAAAGAAACACGTCTCACTACTAAGATTTTCCTATTTTGAAGCCAGGTTCCTTACCAGGGTCACCCAGGGATAAAGACCAAATTGCCCTCCATCTTTTGATGACAAGACCAGCAAAAATCAGGGCAGTGGGAAAAGGCGAGTCGAAATTTACAGTCAAAGGATGGGAAAATGAGGTAGAACTGACTCCCCTGCACCAACTGTATAGTTAGGGTTTTTTTTTTTTTTTTTTTAAGAAAATGAAAAGTGAGGGACTTCTTTGGTGATCCAGTGGTTAAGAATATGCCTTGCAATGCAGAGGATGTGGGTTCAATCCCTAGTCAGGGAACAAAGATCCCACATGCTGCAGAGCAACTAAGTCTGCATGCCACAACTACTGAGCCCGCACACCACAGCTAGAAAGCCTGTGCATGTACCACACCGAAAGATCCCACATGACACAACTAAGACTTAACACAGCCAAACAGATGAATAAACAAATATTTTTAAAAAATGACCTCAGATAAATCTAGAGATGAAGAGAGATTTTAGAGGAAACCATCAAGCAATGAGAGTATAAATGGGATGATACTTAGGTGGAAGAGTCAGAAATAGTTCATTCATTTGCTCATTCATTCCACAGAGGGTCTACTGCATACAAGGGCTAAAGCTAGCTGATGGCAACACAAGTGCTATAGAGAACAGACTGCCGGTCCTCCTAGAACTTCCATCCTAGGCAAGAAACGAAGCAGTTACAGATCTCAGACTGTCACAGTGATGCCAAGAAAAGGTGAAGTTGGAAGGAAACTTTTATGGAAGCTTTTTTGGTATGTTTCTCTCTTACCTTGACAGACCTTCCTAGAAATGGCAACGGTGCCCAGGTAGTTTGGTGGTGGTGTTGTACACTTGCTTCATTTCTGCAGTTGTATGAGAGGGTTCCATTCCAATTTTGCTTACCAAATTTGAGACTGTGATTCTGGATGCATTAATGATGGGACGTTTGATATTTTTTTTATCTCACAGTTAATTGGAAAATTTCATAAATAGGAATTCTGATAGACCATCTGTTTAGTATTTTCCCCTTGCATTTCCTTGCCCTTTTCAGTAGGTAAAAGGGGTTTACAGGGAGTTCTCTGGCAATTCAGTGGTTAAGACTCTGTTTTCATTGCTATGAGCATGGGTTTGATCCCTGGTTGGGGAACTAAGATCCCACAACTGGCGTGGCATGGTCAAAAAAAAAAAGGGATAGACAGATGAGACGAAAGAGAACAGATTGATAATGGAAGATCATTTTTATCACCATTTGCCATTTGTTTTTTCCAGGTCATGGAAATTCTTCAGTGTGGTGCTTGAAGTAATCCTTCAGGACTAAAGGTAGGACTTTAGTCCTAAAGGTGGCTAAAGGTGGCTGTGAGTGGAGTGACCCAGGTGAGACCAGCAGGGGTGGGAGATGGAGTAGCTTGAAGCCAGGCTGCAGGGGTAGTTTGTCTTGTACATGGTCTCCCAGCATCTCTTTGGAAAAGCTAAAATCACACAGAGTGATTTGTGGCCAATCCCTCCAGTCTGCATGCTTATAACAGCACAGAGCATGTCAGAGAAACAGAATGTATATGTTTTGGAGAAGAATTTCAGCTTAAATAGTGCCTAAACCTCACTCACAGGTAGCTTCTGGAAAGAGAAATGGCTGAAGCCTGGGTGCCAAATTCTTGAATCCCATATTATAACATACAAGTTGCAGAAGTGGTTGGATAGCAACATGCATTATGTGCTTGGATAGTGTATTCTGAGTACACCAGGGACCATGGAAGCACCTAGACTCACTCTTCCAGGAGCTGGAATCATGAAGCATCTCAGCTGGTGGGTGTGAAGCACCCTCTCCCCATCCCCACCCTCCCTGTTCTGGGTTTATCCTCATGGAGGTAGAGCACAAACTTTCAACCTTGGCAATCAGGCAACCCCAGGCAACCCTGGCAAACCCACCCAACCACACAACTTAGTACTTTCTCATCAGCCGCAAGATTGATGGAGGCTTCAGGGCTGAGAAAATTCTTCTGGTAAGAGCCTGGCCTCAAAACAGGAAAATCTTAGTAGCGAGTAGCATTTCTTTGCTATTGAATTTTCTCCTGCTATAGAGGTTTCTCTCTAGTGGCCAAAGCCAGAGTCACTCTGATAGAAACATGAAGCATGAAGAGTGAGTGATTATGGCATAAAATGAAGCCAAAGTTTCCCTTCCAGTGCTTTTTAATTTTTGGAGACTTGTTTGATGACCCAGCACTTACTTGACGATCTTGGTGAATGTACCATATGCACCTGAAAAGAATGTGTATTTGTGGCTGTTGGGTGAAAGTTTCCATAAATATCAATGAAGTCAAGTTAGTTGATTGGTTGGTTGGTTTAGTCCCTAAGTTGTGTCTGACTCTTGCAACCCCATAGACTGTAGCCTGACAGGCTCCTTTGGTCCACAGGATTTCTCAGGGAAGAAATGGAGTGGGTTACCATTTCCTTCGCCAGGGGATCTTCCCGACCCAGGGATCGAACCCAAGGATCAAACCCGGGTCCCCTCATTACAGGTGGTCTCCAGTATTGCAGGCGATTCTGTACCAACTGAGCCACTGGGGAAGTTAGTTGATAGTGTCTGCTACATTCCTCTCGGTTTTTCTGTCTACTTGGTTCTATTAATTAATGAGAAGAGAGCATTGAAAGCTCATTTGAAGCCCTTCTCTTCACCATATGCACATTTAGGGTCAAGGTGTCCGTCTTCTTGATTGTGACAGGGTCCTGAAAATCAGACTATTTTTACGTGAGTGGAACAGTATCTCTCACTCATACTGTGCCCAAAACTCTAGAAAAGATTCTCCGGGATGGCACAGGGGCTGGGTCATGGTGGACACTCCAGGATAATTCACTGAATGTTATCATGAGTCCATGGGCCAGTGGATCCCAATGTCCAGCCAGGGGACTGGTACCATGAAGTTCTCACAGGTCTGTTGTGAAAAGAGAAAAATGAGGACAACTCTGTGTGTATGTATGGGTGATGGCCAACTGTCTTTTTTGATCTTGTTTTTGTTGTTTTTGTGCTGAGATTTGTTGATAGGCGATTTTTGTCTTTTTGGCTGCACTGTGGCATGTGGGAGCTTAGCTCCCCAACCAGGGATTAAATCCATGCCCCCTGTACTGGAAGTCTTGGCCACTGAACCGCTGGGGAAGTCCCAGTAGGTGATTTTTAAAACCCATGTCCTTAGTTGACAAATAAAATCTTGGCAACATGGGTCAGCTCTCCAGTCTTTCTCTTGGAAGTGCATTGGTAGGTGGACCCAAAGCACTTGGAAACCTGTTCCTAGGCACCATCCTGAGACATCACCGATTGCTTCTCTTGCCCCAGTATTCATAGTCAGTGAATCAGGTTGTATGTTTTGCTGGAAATAAACCTTTGTTCAAGTCCACGTGTACCTTAAGCTTTCAGCATCCAATCCATGTCACTGTTGCTTTTTGTCTGATTACTCCAGCACCATCTTCCTCAACCAGCTCTCAGTATAAAAATTCAAGTAGGGGCAAGAGACAGAGGAGAGAGCCTTTCATCCATTTTTTCTTTCCTCCTTAATAGTACCCCCAACAGCCTGAAACAATTTCAGAGGGGGAGAAAGGGTAAGAGCAAAGTAGGGAGACTGATTTCTTCTGTAACCTGGGTGAGGCATGGGGAGGGGCCAGGTCCAGAAACCAGTGTGTATGGCAGGGGAAAGGGAAGTGATGGACCGTGCATGGAGGCCGCAGAAGCAAAGAGGAGGAGGGTGCAGGTGAGTCTGAGTACGTGGAGAGGTACCTGTGTTGGGTACCTTGTGTTGGGAGATACCTGGGAAATCCCATGGACAGAGAAGCCTGGCGGGCTACAGTCTATAGGGTCACAAAAGAGTCGGGACACAACTTAGCAACTGAACGACAAGAAAATGATGATGGCGATGACAACAGGAGGTGTTATTGTTCAGTCCCAGTTGTGTCTGACTCTTTGTGACCCCATGCACTGCAGCACGCCAGGCCTCCCTGTCCTTCATCATCTCCCGAAGTTTGCCCAAATTCAGGTCCGTTGCATTGGTGATGCCACCCAGCCATCTCATCCTCTGATGCCCTCTTCTCCTTCTGCCCTCAGTCTTTCCCAGTATCAGAGACTTTTCCAGTGAGTCAACTGTTGGCATCAGATGACCAAACTATTGGAGCTTCAGCTTCAGCATCAGTCCTTCCAACGAGAATTCAGGGCTTCTTTCCTTTAGGATTGACTGGTTTGATCACCTTGCTGTCCAAGGGACTTTCAGGAGTCTTCTGCAGCACCACAGTTCCAAGGCATCAATTCTTTGGCGTTCTGCCTTAGACAAGTAATAGGAGTAATAATATGAACACTAGCAGATAGCATTTCTTCAGCACTTCCCATGGGCTCACTGTCATTGTTGCTTGATATGTATCATCTCATAGAATGTTTACAATACCGATGTCGGTGCTTCCGTCACCTGCACGTCACCTGAGGGCATGGAGGTTCACGTGGTTGGGTAACTTACACAGGGTCGCGTAGCTGCTGAGTGCTGGCTGAAGGCCTGGAACCCAGACCTGGTGAACTCCAGGGCAGATACTCCCTTCCCTTGCTGCACTGGCTCTTTTTCTCGTTTGTGGCGTGTTTATTATTATATGGCAAGTTCAATTAGCCTTCGGCTATTGAGGCCTCATAATATGCCTGCCTAATTTATTCTTGCTTTTAAAATCTGATCCCAGGGATTTTTACGTCTATGCGTTCCTCTGGGTGGGAAACAAGAAGCAGAGTCTGGGCTCTGGCTGCGGTGCTGTGCAGTTGTGGCTGGGAACAGAGCGCCCCGAAGGTGTCTGGTGATGTGATTCTTTCCTGTCCCAGGTACCAGAGCTGGGCTGTCACCCCAATCAGTACTTCCTGCTGGAGCCTGGGAGACAGGAGAAAATTCCACCCTGGGAGAGCTGGCAGGGGTGCTACTGTTCCTGCTCAATCCATTCCACGTGGGCCAACCCAATTTGTGCTTAGAGGAGGGCTTCAGATTGAATTTCTTAGTGAGTCTAACCCAGACCTTTTTTTTTTTTTGCATTTATGACTGTGAAAAAAGTGGAGAAGACTGAAGTTATTTTTTTCTTTTTTCTTTTTTTTTTTTTTTAAATTTTTTATTAGTTGGAGGCTAATTACTTCACAACATTTCAGTGGGTTTTGTCATACATTGATATGAATCAGCCATGGATTTACATGTATTCCCAATCCCGATCCCCCCTCCCACCTCCCTCTCCACCTGATTCCTCTGGGTCGTCCCAGTGCACCAGGCCAGAGCACTTGTCTCATGCATCCCACCTGGGCTGGTGATCTGTTTCACCATAGATAGTATACATGCTGTTCTTTTGAAATATCCCACCCTCACATTCTCCCACAAAGTTCAAAAGGCTGTTCTGTATTTCTGTGTCTCTTTTTCTGTTTTGCATATAGGGTTATCGTTATCACCTTTCTAAATTCCATATATATGTGTTAGTATGCTGTAATGTTCTTTATCTTTCTGGCTTACTTCACTCTGTATAATGGGCTCCAGCTTCATCCATCTCATTAGGACTGGTTCAAATGAATTCTTTTTAATGGCTGAGTAATATTCCATGGTGTATATGTACCACAGCTTCCTTATCCATTCATCTGCTGATGGGCATCTAGGTTGCTTCCATGTCCTGGCTATTATAAACAGTGCTGCGATGAACATTGGGGTGCACGTGTCTCTTTCAGATCTGGTTTCCCCGGTGTGTATGCCCAGAAGTGGGATTGCTGGGTCATATGGCAGTTCTATTTCCAGTTTTTTAAGAAATCTCCACACTGTTTTCCATAGCGGCTGTACTAGTTTGCATTCCCACCAACAGTGTAAGAGGGTTCCCTTTTCTCCACACCCTCTCCAGCATTTATTGCTTGTCGACTTTTGGATAGCAGCCATCCTGACTGGCGTGTAATGGTACCTCATTGTGGTTTTGATTTGCATTTCTCTAATAATGAGTGATGTTGAGCATCTTTTCATGTGTTTGTTAGCCATCTGTATGTCTTCTTTGGAGAAATGTCTGTTTAGTTCTTTGGCCCATTTTTTGATTGGGTCATTTATTTTTCTGGAATTGAGCTGCAGGAGTTGCTTGTATATTTTTGAGATTAATCCTTTGTCTGTTTCTTCATTAGCTATTATTTTCTCCCAATCTGAGGGCTGTCTTTTCACCTTACTTATAGTTTCCTTTGTAGTGCAAAAGCTTTTAAGTTTCATTAGGTCCCATTTGTTTAGTTTTGCTTTTATTTCCAATATTCTGGGAGGTGGGTCATAGAGGATCTTGCTGTGATTTATGTCGGAGAGTGTTTTGCCTATGTTCTCCTCTAGGAGTTTTATAGTTTCTGGTCTTACATTTAGATCTTTAATCCATTTTGAGTTTATTTTTGTGTATGGTGTTAGAAAGTGTTCTAGTTTCATTCTTTTACAAGTGGTTGACCAGTTTTCCCAGCACCACTTGTTAAAGAGGTTGTCTTTTTTCCATTGTATATCCTTGCCTCCTTTGTCAAAGATAAGGTGTCCATAGGTCCGTGGATTTATCTCTGGGCTTTCTATTCTGTTCCATTGGTCAAAATGGCTATTCTACCCAAAGCAGTCTATAGATTCAATGCAATCCCTATCAAGCTACCAACGGTATTTTTCACAGAACTAGACCAAAGAATTTCACAATTTGTATGGAAATACAAAAAACCTCGAATAGCCAAAATAATCTTGAGAAAGAAGAATGGAACTGGAGGTATCAACCTGCCTGACTTCAGACTCTACTACAAAGCCACAGTCATCAAGACAGTATGGTACTGGCACAAAGACAGAAATATTTTTTTTCTTTAGCTCTCTGCTGACTCCTTTAAAAAATGATCCATACTCTTGACTGTCAAAGTGACACATTTATCTTTCCCTTAGTAGTCTCTGCCTCCTGTCCCAACTGTCACCGCTCTGATTTTATTTTTTAAATTTATCTATTTCTTTGCATCAGGTTTGAACTGAGGCCTCCCCTCCCCACTTCCACTGCTCCGATTTTATTTGTTTAAAAATATTATTTATCTATTTATTTGACTGAATCGGGTTTTAACTGAGGTATATGGAATCTTTTGTTTCTTTTTTTCATCTTTTAGTTGCGGCACATGTGAACTCTTTACTTGTAGCATGTGGGATCTAGTTCCCTGACCAGGGATTGAACCTGGGTTCCCTGCATTCGGAGTACAGTGTGGTAGCCACTGGACCACCAGGGAAGTCCCTCCACTGCTCTGATTGTAGATGACAACTCTCACAACTGCTTTGAGTCTCCTGAAGCGTATCCTTGCCGCGATGGACGCCCTCCTTGGGTGTCAGCCACGTTTCCGGGGGCCAGGATGTGGTGTGGCTTCCTCCCACCGAGGATGGGTGTGCAGGGAGCAGACTGGCGGTCTGCTGAGCCAGGAAAGAGATATCCGTTTGTCCTGGGGGCAGTCTGAGGCTCACCTTTGGAGCTGACCCCAAATCTTCAAATGTTCCACCTCAACGTTTGGTTGCCATTCTAAAAGAAATGGCCTGGGTGGTTGATTCCCTAGTGGGCCAGTGGCTAAGAATTCACCTTGCAATGCAGGGACTGTGGCTTCGATCCCTAGTTGGGGAACTAAGATTCCACAAGGCATGGAACAACTAAGCCCACTGGCTACTGAGCCCCCATGATGCAGCTAAGACCTGATGCAGCCAAATAAATAAATGCTTAAAAAAATCCTTTAAAAGAAATGGCCTTACTCTGGTTTCCATCTATATCCTCTGATCATGCTTGTCACATAGAGGATTTAAAAGCATAAAGAAGCCTGTCTACCCCCACACACAGGTACATGCATGCGTGTGTGCACACACACATACACACACACACACACACACACACACACAGAAACTCTACCCGGCCCCTCCATCCCTTGAGCCCATCTTCTTGTCCGTGACCACGACTGCTCCAGCCCTGATGCCCGTGACATTGTCCTGGACCAGAAACACACTCAATCTCTCCTCTCCGGGGTCCAAGGATGCTGCGGCTACTGCAGCTCAGGACACAGTCCTGAAGCCAAGATGCCCACACGCCTGCTTGAGCCTCTGTAGGACATGTCTTCTGTCTCCAGCAAAGGAAAGGTGTTCACAGGTGGGTTTTTATAAATTCTGCCCTATTTGGTACAGTGTGTGTGGCACAGCTTCACATTTCCACATCCACTGGAGGCAAAGCAAGAGGAGGATGAAGAGGTGAAATGGAAACAGGCGCAATTTCATCCTCTTCAGACCCTGGGGTGGGATGAGGGCAGGAGTGGACGCTGGGGTCCGGTAAGGCGCATGGAAATTTCTGTGTCCCTGGGAGCTTTGAGAAGGTTCTATGAACTGCTTCCTTTCTCTGTTGCTGCCTTTACAGAACTAGGTCACACTGGATTTACAGGGACTCTTCAAACCTGCGGGAGATGGTCGTCCCACAAGTGCACTTGAACTTTCTGTGTGTAGGGGAGTCATCAACTTGACCACACTCTGGCCAGAAGCCCAGTGAGGGCTGGGACACCAACAGTGTCATCCTGAAGAGAGCGCCCTGCCCATGTTGGAAACACATCTGGGGAGCTCGACTGAACTGGGGGAGCCGGGCTTCCTTGGCTTTTGTGGCGGCACTTAAAGAGCACGCATAGCCATCTCTCTACTATACCACCCTGGGTGGTTTTATGAGTCTGTGTGTTTGTTTGTTTGTTTGTTTTCTTAGTAGAAATGAAGAAAAATTCACTCCATGAGAAGAGGAAAAAAACCTGACTTTTACCCCATATTGATTTCCCTCCATGGAAATAAACATGCAGCTGGCACCCAGAGGCTGAGTGTGAGGACTGCGCTGGACAGAAGGTTGTTCAGAAAGAAACACAGGCCAGCGGACGTCTCTGAGACTCACTCGTACTCCAGAAATGTCCCATCCAGCCACCTCCATTCATTCTCCCGCTGCAAGTCCGTGAGGCCAATCCAGTAGTTCTCTTTCGCCACCATCTGCTTTTTGATCCATTGCTGGAAAATAAAATCATAGATGGTGCGTCACTATTTCTTGAACAGATGTTTGGGGGGCTTTCAATATTTAGAAATGAGGGACACTTTCAAAGAGGATGCTTGTCATAACTTGTGCACTGCTTTTGCTGTCCTCTTTTTATTGCACTTGTTTGGCCCTGGGTTTTTTTTTTTTTTTTTTGGTGGTGGGCAGGAGGGAGGGGAGGGCTTTGACATGTTTTCCTCTTATATTATAAGCGATACTCCTAAACTATCCAGACCACTCATGCATCCCACCAGGCTCCAACCCTCCCACAACCCCTCCCTCTGAGGGGTAACAGTAACAGCCACGGCACCATCAGGCTCTTCCTCCTGGCCGGGTCCCACTCCAGTGTCACACATAACATGTCTTCGAGCCATTACAACCACCAACCTAATAAAGGTGACAAGTGGTTGAGCTGGGATCAGGCCCAGGAGCCTGACCACTGTCTTCTGGATGCTCATTTCCAGTCAATTACTGCAGAAGCATCCGTTTTCAGGGTCCTGTCTGCCGGAGACATGCAGGAGAAAGGAAGGAGGCCCCCGAGACAGTGCGGCATTAAACAGAAAGCACTGGTGGTGTCGCTGGATGGACCTCAGTTTCAGTCTCAGCTCTGCATTTACTTGTCTCATGTATTAATCATTCAAATTTTGTGGGGCCTCAGTTTTCCTGTCTGTAAGATGGGGATAATATTACCCACAGGCTCCTGGGGTGTGGTGAGGTTTATAGGAGAAAATGCCTGGAACACATTAGGGACCAAATGAGTGGTTATCATGTGTGGGCTCTGCCCCAGGACCATATATGCCCTTCCTGACCCTGTTGAGGCCACCTGTCTGGACCCTGGCATTCGGCCCCACCCCTCCAGTGCTCAGGGCTCTCTGCCTCTCCATAGGAGACTTGTACTGACCTTCAGGCTTCCCGCTCTTTCAATAGTCACTGGGAAAAGCCACACAGCTCCAGGCTTGATAAAGCAAGAGCTTCCAGATGCGAGCACAAGGACCCAATCCCCATGCCATGAATGCTTTCTGTCCCTGGATAAAGCCCAAATCTCAATCATGTGGCCCTCGGTGTTTCTGTGACTATGAATTTATGGTATCTTTGAATCCTTAGTAAGCATGCACTTTCCAGATGTCAGCGATCCTTAAATTACAGTTTTCTCCAACCCTAAGAATGCCACACACGTACCTGCTCCTCTTCTGTGTTTATGAAAACGAGATGTGAAGACATGCTTTCGCAGAAAAGTTTCGCATTCGCAAAAAAGTCTCTCTCAGACGAAAAAAAGTAGCATTTGTTTGCAAATTTCTTCCAGTGAGGCAGGCAGCCTAGGAATGCAAAGTTTAAAAATGCCGATGAAAACACATACACGCTGAAAACACTATGCCTTTAGGAGGCATAGCCACAGCCCGGCTTCCCCAGTGCCCATGTGCTGAGTCTGTGACTGATGTTCCCGAACATTCTAGGGGCCAAGACCAGTCTGAGGAAGTAGGTGGCCTGCAGGGCACACGGTGGTTAAAACCACTTAAGTGGGCCTTTGTGTCTGGATTAGTCTTTACAATGACAGAAGTAACAGACACGGAAATAACAAGCAGCACAGTGTGATCCCATCAGCCTGGGATCACATAGAACCTGTAAACAAGAGGCTGGGAGAGCTAGGCTCACAGAAGAAATGCAACTAAAGGGGACTGCAGGAAACCAAGTGGAATCGGCTGTGGGTCCAAGGGGAGAAAGATAGGCTTGGTTGCAAACCCAAAGCTTTCATTATCAAAGGATGAGAAGGTGCCATAATACCTTCTCAAAAAGAAATGCAAGCTGGCTTCAGGAACAGAAAGTTCCATCTGCACGTTAACCGAAGGTCGACCATCCCCAGGTGAAAGGCAGAGAATGAAGACAGGGACGGCTCTGGGGTGGCCAGCCTCAGATTTTCCTGAATTCAACGTCTGGGACCAGTTTGTCCCAGAGGACCTGACTTAGCTAATGATAAACAAGCACTAGAGGGGCTGATGCTGTTTAGGGATAAACACACATGCCTGAAGGATGCTGCCTGGCGAGGGGCCAGGCGAGCAACAAGGGCTGAGGCCCACCCTGTGTGATGCCTTCACTGCTAATAAGATTGGGTGTGTGGGGCGAACACGGGGAGCACCCCCATCCTGGGTGTGAGGGGCTCAGACTCACCGTTGTTCTCAGGCGCTGTGGTCGGCTCGGTCTTAAGGGCCAGGGGCACTGCCGCCCCTGCGGGGCCCGGGGGGCCAGGGAGACCCTTGATACCTGGCATGCCCGGCACCCCAGGGAGGCCTGGCAGCCCCCGTGGCCCGGGCACCCCAGGCTCCCCCACAGTGCCCTGCAGTCCCTGGAAGCCAGGGGGGCCCTGGGGGCCTGGGAGTCCATCCTTGCCCGGTGGGCCGGGGGGACCTGGGTCCCCACTGGGGCCCTGGGGGCCGGGCTTCCCAGGGGACCCTCGGGAGCCTTTGGAGCCTTGCAGGCCTTTGGAGCCCTTGCTGCCGCGCTCTCCAGGGGGGCCAACCGGCCCGATTGGGCCCCTCTCACCGGCTGGGCCAGGTGGGCCCGGCTCCCCCTTCTCTCCTTTCTGCCCCTTGTTGCCGGTGGGGCCTGGGGGTCCCTGCTGTCCTCGGTCACCTTTCGGACCCCTGGGACCAGGAGGACCTGAAACATAAAAAGAAGACAAAAGGCATAAGCATGAAATCCAGGACACCTCTGGTCATCTGGGACCATTTTTTCACCAGCAGGAAGGCTGTGTGGGTTAGGATAGCTGTGTGTGTGTGTGTGTGTGTGTGTGTGTGTGTGTCTGTGTGTGCATGCGTGTGTGCTCAGTCATGTTTGAGTCTTTGCAACCCCAAGGACCAGAGAAGGCAATGGCACCCCACTCCAGTACTCTTGCTTGGAAAATCCCATGGACGGAGGAGCCTGGTAGGCTGCAGTCCATGAGGTCGCGAAGAGTCGGACCCGACTGAGAGACTTCACTTTCATGCATTGGAGAAGGAAATGGCAACCCACTCCAGTGTTCTTGCCTGGAGAATCCCAGGGACGGTGAAGCCTGGTGGGCTGCTGTCTATGGGGTTGCACAGAGTTGGACACAACTGAAGCAACTTAGCAGCAGCAGCAGCAACCCCAAGGACTGTAGCCCACCAGGCTCCTCTGTCCATGGGATTCTCCAGGCAAGAATACTGGAGTGGGTTGCATTTCCTTGAGATGACCTCTCTCTTATTTCCTCCTCATTCCATCGATCTGATGAATATTTATTAACTACTTATTGTATGACAAGCACCATGTAAGGTGTGGGGTAAGGGGTTGAATTGGACTAAAAAGATGCCATGGAGTGTTGAGGGACTCTGTCCTGTAATTCCCCCATCGCACCAGCCTGGCCTCTCCTCTCTGCTCCTCCGCTGCGGTGCCCCTGTCCCTCCAATGGTGCTGTGGGAACACGGAGGTCCTCAGGGCCAGGCCTCACTATGGACCAGCTCACCGGGACGGGAGGTCTCTGTTGGGGGTGCTCTCAGGGCCAGCTGAGGAGGACCAGTTTCATTTTTCCCAGTGATGCAAACAGTGCATCAAATGCGTCTAATAATGCAAATAGGTTTTGGGCTTCCCTGGTGGCTCAGACTGTAAAAATCCACCTGCAATACAGGAGACCTGGGTTGGGAAGATCCCCTGGAGGAGGGCATGGCAATCACTCCAGTATTCTTGCCTGGAGAATCCCCATGGACAGAGGAGCCTGGCGGGCTACAGTCCATGGAGTTGCAAAGAGTCAGACACAACTGAGTGCCTAAGCACAGTACACAGGGAAGGTAGACTAGAGAAAGAAATAGGTGCAGCATTTCACTGGCAAGGGAGGGAAAAAAATCGTTTTCCTCCAAAGGAGGAAAAAGCAGTTCCCCCTTAAAAAGGCAGGGAGGGGTTTGGGGAAAGGGAAGCAAATACCTGCTCATCTCTCCTTGCTCCAAAAGGCGGTTCACTTAACGTGGGGTTGTCCTGTTTTCTCTGAGTTCTCAAGAGTAACATCGACATCACACAATACATCACAACCAGGATTTGTATGAAAATGACAGGGTGAGGTACCTTCACATACAGTGTATCACGTGACCTTCGTCTATGGCATAGGATCCCCACAGCACATCTGAGGACATGCAGGGCCAGAGACACAAAGCTGTTTGTTCAGAGTCACTGAGCAACTCAAGACAGATCTACCCAGGGCAATGGGGCTTCCCAGGTGGCACTAGTGGTAAAGAATCCACCTGCAATGCAGGAGACCTGGGTTCAATCCCTGGGTCAGGAAGATCCCCTGGAGAAGGGAATGGCAACCCACTCCAGTATTCTTGCCTGGGGAATCCCATGGACAGAGGAGCCTGCCAGGCTACAGTCCATGGGGTCACAAAGAGTTGGACATGACTGGGCGACTGACATAGCACACGCATGGGAGTAAGATAGGTCCAGTTACCATCAGGGGGAGAAGCTGGGGCAGGAATTCAGGGCTTCTCGTGTTGAAATGAACACATCGTGGAGGACACTGTGCTCAAATATTCCGCTGCCTGGAATCTTAGAGCATCTGAGGTCTCGCTATTCTACAGGGATAAGTATAAGGGCTCCACACCCATTCTCTGGATGGAAGCACAGAGCCTTGGAGGCTGGAAGGACCGAAGTGCGGGGGAGAGGCAGGATTGGTGGGACTCCCACACTCAGTTTTCCCTGTCCCCCTCCACCAGCACACCTCCCCACTGGCTGGTCAGGATAGAACGGTGAAGCAGCCTTTCCCACCTCAGTAGGGGGATCTCTGTTCCCTCCACCCCAGACCCTAGTGGACATCACTGCATCCACACACCATCCACGGCCACGGCCAGCCCTCCATCTCTGCCCTCCCTCTGCAGAAGCCTAGGTCCTGGGCTCAGCTTTGCTTCCTTGAGCCTACCCATGACATTGCCCCTGGACTTTCAGGCCGGACCCTCTACGGAGCTGTGAGTTTATGCCGAACTAGCACACGCTAATGCTAGTGCTGGCTTCAATGCGTTCCTTTTAGGGTTATCTGCCCCGTAAGTCAGAGACTTTGGGGTGAAACACCTTCTTCCTGAATCCATCTTACTGACTTTTGTCCATCTGCTCCTGTTGGCTCCTCCTTACCATCAGCTCTCCAGGCCTCTGGCTCCTCATCTCCATCCCATTAATGGATGGTCCATTTTCTCTGGGATGTCCAGCCAGCATCTCCAACCTGGTGTATCTACAGTGATCTTGTCATCTCTGCTGTTCATGCCCTCCTCCCGTCACCTCTTATCCCACTGCATCATCACAGACGTCTCATCACCATCCTCCTGCCGCTGTTCTCTCTTCCTCTCTCGCCCCTGTCCCCTCTGTCTTTCTGGTAGATTTTTACGGTTACCTCTCAACTGCTCTTCCTACCTGATCCGTCTCCATGCATCTCACTCTGCATCTTTCACACATTTGTCTTCCTTACACTCAGCTCTGGATCCCACTCGCCCCAGAAGACCCTCTTGGTCCTCTGGTGTTAAGGTTCCATAACCTGGTCTCACGTGTGATTCATCCTCCTCTGCACTTGTGCAAATTTCTTCTCTCAGAATTCCATCTGCCCATATCCATCTGGAAAATTCCTGCTCACCCACCATGTAATCCTCCCAGGTCACACCAGGTGGAAGTTTTCCCTCCTTCTGTGATGTTTAGTCCTTGCTTCTTCTTCGAGGACCCTTCCCCATCTAGTAGCTAGAATACAGGCCACAGTCATTATCCAGCAAGTGTTTGTCAAATCAATGTGCCTCATGGGTCAAAAAGCCCATTGCAGGCTTCCCTGGTGGTAAATAATCCACCTGCTAATGTGGCAGATACAGATTCGATCCCTGGTCCTGGAAGATCCCACATGCTGGGGAGCAACTAAGCCCATGCATCACAACTACTAAGCCTGTGCTCTAGAGCCTGGGAACCACAACTACTGAGCCCACATGCCCTAGAGCCTATGCTCTGCAACACGAGAAGCCACTGCAATGAGAAGCCTGCACACAGCAAGGAAGGGTAGCCCTTGCTGGCCGCAACTAGAGAAAGCCCTCACAGCAACAAAGACCCAGCACAGCCAAAAATACATAAATAAATTTTTATATATAAAAAAAAATAGAAAGCCCGTTGCATTAGTGCTAACATTTTGGGTCCAGCAGAGACTAGAAGGGAGAGATTATAGGGTAACAGTGTCCTGCCTGGTGACCTTCACCTCATTCTAAGAATTCACCTCCACTTAATCTCTGTATCAGGTTGACCCCGGCTGCCAGTACAGAGTGGCCATGGGGAGATGTCCTCCCAACTCTACTCATACTTCTGAACTGATCCTGTGATCTTTTATCCATAATTTGATTTTTTTTTTTCCTGTTTAACCTGAGGAGGCTCATTAAACAGCCTAGCCATTTAGGAAAGCCAGAGGGGGAGTTTTCAGTGCCAGATGGATCTCCTTTAAAAAGGTAACTTAGCTCCTTTGTGTAGTTGAGAAACGATGTCTCAGAGATTATTAGTGGGGAAGGTGGCCTGTGTGTTCCTCCGTAACGCATGCAGCATGATGGAAGGTTCTAGTGGAACAATACTGACAATAGGCCAAAACAAACAGAAATCTAATTTATTTGGAATAAAGGCAAAAATAAAAGTAACCCCCCCACACACAACTACTTCTGTTTTGTTCATATTCTATGTTTGACCTTAAGAAATCCAAATAATGAGGAAGATCTGTTGGGAAATTCAAGTGCTTTAGAAATTCTTTATTCTCTTTATGGATTTGCCAATAACCAGTGTTGCTCTATCATGCATGACTGGGGTTGGTGTTGTACTCGCAAGTTATGGGAAATGAGTTCACCCATGCCCAGGAAATAGTGCCCATTCCAGGGCCTGTCTCCCTGTTCTGAATGTTCCGACAGACCCATGTGGCAGAGAGTTGTATTTCTTCCAGAACACCCTCCTCTGGTTGCCAACAGAATTCCAAAGACATATGATTCTCTCTTCCCCTCCTGACATGAATCCAAGACCTTCTTTACCTGGGGTGACAGCTTTTCATGAATCTTCTTTCTTTCTGGGATTGGGTAGTATATGGTGTTTGGCTATTTCTCTCTGAACTAAAGTTACACTTGAATATCCTCACCCCCTCCACAAAGAATCATGGCTTATTTTAATAATGGCATAAAAATGCAGACCTCACAGTCAACACAAAATACCAACTGATACTAATTTCCAGATGTTGAGAAGGAAGGGAATAAAATATTGGGAGGAGATGCAAGTTTTTGCCTTGGGTAAAGTCTAAAATCCTACTTGTGATGGATTTCCTAGCTGGATTAGGATAAAAACTGAATTTTTCATATGAAGCACTACATCCATCACAAGTAGATTATCTGTATATTCAAAGAGACACATGTATCCCAATGTTCACTGCAGCACTATTTACGATAGCCAGGACCTGGAAGCAACCTAAATGTCTATCAATTGATGAATGCATAAAGAAGATGTGGTACATATATATAATATGATGGAATGTTACTCAACCATAAAAAGGAATGAATTTGCGTCAGTTGAACTGAAGTAGATGAACCTAGGGCCTGTCATACAGAGTGAAGTAAGTCAGAGAAAAACAAATATCATATACCAACCCTTATATATGGAGTCTAGCACAAGGGTCTTGATGAACCTATTTGCAGGGCAGGAATGGAGATACAGACGTGGAGAACAGACAGAACTGGGAAAGGAGAGGGTGGGATGAATTGAAAGAATAGTACTGAAATATGTAAATTACCACGTATAAAATACATAGCTAGTGGGAAGCTGCTTTATAACACAGGGAGCCCAGCCTGACACTCTGTGACAACCTAGAGAGGTGGGGTGAGGGTGGGAGGGAGGCTCAAGAGGGGCGACCACCACAACTTTGTAAAGCAATTATCCTCCAATTAAAAAAACACACACGTTCTCTGTTACATTAAAAAGTTTAATATAATGTTTTACATTCATGGCTGTGGATAAACTCCTAGCAGGCACACTGCTAGGACCCACGTCTTCATCCGCAGCTGCCCCAGCCTTGGGAAAATATCACAGAGCTAGAGCCAGAGGCTGGAATTCTGCCTTCAAAACACTGGACTATGTGAAAACATACTCGTGTGCCCTGTACTCAGGGATTCATTCATTCATATACTTGGCTCATTAAGACAATACTTTGCTCACTCCTTAAGACCTAGATATTTGCTATTTATTTCTTTTTAAAAATCACTAAGAAAAAGAGCTAAAACCATTTCAAAAGTCAGGACTGGCTCCTCCTACAAAGCTGATCATGAATGCAAGGGGTATATCTTCCTCTAGCACCTGGGATGCCAGTATTGCTTTTGGCATCTGGATGATCCTAGGATTTTAGGTATTACTTGAATCTTTTTTTGGGGGGAGGGTGCAGCTGTTAAAGTCAAAATAAAATGAAATAAAATATAAGCCACTGATAGTGCCTTAAAAGTGAAAACTCTGAAATAAATGACAAGACAATATTCATGAGCCCATGCAATAACTTGAATTCAGAGTCAAGAAAATGGTGATGCTACATGTGGGGCAGACATGATGTCCTGTACAGAACAGCAAACTGGAGATTTGCTTTCGAGGCCATGTGGTTGGCTGCCTAGCTTGGGATTTTTTTTTTTGCCATGTGGCTTGTGCAATCTTAGTTCCCTGACCAGAGATTGAATCCATGTCCCGTGGAGTCCTAACCACTGAACCACCAGGCAGCTCCCGTGACTTGGGACTCTGAAATGCCAGGATACCATGTTGCTGGTAAAGCTGTTGAATGAAGGCTCCAGAAATGCTCGTATGTGACCAAGACCAGAACTCAGAACAGCTGTGTTTGCACTGCCAGCAAAACGTCCTCCCCAGGCTTCTAGGCTCCAGAGCCAGGAGCCTTAAACACCAGAATCCTTTAAACAAACATCTTAAAGAGGATAGGAGACTTTAATATTGTGCTGTTGCTGCTTTGGCCACCAAGCTGCAGGCTTTGAGAAGGGTCAAGCCCTGTGTCATACCCCTGAAATAACTTTACAACTTGTTTTCCAAAAAACTGCTCATGCCTAACGGAAAATAGAGAAACCACTTTAATCCTTACTGCCACTCAACCTCGTGGAGACTTTTATTTTAGAACCACAAGTGGTCAGGTTGGAAGATACAGAAAAATAGTAATCTCATCTGACATATTTTTCTTCTCATGCAGTGAAATGAGTCACATTTATTTAACACCCACATATGAAAAAGTCGTTCTGCTGTGCTTAGGTGAAAAGGGATATACAAATTAAAAGGAAATTTAAGACAGGATATTTGGCAATAGTTTTAAAGAATAATTTGATTCTTGACCTCATGTTCAAGATAGTCAGACATCTGGAAAGCCACGGAAGCTGTTTGTCCACAGGGGAGGATATATTTAAGCCACTGTTTCTCACCAACTGGCTACGGTGTGCTTCAATGCCTTCGAATGCTGCACTCAATAAACGTGGATCAGGATTTCCTTGGTGGTCCAGTGGTTAAAAATCCACCTGCCAACTGCAGGGGACGTGGGTTCGATCCCTGATCTAGGGAGATCCCACACTCCCCGGAGCAATTAAGCCCTTTTGTGCCACAACTACTGAGCCCACTTGTCCTAGGGTCTGAGTGCTGCAACAAGAGAAGTCACTGGGATGAGAAGCCTGTGCACCATAACGCAAGAGTAGCCCCCAGCAGAGCCAAAAATAAATATATAACGTGGATCAAAAATGAGTGAAAGTCAGAGACTGGCGGCACCCAGTCTGATTCCTCTCCAGGGCTGGGCACCGGGAAGCCAGCAGTAAGAACTTCTGAACTCTCATCAACCTTAAAGCCCGCGTCGGTACAACTGTGTTCTTTGTGGACATGAATGTTGTCTTCCACGGTGATATACTGGCTGGGGCTACAGCAGAGGGAAAAACTCGGACAGGAACCGAACATACTCACACTTGGGTATGAATATTGGCTAAACCTCTGCCAGGCACTGCACTGTTTTATTTACATTATCTCATTAAATCCTTATAACTGTAATAGGTAGACAGATACTTGGTACTCATCTCCAGGACTCTCTGGCTCTAGAGCTCTTGTTCTCATCACTAAAACTCATGGTCCTCCCAGAAGAGCAGGTGCAGAGAACTGTCTGGTTGTACTAGGGGGATGTGATTTACGCCTACATGTATTGCAGGAGTAGCTTAGGGTGTGAGGTGAACTTGCTGCCTAAGAGTGTGTTTTATGAAGTCTTCCATGTGCCAAATTAGGATAAAAAACATTACATTATTTGCAACAAAAAAAATAAGCCCTTCATAAGGTTCCGGTGTTTATGGAGATAGAGATCATTGTTGTCAGGATTCAATTTTGTTGTTGTTCACTTGCTCAGTTGTCTCTGACTCTTTGCAACCCCATGGACTTCAGCATGCCAGGCTTCCCTGTCCTCCACTATCTCCTTGAGTTTGCTCAAACTCATGTCCATTGAGTCGGTGATGCCACCCAACCATCTAATCCTTTGTCACCCCCTTCTCCTCCTGCCCTCAGTCTTTCCCAGAGTCAGGGTCTTTTTCAATGAGTCAGCTCTTTGCATAAGGTGGCCAAAGTATTGAAGCTTCAGCTTCAGCATCAGTCCTTCCAATGAATATTCAGGGTTGATTTCCTTTAGGATTGACTGGTTTGATCTTGCTTCCATGGAACTCTCAAGAGTCTTCTCCAGGATTCAGTACATGACTTCATATCTAGTTCCAAATGATCACCTTGCTCAGCCATCTGATCCATCAGCTTCACGTTTCAGTTCCTAATGAGGCACACGTTTGCCGTGGCTGAACTGTGCCAGAAGCATTAGGGTTTTTGGACTGCGAGTCACCAAGAATTTCCTGGAAAGCATCAGGGTATTCTGAATCTTGCAGAGGCAAACCTAACCTAGGCTGATATTAATCCCACCCTGCTCCTTCCTGCTCCATCCCATCTCTCCCTCATCCCCGGGGGTGAGATCTGGTACAGAGAAAGAGGGAAAGGTGCCAGAGATGAAGTGTGGGAGGAACCATTGGAATTTGGAAGCTGGATCCCTTTCCCAAGCCTCTGGTTCTCTTGGAATCGCTGGTGGGCATTCCCGTCCTGGAGGAAGTCGAACAGATTAAATAGAAAGGGGGTGTCTTGGCTTGAGAAGTTTCTCAGGTCAACTCACAGAAAGCGCAGCTAATGAACAGACCAAGCATGAATGTTAGTGGGATGTAAGGAGAGAATAACATGGGAACAAACACATTAGCATATGTAAAATAGATAGCCAATGGGAATTTGCTGTTTGACTCAGGAACTCAAACTGAGGCTCCGTAACAACCTAGAGGGGTGGGATGGGGAGGGAGGTCCAAGAGGGAGGGGACGTAGGCATACCTATGGCTGATTCATGCTGATGTTTGGCAGAAACCAATACAATACTGTAGAGCAATTATCCTTCAATTAAAATGAATTTAATTACAAAAAAAAAGTAAATGGGAAAGCAAACGAGAAAAAGAAGATACCATTCAGAAACCTAGCTCTGGGGTCTTTCAGAGACAGAGCCAGAAATCCCATCCTAAGAGACATCTCCCACTTAATACGTCTAAACAGGCCTTTCTTTCTGCGTCTCCTGGTCAGTACCGCCATTCACCTCGTTGTCGTCGTTGTTCACCTGCTCCGCCGTGTCCGACTCTTTGTGACCCCATGGACTGCAGCATGCCAGGCCTCCCTGTCCATCACCAACTCCCAGAGTTTACTCAAACTCATGTCCATTAAGTCGGTGATGCCATCCAACCATCTCAACCTCTGTCACCCACTTCTTCTCTTGCCCTCAATCTTTCCCAGCAACCACCTTGTTGCTCAAGCTAAGTACTTGGGAGATGCCCATTCCTCCCCCCTGCTCATGTGTGATCCATCTATGAGCCTTGTCCAGCTCCTCACAGCTGGCCTGATCCCGTGTCCAGTTTCTGCCCACAGCACTCCATTCCATCAATGTACCGGTGCCTCTGGGCGGCCCCTTTGGGCTTGGGACACTTTGGGGAGGGAAATCCAGAGTCTTGCACACCAAATGTGATCAAGAAGGGATCTGGTGGGCTCTGAACATTCACAGCACCTCCAGCCCATGCGTTCCTCACCCTGCGGGCGTGGCCACAAAAGGCCAGTTAGGACTATTGTCTGGGGAAGGGCAGGGCTGCCCTTGATTCTCTCTTCAGGATTCCTCCTGACCAAGAAGACCCACTTTGGTCATGCATGCTGCTACCATCCATCCCAAGTCACCCACAATGGGTCCATCACCCCTCATTGGACCACTGCCTCCAGGATCACTTCCTGGTTATCTGTTCTTCCCCCAGCACCCAGGATTACCTTTCAAAACTATAAATCAGGTCATGTCACCACCTTCCTTAAAACTCCCTCTCACACTTAGAATGAAATGCCATCTCCTTGCCCTCATAGGCTCCCCTGGGGTGGCCAGGAGGGAGGGCATGTATTTTCTGTGATTATCTATGGGGTTTGCATCACAAGCTTTGCACCAGATAGTCTGGGCTTAGATCCCGTTTAGCTACTTATCATTTCTGTAAACTTAAGCAAGTTCCTTAAAGCCCTCGAAGGCTTAGTTTCCTTATGTATAACTGGCAATGAGTTTTTGAGCACCTGCTTTACAGAGTGGGTGTCACAGGAGTAATTCATGAAAAGCCCTCATTACACTCATACTTAACTTCAGTTGATAAAAATAATCAGAACAACGGAAACATTAACTCACTTAAAGCCAGGCTCTGAATCTATTTATTGTTAATAAATATCTGAATCTAGATATTGTTAATCTACTTATTGTCATTTATTATTGTTGTTTGGTTGCTAAGTCGTGGCCAACTCTTTACGATCCCATGGACTGTAGCCCCCCTTCTCCAAGGAAATGACATCTCCAAAGACATTTATAGCTAGAAACTATCCAGAATACCATGTTAGGATTGTTGAGGGTATTACAACTTTAAGAGACAATTAGAAAGCACTTATTTGTCTGCTGAGATTTCTCCTCATTCTGAATCTCAGTCGAGAAGGAATAGGGGGAAAAAAATAATAAATATAGGTAACAAATAAGTCAAGCACTGAAGAACTGTCTGGCCGTGTGAAAGCCCATTCTTTATTCAGAGTATGACTCTCACCTATAGTACCTCTGACAGGCATTGTCCAGCCCCTCTATAGCTGGGGCACACACACGGTTCACAGAACCCATTATATTTTCAAGCAACAGCAATTTTTATAAGGAACACTATATAAAAACTAAAACTTATTTTCCTTTAATGAGTACCCACTAGTCTTTGTTTCACCCTCTGGAGTGCCTCAGATGTCATTTAAAATCTCTTCCACATGACAGCCTTTTGAATAGTTATAAACAGCTGCCTTATTCCCCACTAAGCAATCTCTCCTATAGGTTAAAGTTCCAGGTTCTTCAATCCTTCTTCACAGCACATGGTTTCTAGACCCCATCACCCTGGTCCAATTTTTCTGAGCATGCTGGTCTGTGAGCATCCCCTGTTGATCGGACTCCCCAACATACACACTATCCTCTGGGAGTGGTTCTGCCATGCTAAAAGGAGGAAGTATCACTTCCCTCATTTTGGATATCATGTTTTTATTAATACAGCAAAAGATCATATGATCTTCCCTGGCAGACACATTGAGTTGCTTTACAGTCTACTAAAACGCCCGATGCTTTTCATGCACACTTCCTCTAAGTCATGCCCCCCACATCAACATTCCTGTTTGGTCTTCTCTATCTACAAGTGGGGATTTTCATGTCTCCCCCATCTATTTCATTTTGTTGGCATCTCTTTACTGTTTCAGCCTCTGCAGATCATTTTGGATCAGGATTCTCTGACCTGTTAGTTAGTGTACACAGTTTCACACACACGAGTACTGGATGTCATCCATGTCCTCATGCTAGTCCCTGCAAAGTTATTGAGCAGGTCCCTGCCATCTGCCACTCAGCTCTGCTTCCAGGCTCAGAGGGGCTCATTTAACTATCACTCTTTATACTCATTCAACTAGCATGGCAGTCACACCCAAGGGTGACTCCCAGTGACTCATGCCCTTGTATAATCCTTTCGCCTTAAGCATGGAACCTGTAACTTGCTTCTGACCAACTGTATATGGCAAAGGTGATGGGATGTCACTCCCTTGACCAGGTTACATTATATAAGATTCTATCTTTTCAGGCTGAAGCGGAGAGAGACTCCCTTACTGGGTGTAAAGAAGCTGCAATGGTTTGAGATGGCCACATGGCAAGGGGCTGGGGTGACCTCTAGGACCTGACAGCCCATCTTACCATTCAGATTCCCAACAGATGAATTCTGCCAAGAACCTGAAGGAGTGTGGAAATGAGGCTTTCCCTAGTCAAGACTCTGATGAAACCACAGCTCCTCACTGAGCCTGCATCTGGGCAAGACCCTAAGCAAAGGATACACCTATGCTGTGCCCAGATTCCTAACCACAGAAACTGTGAGATGAGAAATGGGTGCTGTAAGTGCTGAGTTTTTAGTAATTTGCCATGCAGCACAGAAAACGAATACAACAAATAAACCCATCTAATTGGTCTATCATCCAGCACTGATTGCTCCACCTTGTTCTGAAGGGTATCACTGCCAGGAGCCTCGCTGACGTCCGGATATGCTATTTTTCATTCTCCTACTTTAAACAATATACTATCTCTGTTACTGTCAGGAAATAAAATGAAGTTCACTGGCCTCCTTCTTAGTGAAATCATTCTGATGATTATTGCTTTCCTGAAAGCTCAAAAATGATCTGATCTGATCCAAGGACTTTCAGTTTATATGGATGACCTGGTTTGGAGCAAAACTCAGATTTTATATGTAAGTCACATCATTTCCCTCCTCTGTGGCTTACAGTTACTGTGATGGCCAATCATCCACTGTTCATGGCACTTGGAAGTAGGAACCTCTCAATGATCACTCCATGATCTAAAAGATTGAATCTTTCTTCCAAAAGAGCCCAATTTATAATGGCATTGAAATAGCTAGGCACTGAAAAATTCCAAATTAACAAGTCTTTCATTCATAAACATTTAATGGAATGTCTTTAAGCACTGTCCACAAATTCTTAGTTATGCTTCGCTTCCTTTTGAGAAATAGAACTTAATTCCCTTCTCCTTTGAGTGTGAGATGGACTTAGTGACTTGTTTCTAAAGAAGAGGATATGGTGGAATGATGGTATGTGACTTTTGAGGCTAGGTCATAAAAGACATCTTGGCTTCCTTCTTTCTGTTTCTCTTGGATCATTTGTTCTGGAGGCAGCCAGCTGCCCTGCTGTGAGGACATTCAAGCATTTCACATAATGAGGAACCAAGGCCACCTGCCAATAACCAACAAGCCCAAGAGCCATAAGAATGAGCCATCTTGGAAGCAGCTCCTCAGCGCCAATTAAAGCTTCAGAAGACTACAGCCCCAGGGCTTCCCTGGAGGTCCAGTGGTTAATTCTGGGGAGATGAGTTCCATCCCTGTTCCAGGAAAATTCCACATACCTCAGGGCAACTAGGCCCAGGTGCCACAGCTACCAAAGCCCCCAAGCACCTGGAGCCCATGCTCTGCAACAAAAGAAGCCACTGCAATGAGAAGCCGGTGCACCACAACTAAAGAGGAGCCCCTACTTGCCGCAGCTAGAGAAAGTCTGTGAGCAGCAATAAAGACCTCTCTGCCCCAGCACAACCAAAAATAGGTAAATAAGAAGACTATAGTTCCAGCTATCATCTTAACTACAACCTCAAGAGAGATACTGAGCCAAAACCCCTGACTTACAATAAGCTACTCCCGAATCCCTGACACACAGGAACTACAAAATAATACAGGCTTACTGTTTTAAATTGTCAAGTTTTAAGGTCATTTGTTCTACAACCATAGATAACAATGTAAGTTCAGAATTCCCACTTACCTTGCAGGATGGTAAAATTCTTGATGAGCTGACCATGCTTGGAGTCCACCAGCTTCATTTCTTCCATAATCACTGACAAGTTGGCCACTTCCGTGTCCAACCTCGACCTCATCAAATCTTGCTGCATCCTGAGAGAAACAGAATCCAAACGGATGTTGGCCAGCGTGTTATTCAGGGAAGTCAGATCGTCCGTGTGTTTGGTCAGCGTGTCCGTGCACGTGGTCCTGACTTCGTTCAGGTTGCTGGTCAGCGTCCGCAGGTAGTGGGCTGTGTAGCTGATATTGCTGATGATGTTCACAATGTCTGACTCAAAGAGCTGGAAGCGCTCCTCGAGCTGGCTGAACTTGGCTGCCGTTCTGTTCTCCGCATCCCTGTGTACGTCCTGCAGGTCCTTCAGGTTCTGCTCGTTGGCTTGGGAGGCTGTGGTGATATTGTCCATCTGCCCTGCGAAGGAGCTGAGCTGGCTGTTCATGTCCTCCAGGGTGTCGTTGTTGGCTTTGGCCAAGGCGGAGTTATTGGCAGCCAGCGTCTGCAGGCTCTGCACCTTCTCCTTCAGCCAATCCGTGTCCTTCTTGGCTTGAAGGAAGACCTGCTGTAGGTTCTGGAAGTCGTTCTTGATGCGCTGGATCGCCTGGCTCGTGTCATCCACAGAGCGCTGCAGGTTCGTGATGAGGTTCCTCTGCTGCAGCTGGGTCAGGTTCAGGTTGTTGAGGTTCATGATGACCACGTTGTGGGAGTACATTTGGCTCTGCAGGTTGCCCTGCAGCACGCTCGTGTCCTGCTGAAGATTCGTGACGTAGCCGTTATACGCCTGCAGGGTTTTGTTGACAGTGGTGATGAGGAAGGAGTTATTCTCCAAAGTTTCCTTCAGTTGACTCTGCCGGTCCACCAGCGCGTCCCCACTTGCCTGTAACTTCTCCAGCGTATCTTTGTTCTTGCTGGTCTTTTCCGTGATCTCATGAAGCTGCTGACGGAGATCCAGGATGTCCGACCTGAAGGTGGAGAGTTCTGAGTTGGTGCTGAGCGCTTTCTTTCCCGTTTGGTCCCCTGGAATCAGACATGTGTGTTACTCAGGTTGGTGGGATGGAGATGTGTTCGGGTGAGGTCACAGATTCCCAAGAATAAAATAGAGTTTTATTCATAACTGGAATGTGCTCTATTTCGGACAGAAAACTTGTGTGATGTGCTCACTGCATGCATTAGTAAAATCTACATCTCTGTTAGACCTGGGTCCTCAGGAATTGGAAAGGGTGCAAAATACCAGCACAGATTAACCTGGGTGAACACTTTTCTCAGGAAAGGAAGGGGAATTTACTTGCTTCTATAGCACTAGGAAGGACAACAAGAAGGCAACAACCTATTTGTTAAGTTCACCAAAATTATTCTTTTAAAAATTGGGGGAAAAAATCATCACATAATAAAATAGGCTAGAATCTTCTATTTCTTAAAATCACCAAAATTCTTCTTTAAAAAGTTGGGGGAAAAAAAAATCACAGGATAAAATAGGCTGGAATCTTCTATTTCTTCAAATCAATTTCTACAATTATTTTGTGCAGTTTAAAATATTTCAAATAAGAATTTACCATGCATTTTATAAAAGAGCTTTTGATAAAGGGTATTTGTGGTTTTTTATCATCAGGATTGATCTTCAGATTTTATTTGGTACACAATAGTATTTTTGAGGGGGGAGGGGATTCAACTTCAAAATTGGTCCTTAATTTTAAAATTTTAAAGCTTTTGAATTAAATCATGAGGAAAGATTAACACACAATATGAAAGGTTAAGGTCTTTCCAGGTGAATGTGAGTTTAGAGCCCTGTCATTCTTAAAAAAAAACAAAACAAAACTGTGGTCATTTACATAGAGTTGAGTTAGGGCAGCTGTCCCCAACCTCTGGGATCTAATGTCTGATGACCTGAGGTGGAGCTGATGTAATAAGAATAGAAAAAAAGTGCACAGTAAATGTGATGCACTTGAGTCATCCCCAAACCATCCTCCCTCCCACCCTTGGTCAGTGGAAAAACTGTTTTCCATGAAATCAGTGCCTGGTAACAAGAAGGTTAGGGACCACTGGGTTACAGGGATTCAACTTCATAGTTCATGTTCATTGCAGATTACCTAATTTTTTCAGGTCGCTTTCCACTGCTGTGAGCTTGTCATCATAGGTTTGGCGAGATGTCTCCATGCCACCTGTAACATTGTCCATTTTCTCTACAACTAAGATTTGGAAATCAATGGATTAATGCACATACCTGCTCACATTTTATCTTTCAGTTTCAACAAAAGATCATTTCATGATAGAATAAAGGAAACAGAATAAAACAAAAAGTATAAATGAAATCAAATCTAGGGGGAAAGCCATTCTTTTAGGAAAATAAATAACGTACTTGTTGCAAACCCCAATGGCAGTTTAGTTGGTTGAGAACTCTAGGTTCTTAGCTGTTCTCATGATTATGTTGTGCCTTGGGGACTCAAGAAATAGTTTAGAACTCACTAAATTTTTTTGTATTATAAAAGTCCTCAGTTTGTATTATCATTTATATTCATTTCTATAGGTGGAAGCATAACACTGTAATTTATTTACAAAATTGTGTCACTCAGACTCCCTGCCATTCTTGGCAGGTGTGACTCACTTATCTGCAAGGAGATGCCACAGCAAAGAACATCTAGCTCAAGTTTATACATAAAGTCCTAGTAAAAGAGATGCGAAGTCAAGGGTGTTTGCCACTCTGTCCTGAGTTCACCACTAAGGCCTGACAATCTGCTTCTCCTTAGTGACATGCGAATCTTTAACAGTTCACAAGAAGACGCCCAAGTGGATTTCCAAATAATAATAATTTCCCAAGAAGACTTTTCCCCCAGCATTTTCCTGACTGTATATGATTGGAAAAGTTAGTGATGCAGTGTTAAATGAAAGCCACTGTTCTTATTCATTCTCAGAAGAATGAATGGTTATAAATTTATCATTCTAAAATGTCTAGGAACTGTCTCCTAAGGCAAAGGAAACAAAAGCAAAAATAAACAAATGGAACCTAATTAAACTCAAAACCTTTAGCACAGCAAAGGAAACCCCTGACAAAATGAAAAGATAACCTACCGAATGAGAGAAGATATTTGCAAATGAAATGATTCATAGGGGTTCTTATCCAAAATATATAAACAGCTTATACAACTCAACATCAAAAAACAAGCCAATTTAGAAAACGGGCAGAAGACCTGAATAGACATTTTCCCAAAGAAGATATACAGATGGTCAACAAATAAGTGAAAAAATGTTCCACATCACTCATCACCAGAGAAACACAAGTCAAAACCACAATGTCAAAACCACAATGTCTCACACTGGTCAGAAAGTCTACAGATAACAAATACTAGTGAGGATGTGGAGAAAAGGGAACCCTAGTATACTATTGGTGACAGTGTAAATTAGTATAGCCACTATGGAGAACAGTAAGGAGGTTCCTTAAAAAACTAAAAACAGAACTACCACATGATCCAGCAATTCCACATCTGGGTATGTACCTGAAGAAAATGAGAACATGAATTTGAAAAGATATGTGCACTTCGATGTTCATAGCAGCAATGTTTGCAATAGCCAAGATAAGGAATCATCTAAGTGACCATCAGTGGAAGAATGGATCAAGAAGATGTGATGCTTATATACACAATGAAATATTAGTCATAAAAAAGAATGAAATTCTGCCATTTGCAACAGCGTGGAAGGACCTGGGGGGTATTGTGTTTAGTGAAATAAGTCAGACAGAGAAAGATGGATACTGTATGATGTCACTTATATGTGAAATCTTAAAAATAAAACAAGCTAATAAAGTATACATAACAAAACAGAGACAGACTCACAGAAACAGAGAACAAACTAGTGGTTACCAGTTGCAAGAGGGGAGAGACAAGAGGGGTAGAAGATTAAGGGATACAAATTATGAATAAAATGAAAAACAAAGATATATTGTATAGCGCAGGGAAATATAGCCATTATTTTGTAATAACTTTAAATGGAATATAATCTGTAAAAATATTGACTCAATTATGTTCAATACCAAAACTAATATAATATTGTCAATCAAATATCTCCAATAAAAATATAGAAACGAATAAAGTATACAAAGTGAAAAAAAAAAAGCATGTCAAATAAGAGTGTCTCTCTCCAGAAGTGACTCCCATGAAATCTAACCTCCAGCAGCTTGAGATCAAGGCTGACTGTCCCTCTTGGTATTGACAGCTTTTGAAAAAATGATGACTCATTTTCTAAAGTGTGGCTATGGTTTATATATTACTTGTGGGCCAATGGATCCAGTCTAGTTTATTCAGCAAGCCTTCCAGCCATGCAGGACCACGTGAGAAGATTCTTGGAGCTCTCGTCAGGGAGCAGATGTATGTTCCCACGCATCTGTGTGACCTAAAGTGAACCAGCTCCAAGGCTCCCGGCACCTTCCCTGGAGAAGCTGGTTGTGCTCTTACCCAGGCTTCTCCAGTCCAGTCATAATGAAATGTGTGGCTTGCATCAAACACTTTCTCCCCCAAGCCTTTCTATGCATGCTTCTCCCCACCTAGAACATTCTTCCCAGGCTTCTTCCCCAAGCTAAGCCCTCCCTGCTTTTCACGACTCAGCTGGTCACAACCTGTGGGAAACCTATGCTGAAGCCTATCTTGCTGGGGTCTCTCTCCTGATCACAGGACTCCCATCATGGTGGTGTCATGGTTTCGCTACGTCACTTCAGTTGTGTCTGACTCTCCGCGACCTATGGACTGTAGCCCGCCAGGCTCCTCTGTCCATGGGATTCTTCAGGCAAGAATACTGGAGTGGGTTGCCATGCCCTCCCTTCTCCTGAGGATCTTCCCAACCCAGGAATTGAACCCAAGTCTCTTACGTCTCCTGCATTGGCAGGTGGGTTCTTTACCACTAGCGCCACCTGGGAAGTCCCCGATACCCCTCAGGGCAGGAAAATCGGTGCTGGTTTTATCCCCAGCTCTTAGCTCAGTGTGTGGCGCGTAGTAGGTATTCATCACAGATTTATTCATTACGTTGTTTATTTAAATAAACAAGAATCTGCCTGCTGGCTGCTGAGACTGTGGAAAAAAAATCAACTGAGCTAGAGGTTATGCAAACAAATGTACAAACCAACCCAGGGAGGCCTTGGCATTGGCAATGAGCATGGCATTTAGTTGAATAATTATCTTTTTTTTTTTTTTCAAAAAATTACTATATAGACCCAGAGGTACAGTTAAAATAATCTGAGGGTTGTCTGACAGGCATGCTTATTCCTAGAAACTCCAAGGAACAAAATGTTCATCTGCATTTTAGCAAAGCTACCCTTTAAAAAAATAAAACATGGCATGTTTACAAGTTTAGGTTCAGTTTTGATTCTCAAATCAAAACACAAGCCTCAGTCTGTCCTCAAACCACACACAGGGACCTTAAGTCCTGCCCCTTTTTCCTGGAAGCCAGAGAAACCTCTGAATATGCTGACAGGCAGTCATTTTCAACCCTCTCTAGTTTGTCTTCCATTTTACTTTTTAAAAACACAGAACTGTCATAGACAGATCATTCAGGTTTGTACAGAGTAAAAGGAATAAATACATTCACTTAAAAAAAATCTGTTAGGTTTCTCTTTGGTGCTAGAAAACTCTTTGCCCCGCGCACAAGGGCTAATGAACTGGTTGGAGGCACCAGGGCGGTGTATCTGTGTTTAAAAATAGAAGTTGGATATAAAGCTGCAAACTTGAGGATTGCAAAGCTGGCAGCTTGCAACTGCTTAAAAATGCTAGACTGATGGAGACCAGAAGCAACACTTGCTGTAATAACACAGCATTTTCACCAGTTTTTACTCTTAACTCAATAGCACAAATTCTCAGTCAGGAAAATAGTGGCAGAAATCCTCTCTGACCCTAAAAACTCCCCGTCTTTGGAAGGAGACCTCAGTGTATAGATTGTTCTCACATGAGGAAAACAAACAGGGAACACAGAAGGGTCCAAGCAGTCTGTTTTTTAACATGGTCCCCTTTATTAGAAAGTGTTTCTTGACAGACTTTTATCTTCAAAGTATTACTTTAAGTGTCATATATATGAAACATTGCCCCTCTTCAAATACCCAAAAAGCTCAATTCTCTAGGATAATCCAACAATAACACCTTTTCTATAAAAGTGCTTGGGTTTTTTTTAATTACTTTAAATTGAGGGATAATTGCTTTATAATATTGTGTTGGTTTCTGCCATACATCAACATGAATCAGCCATAGATATACATATGTCCCCTCCAGTGCTTTTTAAATTTTTTAAAAATTTATTTACTTTTGGCTGCACTGGGTCTTGGTTGCTGCTCAGTGGCTTTCTCCAGTTGCAGAAGGGCTTCTCGTTGTAGTGGCTTTTCTTGTGTGGAGCATGGGCTCTAGATCACAGGCTCAGTGGTTGTGGCACACAGGCATAGTTGCCCCACTGCATGTGGGATCTTGCCAGACCAGGCAAGATTGAACCCATGTCCCCTGCATTGGCAGGCAGATTCTTAACCACTGGACCACTAAGGAAGTCCTATAAAAGTCCTTGATCTGGGCCACTAACCTTTTCCTCCCTTGTCTTGATTCCACCCATTCTTTAAGGTCTACTCTGAATCTCATTGGCCCATTGTGCTAAGCTTTCCCTGATGATCCGATTCCATATCAACAGACCCTGTATCTGAATGGCAATAAAATCAGCCTCTACAAATTGCCTCCCTCTTTCCAAGGTATATCACATCATCATTGCGGTTAATCCCTAGGACTGTTATTTCACACATGAAAAAAATCAAGGCCCAGAGATGTCCAGTAACTTCCTTAGAGTCACACGGCTTATAAGAGACTAAGTGGGATCCCAGGCCAGGCGATCTAACTCCAACATCCATGTTTACTCTTTAATTCCACTTTGCCTCTCATTGAGTATTTCCTTTTCCTAAATATGGTTTCTTCCAAGAAAAATCCCTTGAGAAGAATTGTGTCTTTTTTCTTGTTAAGAAGACCAACTCATGGTCTGCTAGCCTTTTTATTTTTAATATTTATTTTTTATGGCCGGGTTGGGTCTTAGTTGTGGCATGTGGGCTCTACGTTGCAGCACACAGGCTTCTCTCTAGTTGCATTGCATGGGCTCTAGAACATGTGGGCTCTGTAGTTTGTGGCACACAGGCTCCCTAGTTGAGTTGCGTGGGCTCATTTGCTCCACAGCACATGTGATCTTAGCTCCCTGACCCGGGATTGAACCTGAGTCCCTGGTGTTAGAAGGCAGATTCTTAACCACTGGACCACCAGGGAAGTCCCAGGACTATGTCTTCTTTATCTTTCCTTTATACTCATCATTCTTAGAGGTCTACCAAGTACTTGTCATGTTTGGGGCAAACATGGACGTGGAGGATCCAGAGATATCGCTCATGACCCGGCCTTGGGGACAAGAAAGAATAGAGTGCAGAGGTCCTGCCTGGTGCTCAGGAGGACGTCTACCAGTTTGACTGTAGGAAACACAACCCTTCATTGGTATCTGGGACTGCCCAGTAATACCAGGTCCTCTCCCCTGGGATCTAATAAAGACATGTCTACCTTGAACACTATCAGGTTTCATTACAAAATACTGTCTGGTGGGAGGGTGTTATCCTTGATTCTTACAACACCTACACAGTGTGGTCTGATGCTCATTTGAAAGCCTGCTTACCCAGCTGTAATGCTACCTTGCAGAAGTGAGCAGCAAGGCAGACATCTGTGACTAGGGATGTTGTATTAGAGGAGGTTCTTACTGAGAAAGATTCAGATGTCTGTCTTTCTTCTTTATCTAAAATCCCTTAAGGTAGCATCCTGCTGGGCAGGACCACAGACTAGGATTTTCCTGTTCAGGAAATGGTCCAGAGAAAAAAACAGCCCACTGAACTGAGAAGGTGGCTTCTGCCTGGATGATAAATAATCCAGGACAGAGTGTGCAGCAAGCCGTAACCGTCCAAGAATGGGCTTTCTGTAAGGTGGCTGACATGCTGCACGGTCACCACTACTGTACTGACCTGTCTGGGTGACTCAGCAATCCTCTGACTTGTTCAGCAAATTCTCTGGAAGGAACTTAAGTTATATCCTAACTTGTATCTGCATAAGTGACATAAAAAGAGAACTAAAGAACAGTTGGGACTTCCCTGGTGGCTCAGATGAAAAAGAGTCCACCTGCAATGCAGGAGATCTGGGTTCGATCCCTGGGTAGGGAAGATCCCCTGGAGAAGACAATGGCAACCCACTCCAGTATTCTTGCCTGGAGAATTCCATATACAGAGGTGCCTGCCAGGCCACAGTCCATAGGGTCGCAAAGAGTCAGACATGACTGAGCAACTAACACACACACATACACACACACAGAACAGTTTTGAAGAAAACGCTATGGAGATGACTTTGCAAACTCTGATAAATAATGGAGTTTCTATTTTATTTCCTTCCAACTTCTCCTTCAGAGAAACCTCTTCCTTCACTGAATATTTTTTGTTTCTTCCTTTTTTTTTTTTTTAAAGTGGAGAGAGTTTCTCCAGACTTCAAAGGGATGTGTGTGAAGGGAGAACTTATCTTTCTGCCTCTTATCATGTTGGGTCACCAGAATCTTATCAATAAGAAAGAGGAATCACTGTTCAAAGTAAAGAGAAAACACATCTGGAAAATATCAGTATTTGAGTTCATCAAGGCTGTGTTTAAAGACAAAAACTGCATGTTGTATTATCTTCTTTTTGTCAGTAGAAGCCTGAGGGATGGGGGCCTTGGAGTAGAGAAAGAGGAATAAGAACATGGTCTTGCCTCTAACTTGTCTCACCCCCTCAAACTCATCCCCCTTTATCCTGGTGCGATACACCCAGAGCAGGCCAAGCGATCTTTGGGATTTTAAGCTTTCAGGTAGGGTCCTGAGTTATAGCAATTGCCTTAGAGGTCACTGGGTATCGACTGATTGCCTTTATATAAGTCAGTCATAATTTACAATTCAACCATCCCTCTATCTTCTCATTAATTCACTCAGTAAACTTTATTGGGTCCCAGTTATGTACTATGAGCCACATGCTAGTAGGAGATTTAATAAATAAAAGATAGCTTCTTGTCTTCTTGGAGCTTACAGTTTGGGTGGTGGGACAGACCCAATGGCCATAGTGATATAGTGCAACAGGGACTAGAGTGAGAAATGATGCCATGGGGACCAGCAGGTGGGCACCCAACTCAGCTTACAGGGACATCTCGCAGGACATGTGTCTGAGGGGGACATGAAAGGAAAGAAGGAGGAGAAAGTCATGAGAAAAAGGTGGAGAAGAGGGAAAATGTGTTCCAGGCAAATGGACCCACACATGCAGGCCAGAGCCGAGAAGGCCTTTCCACGCTCATAAAAGCAGAGGAAATATCTGTACTTTAAAAACAAACAAACCCCCTTCCTTCGGATCTATTTGTATAACTAAAGATTCTAGACTTTTTTTTTCAGAAGTAAAAATGACAAATACCACATAGAGGTATTTCTTCAAACCTTTCTCATCTCTGTTTACTTTCGTGACATCACATAGTGCCGAGCCTTAAGGATACCGGTTAAATGACAGTTTGATTTCAAGCCTCTTCTTTATCTGAGTTCACTAGGAAAAGTTGTGGAGAAGTGAGTAATGACCTCAATAATCCAGTAAAGGAAGACAGCCAGGCTGAATTACCTAGGACATAAAACACCCTCCTTTTCCCCATTAGGTTTCCTCCCCCTCATCCCCCTGTCCAGCCTTCACCATGATTTAATAGCCTTTCTTAACACTTGCTCTGTTAATCCTGGGTGAGATTAACTCATTGCAACTGGATAAAATGGCCTGGTAATTTTCCATATTTCCACTGCCCAAGTTCATCAGTCAACACACTATGGAAACACACACAATTTTCCATGGAAAGAGGTTTAGAAGTGGACTCCATAAGCCTTGATTATATTATTTTTAATATGTTTTGCTGTTCTCATGGCTAGAACTGTAAAAATGCAGTTATGAAGAAGCAAGGAAGAGAGTCCTTTGGACTGCAAGGAGATCAAACCAGTCAATCCTAAAGGAAATCAACCCTGACTATTCATTGGAAGGATTGATGCTGAAGCTGAAGCTCCAATACTTTGGCCACCTGATGCGAAGAGCCAACTCACTGGAAAAGACCCTGACGCTGGGAAAGATTGAAGGCAAAAGGAGAAGGGGGAGGCAGAGGATGAGATGGTTAGATGGCATCATCGACTCAACAGACATAAGTTTGAGCAAACTCTGGGAGATAGTGAAGGACAGGGGAGCCTGGCGTGCTGTAGTCCATGGGGTTGCAAAGAGTTCAACACAACTTAGCAACTAAACAACAAGAAGGAAGAGAGAGATTTAGCCACTCTACTGGGCCCAACCTCAGAACAGGTGGCTCCGTTATATCATCTTTGCTCATCCCAAGCACCTCGAAGAATGGCACCATTACTGTCATTTTACAGGTAAAAATTCAGTAACACTAAGAGGTTACAATTCATACCCAGGTTACACAGCCACACAAGGACTCAGCGTAATTCCTGGCACGTCAATGAGCACTTAATAAACACTAGCAATTGCTCTTCAAATGGTGGACTCAAGAACTGAACAGGGACCATTCTCATTCCAGTACATTGTGGTCTCAGGAAACCACTAACTCCTGGGAGAACAGTGGGGGGAGTTACAAGTTGGAGGGAATTCACTTTGTCCCCAGGTCAAATTGATGGGGCAGGGAACAGAGACGGGAATGTGTGGAATTCTCCACTGTTAACCTGTCAGGGTGAAGATGAGCAGACCCCATGTCTGCCTCTCTCACTGAAACCAGACGACACGTCTGTTTCACGTGTCTCTGTGAGGCTTCCATGGCTGTTTTCTATAAAAGGGTTTACATAGTTTGTGATTCTGAATCAGGACACCTTCACCTGTGGTGTCTGGAATGCCCATGGGGGTGGGGAGAAGCAACCCACTTTATCTGTAAGTCTGGGGGATTTAGGCAAAAATCCTGCACCAATCTTAAACCAGACATGTTCAAAGAATGTCTGATAAGCCATAAAGCACAGCTGAGACAGTGGTACCATCTCTGTGGTTCATGTCTATAGCGCTGTGTTTTTCTGGAGCTAGATAAACAACAGTGACCACAGTAAATGTGCTGAAGAGAAAAAAAGGGAATTATAAGGCCAGTCCTCAGGTGACGTAAGCCATGTCTCTGGAGGTCTTATCCTCTGTCAACAGAGTTTTCCTGTGTGCTGACTCCAGGGTTTTTGTGGGGCCTCTTAGAGATAAGATGAAAAAAGGCAGAGGAAGAGGGAGTATCTGGAAATAAGTAGGAAAAAGCAACAAAGAGGGAAGAAAATTACAACTCATAAAAGGACCATGATTATGGTTGAAATGACTCAAGAGGAATTGCTCCTTCTCTCCTTTCGGATTCCACAGCTATAAGAAGCTCAAGACATAAAGATGGAGCTTCAGAGGTTTAAGTTTTGCATCTGAATTGTATTCATGAACTACTTCAAGCCTGCAAATGTACTTGTGTTTTCAGGTGTAAATGAATGAAGGGAAACTTGCTTTTTAGAAGGAAAAAGGAAGCAGTACTTACCTTTGTATCCCAAAATGGCTACTGTGATGGTAAGCAAGGCACACAAAATGTATAATAATATGATAGAAAGCTTCAGTGCCCAGTTATTTTTACATTTGGTACATTGTGTTCCTTCCTGAATACCTGTAAGAAAAGGCAAATCTTAACAACAGTAACCAAAAACACCATTTCAGAAGTAAATTTTTGCATTTTGGTTTAAATACTATAAGAATATAGTTTTCACATATGCCTTTCTATAGGTTGAGTGGTATTTTAAAATTAAACATACTCACTCCTTGAGCAACACATTTAACACAACTTAAATATTGCCATTGTGTTATTATAAACATATTTAATGACTTGAAAATAGCACAGACCTTTGTTTCATAGAACAGTTTCCAAATCACATTCCATTATGATAAGATCTCTATATGACAAAAGACTTAAAACACCCAAATCTACCTGTTTGAACCATTGTTGGACCAACAGTAATTCAAACACAACTAAGCAAAAAAAAAAAAAAAAAAAAGTGACTTTTCCCTTGACATTTGTTTCAGTGGTATGCTTGAGTTAATTCCTACTGCTTTCAAGAGTCACTTGTCAAATTTGTAGGAATTTGGGGAGCTGGTTGTTAAATTGTTGGCAGCTTGAAATCAACCCTGGAGGGACTATTTATACCATGGAAATTTGCAAACACTATACATGATGCCCTCACACATCCCAAATTGGTTTACCAGCATGCCACTGGCTATAATGTACTATATAACTTAATAATGTGCTATAATTTACTTTAGCAGAAAATATAGGTAATTTTAGGATTAAAATGTTCAATATATAGCCACTTTTGTACATTACACATATGCAGAAAACAGACAGCGACCCTTATTTAAGTTATCACAGTGATATGAATAACAACTAGGGAACAACCAGAAAAACCAGACATTTCTGATGAGAAGAGGTAAATTTTTATTGCTCACAGTTGAACTGTTTGAAAAACACTCTAAGTGGTAAACCACCATCATTTCTGCAAGGGACTCCAGAAACTAATGCATAAAAAGGGAACTTGCCATAGTTTTATTAGAAACACAGAAGACAAAGGCTCTGGACACTTTAATGAGAAAATCACATTGTAAGGCATGTCGGGAGAGTCCTCCTTGCCCTGACTGGTTTTCCTATGTGCATCTCACTAATAGCGTCCCCCAGGAGCAATAGCACATAAAGGACTGATCTCCTAGAATTGTGCTCAATAACTTTTGATGGATAAATTGTGAAGATTAAGCCACAGCCGAAGTTCCTACCCTTTGGTTTGTAATTTTACGCCTAGTGCCCTTCTACAGTGAAAAGAGTCCTTCAGCTGTGTTTAATGCAAAATGATGAGAGAAACAGCATAGAACAATGCCTCAAATTTAACTTCCAGGGTTTAACCAATCCCTCCAGTGTTCTGGGTTATACGCCCAAGGGGAGGGGGTTCAAGCACTCTGTTCCATGGCTTAGAGCAGTGATTCATGGCTTAGAGCAGTGTTTCTTTAATTTTCTTATTTCCATCCCTCAATACTACCACCATCCCATCCCACTGGATTCACTTGAAGGGCTCGTTAAAACACAGCCTTTCTAATTCAGGAAGTCTGAGAAGGTGCCTGAGAATCTGAATTTCCAACAAGTTCCCAGGGGCTGCGATGCTGCAGGTCTGGCCGCCGTGCATTAGAACAGTGCTTCTCAAAAAGTGCTCACAAATTATGTTGAAATGCAGATCTGATTCAGTAGGTCTAAGGCAGGAGCTAAGACTCTGCATTTCTAACTAGGTCTAGGAGATGCTTCACTGGAGGAACACATTTTGAGGTGCTAAGGTTTGTTTTAGGAGATGGTCGTGCTGGATCAACCTTTGGTTAACCAGTCCCTTGAAGGTGAACCTGTAAAGTCGGACTCACTGATCAAACAGACCTAGAGTTAACCAGCTTCTCAGTATCGTGTTTTTCTCGCTTCTTTTTCTCCTTTCCTTTCCATCCTCCTTCTTCCATTGCCACCTGGATGTTTCACTGCCCCCTCCTGTGTCCAAAACTGACATCGGTACCAGTCCTGCCAAACCAGATCTCCAACTTCCACCCAACTTACTTATTTCCATCCCTAAATACTACCACCAACCCAATCCTTCAGGTACTCACACTCAGACATCTTGAAGTCTTCTCTTAAAATTATTCTCTAACTCAATCAATGTTTTTAATCTTCCTACATATATTTTTGTCATGATCATCTCATCTACAGTTTATTGATGTTCACTTACTGGCAACCTGTCCCAGTATTCTTGCCTGGAGAATCCCATGGACAGAGGAGCCTGGTGGGCTACAGTCCATGGGGTCACAAAGAGTTAGACATAACTGAGCAACTAACACTTTCACTTTACTGCCTACATGGTGCCAGACTCTGATCTAGGGACTTCACATAACCACCCTTCAAGCAGAGAGCAAGAGCTGAAATGACATCCCACAGACATCATAGCTAGGATTTAAACCGGGGTCTGTCTGACTCCAAACGCCATGATATCTCCCCTACATCATGGTTCCAGTGTCTCTCTGCTTAAGCTTTCCTATCCATTTCCACAGCCCCAGTCCCTAGTGTGAGATCTTCTTATCTCAATGGAAGATTCCTCTTCCATTCCCACTGGAATCCAGCCTCACCCTGTAACAAAACACTGCTGACCTCATGAAGGTGCCAGAAAGAAAAAAAAAAAAAGAAAACTTTCAACGGTTCACTCTTAACTAAAGGATGAACACACACAAACATGTTCATCTGCTCTTAAACTCTCTGTAATCTTGAGAGTTTAAAATGAAACAAAGTCCCCTTATACCCAGGCTTCCCAGGCGGCACTCGTGGTAAAGAACGTGCCTGCCAATGCAGGAGATGTAAGAGATGTGGGTTCGATCCCTAGGTCAAGAAGATTCCCTAGAGAAGGGCATGGCAACCCACTCCATTATTCTTGCCTGGAGAATCCCATGGACAGTGGAGCATGGCAGGCTACAGTCCATAGGGTCCCAAAAAGTTGGACACAACTGAAATGACAGCACGCATGCAGAGTGAAAATATTTTTGGAATTGGGAGGGAAGAAGAACAGGTAGAAGGAAATCAACCCTGAATATTCATCAGAGGGACTGATGCTGAAGCTGATGCTCTAATACTTTAGCTACCTGATGCAGAGAGCTAACTTATTGGAAAAGACCCTGATGCTGGGAAAGATTGAAGGCAGAAGGAGAAGAGGGTGAAAGAGGATGAGATAGTTGGATGGCAACACCTATTCAATGGCCATGAACTCTCGCAGACTCCAGGAGATGGTGAGGGACAGGGAAGCCTGTCGTACTGCAGGCCATGGGGTTGTGAAGAATCAGACATGACTTGGCGACTGAACAACAGGTAGACCCACAGACTTGCTGAATCTCATGTTCAGAAAACAGTTAACACGCTTTGGTGGCAACTGTAAAACACAGGAGGAGAGTAGATCCCAGGCTGCTGTGGAAAGACTAGATGACACTTTTATGGCTGATGTGAGGTTTCATTCCTTTTGGGTTTTAGGACCCTGGGCGGGGGTGGGGGGGCGGTGGTCGGGGGTGAACTCTTCACATCTCTCCAGGGCTATTTCTTACATTCCATTAGAAGAGCCTCAGAAGATTTGGTCAGAGGGGAGATGACAGTAGATAATAGAATCTGGGGCTAGAGGGTTGCCTAGAGGTCGCCTGGTCAAGCATCGTCCTGTTACTGATGGGGAGAGTGAGGCCAGGTAAAGCAGAATCAGAAAGAATGCATCCTGATTCCTGGTGCAGGGGTCCTTCCCTCCCCTGACTGCCATGCCAGCCGGTGCTGGGTTTATCCCTGGACATCTTGGTCTGACAGCTCTGCTCCCAGACAGCTGTCACTGGCCCACACGCCGAAGAGCAGGGTCACTTCCTTGTGACATGCATTTCTCCTTGCTGACTCTATCAGCATTTAATCAACATCAGATGGCACCTCCCATCCCATTTGACACACTTTCTCTGTCTTGTTTTTTCTCCCTCCCAAGACTTATTTTTCATAAGAATTCTGTTTTATCTTTCCCTATCTGCCCTCCGCTGGGAGGACATCTGGCCAAACATACGGATGCCTACTACAAAGAGACCCTGCTGGCTCACGGAGCTGGGGGACCCCCTCCTCCTTGGACCTAGATGGTCACAGAAAACATTCAAGAGAGCTATCCCCCTGTTACCAGCCTTTGTAGTGTTTGTTTTCTTAGCATTACTTTCCAGAGATGGGGGACTTGATTCCCACTGCGAGGGGCGGGTAGGAAGGGCAGGGAAGGGATGGAGGCGAGCTGCAGAGAAGAGATTCTAGCTCAGGAAGTGAAACCTGTGTGCCCCTCACCACCGAGAGCCAGCTGATCACAGCCTGGCCCAAACAGCACATCTGCAATTCAGCAGCCCACAGACAGAATGTGTCTGCAGGATCCGTGCCCTCCCACAGGCTACCCGCCTTGCTCTAGCCCCACTGAACTCGATTCTAGGCTCCTGTTCTGAATGCATCTTGCAGTGTCCAAGGCTGTATTATACAAAAAACACTGGGGAAGCCAAAGGAAGTCAGAATCCCTCTGGCTAACTCCTTGGGTATTCTGTGGAAGTTCAGAATAGACTGACAATTTGATCCCCAGTCCACAAACTCCAAGTTCCCTGATTCACCCTTGTTTCCAACAACACATTTGTTTAAAGTAAGAAGATGGGGGTTGATGGGGCCGCCAACCAGGGGGTGGTTAGCTGGTTGGAGAGAATACATTGAAACGCTGCGGGAATGATGGTGCAGAAGGCCAGAAAAATTCACCAGCAAAGAGAATTTCTTTCTGCTGTGGTTCTCCATAAAGAGCCCTCCCAAGTTCTGTGGTCCCAGCCCCAATCCAGTCTGTTTTTCTAATCTTTTTGGAAAACAAGAGTCTCTTTCACTATCATATTTTTCGACCATCACCAAAGGAGGGCTCTCTGTTAACACGGATGCGTACTGATCAGCAAGTGGCCTTCCTTGCTACATGAAGGCTGGTGCCGTGGGCGAGTGTAGGGCACTTCCCAGCTGTCTTAATTACCATAGTGTCCAGAGCTCAGTGGTGTTGCCATAAAGATCATGTTACCACAGAGAAGCTTCAGAAAGCTGGTAGACGGCAAATTCAGAAAACCACAGGTTTTGATCTGAGTTTGTTTTTTTTTTTTTTTGATCTGAGTTTTGTAGTAAGCTTTTCATGTGGTTTTTTTATAGTTATTAATCTACTGCCTGGTGGCATATATTCCCATAAGCCCATGAGAATGATTTGGCCCTAACAGTAAAACTGATGATTCAAATTCATCCCTATGATTAAAATGCCCTGAAAAGCAACAAAACAGTAAGAGTGAACATTCTAGTTAGTTACTTGGATGTTGGGCAATATCGGTAGAATAGAAGTTAAGTCCATAAAACATTTTATCCCATGAATAATTAGTTTTTCCTTATTATAAAGACTATTTACTAAATGATGGGATATGGATTTAGCTAGCATTTTTTTAAAAATTATTAATGAGTATTTAGTTTCCAAAATACAAATCCCTGATGACCTTACTAGGGGCTTCCCTGGTGGCTCAGATGGTAAAGAATCCTCCTGCAATGCAGACCTGGATTCGACACTGGGTTGGGAAGATCTCCTAGAGAGGGGAATGGCAACCCCCACCAGTATTCTTGCCTGGAAAATTCCATGGACAGAGGAGTCTGGTGGGCTACAGTCCATGGGGTTGCAAAGAGAAGAAATGACTGAGCAAGCACATAGACACCTTACTATGCCAAGTTTCTTACACAATTCAGGGAATCATGATAACAGGAGGACAAGAATTAAAAACAAAATCACTTTCTGGGCAAAAGAAGTAAAAAGCCTCGCCACATCTCTATATTCATAAAGATGTATTCAAATCAGAAAAATAATTTAGAAGAGTTTTATGAATTTGAAATCTTCAGCATTCATCCTGAGCTTATATTAATATTCTACACATTTACTAAATGTATAGTTTCTTTCATTAACATTTTTCATGTATATGCATGGGGTTTCCCCATTGATTCAGCAGTAAAGAATCCCCCTGCAATGTAGGAGGCACAAGAGATGCTGGTTCGAACCCTGGGTCGGAAAGATCCCTTGGAGGAGGAAGTGGCTACCCACTCCAGTATTCTTAGTTGGAAAATCCCGTGGACAGAGGAGCCTGGTGGGCTATGGTTCATGGGATTGTAAAGAGCCGGATGTGACTGAAGTGACTGAGCACGCATATATGTATATAAAGGGCAGCCAGTTCTGTTTTGGTTTTAATGTAAAAGTTATGCTTGCATTATTTGTTTAAAATTTATAATGTATACCTTGTCTGCTAAAAAAAGAATTGTTAAAGCCAAAAGCCAGATAATGATGCCACTCAGAACATACAATGTCTGCCAGGATGTATAGTGTCTCAAAAGAATGCCATTACTTTCTCCTTGTAGTTTTATAATAAGAAATCCTTTATTATATGAACTGTAAACAAATGCCTTCAGTTCTGAGGAGAGGAATCCTCGCCCCGGGGGGCAGTTCATCCATCACGTCTCTTACATCTGCCCCTCGCCCTGGCCACTTCCTCCTGGCCCTCTTCCTATTCATTTCATTCTATGGGCATGGAGTTTATTGTCAACCCTCCTAATGATACACTTCAGCAGCCCTGACTACTTCATTATCAGCCCCACCAAACAATGTCCTTCTGTGATCAGGCATTCAATCTTTTAATTAAAAGGACGCATGAAAATTCGGCTCCAGCTTGGGCCATTAGACCCTGCTGTATAATTGAGCTGGATGCTTGAACTGCACAGGTATTTGGAGGAAAGCCATGAGATATTTGCTTAGTGGATGAGAGTTTGCTCTTGCAGCAAACGTGAAGAGGAATTGCTAAGGATGGTGGCCAGTCTAGAGAACCTGATGTGTGCCACGTACCCCTGCCCAGCCACTTTGTTGTTGAATCGTGTCCGACTCTGTGACCCCATGGACTGTAGCCTGCCAGGCTCCTCTGTCCATGGGACTCTCCAGGCAAGAATACTGGAGTGGGTTGCTATTTCCTCCTACAGGGGATCTTCTTGATCCCTGGATCGAACCCTCAGCTCCTGCATTGGGAGGCAGATTCTTTTACCACTGAGCCACCAGGGAAGCCACACCCTTTAATAACCTTGCCAAGTAGGACTTCTGACCCCAATTTATAGATTTTTAGGGAAGTGGGGGTCAGTGAGGTTGAGTACCTAAGCCAGTGAGTGGCTGAGCTGGGAGCTAAACCCAAATGATCACAGGTTTCTCCTCCAAGGTTGCTGACTTCCAGAGGTGAAAGCAGAACAAAGCCAAGTGAAGTATGCCTAAAGAGAGAAATCAGAGGAGGCAAACAGGTTACACTGTGGGGTGTTCTGTTGAAACCCAGGGCTATAGAAACATCCTTTCAAGTGCTGAGAGATGAGCCTTTCTCAGAAATGAAGAAACAGGGAATGAGATGGTTGGATGGCATCACCGACTCAATGGACATGAGTCTGAGCAAACTCTGGGAGATAGTGAAGGACAGGAAGCCTGGCATGCTGCAGTCCATGGGGTCACAAAGAGTCGGACACAACTTAGCGACTGAACAGCAACAACAAAAATGAGCAGGAAAACTTTTCTCCAACAAGTTAACCATTACAGGCCTAAGGTTTCTACAGACTGTAATTTCTCTTCCTATTCTGTGGTGACATACTTGAGCAGAAAGTTTATTCCACTCTAAATAAATCCTCATCATCTCTTGGAGGGGTCAGGACTGGCTTGGAGGTTTGGCTGGTAAGGTCTGTTGGCCCCTCAGAGGAATCGTCCCCCAGTGGTGGTGAAATTTCTGGAATGGAGTGGCCTGGGAAGAGATGATAATTTTATTTTATTTTTTAAATATCTTTATTTATCTATTTGTCTGTCCTGGGCCTTAGTTGCAGCACATAGGATCTTTAGTTATAGCATGCAGCATGTTCAGTCAACTCTTAGCTGTGGCATATGGAATCTAGTTCCCCGACCAGGGATCGAACCTGGGTCCCCTACATTGGGAGCACAGAGTCTTAGCCACTGGATCACCAGGGAAGTCCCTGAGAAGGTAGATTTATACTCAGTAATTTCAAGGTAAACTATGAGGCATGCAGAGCCTTGAGCTTGAAACCAAAACAAGTTGGCTGCCTCTGTTGAGTTTTCTTCTGAAGTTCTAGTTCACTGAAATAGAAGCCTTAAAAGTCAATGGCTAACCCATCTATGGACCCAAATAGTTGCTGGTGGTTCAAGGCGGCAGGAGTTGGGTGAGATACGTTAGTGGAAAGGAAGGAAGTGAAATAAGCCTTTATTAAGTGGTAATAAAAAGTTAATGTATCAAGGGGGTTTCCCTGGTGGCTCCGTGGTAAAGAATCTGCCTGCCAATGCAGGAGACACAGGTTCAATCCCTGGTCCAGGAAGGTGCCACATGCTGTGGAGCAACTAAGCTTGTGTGCCACAAGCACTGAGCATGTGCTCTGAAGCCTGGGAGCCGCAACTACTGAAGCCCGTGCGCCCTACAGCCTGCGCTCCACAACAATAGAGGCCCGCGCACCACAGTGAAGACTAGCCACCACTCATTGCAACTAGAGAAAAGCCTGCAAAGCAATGAAGACCCTGCACAGCCAAAAAATAAAATAAATACAATGATTAAAAAATTAATATATAGTCTCTTAACCCCCTCCTTTGGAAAAAACCTACTTGGAGTACTTCAGAAAAATCCAATTCTTTTTACAAATACCAGCTTGACCCCGTGGCTCAGAAATCCACTGCCACACTAACGGCTCCAGGTGGTTCGGAGTAGATCTTAAGATGCTCACTGCTAGCATCCTCTGACCATGCAGGTCCTCAGAACTTCACAGTCCAGAGGAGGTCAGTGGTTGACTCAGCCAGCATCCATCTTACTAGTGGGGGAATTGCAGCCCAGTGAACTTGACCGCCCTCCCAGGCTGGCCCTGGCTTCAAGACTCAGGTCTCTGAATTCTCCGCCTAAGTTCTTTAAATCCCAAAACACAGCCCACCATACTTCTTTCTTACTATATTGTATTTATTCAAGAAAAAAGGATGCAGCATCTAGTCTGTACCACATACTGGATATCATGGTGAACAAAACAGATGACAATCTCTGTCCTTATAGAACTTACACGAGAGTGGGAGGATATTTTAACAACACGGCTGTTGTTGTTTAGTTGCTAAATCGTGTCTGACTCTTTTGTGACCCCATGGACCGTAGTCCACCAGGCTCCTCTGTCCATGGGATTTCCCAGGCAAGAATACTGGAGTGGGCTGCCATTTCCTTCACCAGGGAAAGCAAGAAATGGACAGAGGGCGTGTGGACAGCAGGTGGACGGCAGCGGAAGCAGGTGGTCAGAGAAGGCTTCGGGGAGGAAGATCTGAGCACGAGCTGGAAGGAGCATGGGGTGTCTGGGCTGGGTGCTCACAGCGCGCCCTCAGGGTCTGCCTGTTTCCTTTCCACATCCTAAGATTGGCCCTCCTTCTCCCTGGAACACTCTTCTCTTACCAAATGCCTTCTTTTAAAGAAAACGTTCCTCACAAGTTTCCTCCTGGAGGAATCCTCTCCTAGTAAGCCTCCCTCAAGCCCTGAACCCCCTCGGTTCTTCTGAAAGTCACATGATGTAAATCTATTAGGTTCATTCGTGTGGTTTTCAAATAATTCAAATGCCATCACCTTGGCTACCACCCTGGTGTGTGTGTGTGTTAGTTGCTGAGTCGAATCCGGCTCTTTGCGACCCCATGGACTGTAGCCCACGAGCCTCATCTGTCTATGGAATTTTCCAGGCAAGAATACTGGAGTGGATTGCCATGTCCTCCTCCAGGGGATCTTCCCCACCCAGGGATAGAGCCCGGGTCTCTCACCTTGCAGGCAGATTCCGGTGGTCTGAACCAGCAGGGAAGCCCACCACCCTGGCAGGGGAATGCAATTGTTCTGGAGGGCTGCTTTTGCATTTCTCTGAACAAACCAAATGCCTCCTGTACCCCCTACATGCCCTGCAGGTTCACAAACATAAGCCTGGAGCATAGAGCCCACCATGGACACACGTGCTGTCACCCCTCAGCCGGCCCCAGTCTCACTTGACTGGCAATAGCGCCACGTACAAGGCTTTCACAGCCTTCTCCCCCACTTTGTGGCCAGCTTCCTGCGTGACAAGGAACACGCCGAGCTCGGTGTCCCAGAGGCCAGGGTGTAGACATCCTGGGAAAGGCATTCAGTTAAGGGTCAAAATACAGACACATAGGACACCTTCCAACCAAATAAGCAGGAACCCTGGGCTCCAGAGCAAGCATTTTCTTTTCACCCCTGGAGGGGAGGGCAGTGCAGTGGGATTTACTAACTAAAGAAATGCAGATCTATACACCCTTCTGGGTTGCAAGGCTGTGTCTGGCATCCCTCAGCTCTCACAGAACTAAACCCGCCAGAACAGAGGTGAGAAAGCAAACTCACAGCCCAACACTTGCCTTGAGCATGCTTGCTTTTACAGTGTCATTTGGGGGCAGCTGAGCTGAGCGGGTAAGCCTCATTTAATGATAGGGTGTTCGTTGTTTATCACTGAAGCAGTGTTGGGGCATGTGGAAATTATGCTTCAGAGCAGGTGCTGGAAAAAAATAAAAAAGACAATCCATGTTTCTCTCACAGACCTACTTGATTCTTTTTTTCAAACCAACAAAACGACTGCTTTGATGAAGAAGAAAAAAAAAAAAAAGGACCTCGGTGTTGGTGAAAATACCAATCAGCCTGACACACACTCTTCATTTCTGTGTGAATATGTGTTTTCCACTTCCTTCAAGTGAAGACGAGAGCTGAGGACACCTGAATTAAGGGAAAAGTGAGCCAAGACAGACAGACAGATTTTTACTGTCGGCGTTTTAAAGGAATTATCTGTTCTGTGAGGAAGGCAATCTCTGTTCAGAACCTTGAAGAGAAGTTGATCGATTCGAAATGACCCAGATGCAGGGGGACGGGGGAAAACTGGTGAAAAATAAGTAATGAGAAAAATGGGAAGGATCTATTGTACAGACCACGGGATGAGTCGTGAGGGGGGTGTGGTCCCCAGATTTGGTGAAGAGCATCTGTTCACCAGCTTGGTATTCACAATTGTGATTAAAACTGGACAAAGGACATAAAGAGGAAGAAATCTTTGTATGGGGCATTCAGCCCTGGGTGTAGAAGTCAAAGGAATGAAACTGGAAAATAAAAGTGGAAAGTCACTACACTAGAAAGTCAGAAGGCATGCAACCAATTACACGTAAATGTAAAGTAAGTGGAAAAGTACATGCTTATTAACATTGCCATGCCTTTGTAAACAGTTCATAAATGAGTGTTAAATTTAGAAATCTGTTTAAAACTGAAACAACTAGATGAAGAGATGGATAAGAACATGTATGTATATGTATACACACATATACACCCATGGACAGAGGAACCTGGGGGGCTACAGTCCATGGGGTCGCAAAGGGTGGGACACGACAGAGTGACTGAGTAGGCGCACACACACAGTGACTTTCTTCAGACAGTAGAGATGCTTTTTAAAAAGTATTTCCAAAGCGAAAATCAAATTCATGACTTCCCATCATTTCTCAGGGCTGTGCTGGAGCCAGCTTACCCCAACTGCATATATCTCCTCACATGTTACAGATGGCTCAAGAGTAAAGAAACCGCCTGCCAATGCTGGAGACACGGGTTCAAGCCCTGGGTCAGGAAGATCCCCTGGAGGAGGAAAAGGCAGCCCACTCCAGTATTCTTGCCTGGAGAATTCCATGGACAGAGGAGCCTGGTGGGCTGTATGTAGTCCATGGGGTCGCAGAGCTGGACACAACTGAGAGCCTGAGCACACCTAACATTATGTTCAAAGACTTCAGCAGGCAGCTTGAGGTTCACCACACTGGGAGTATTTACACCACAGAAAGTCAGCAAATGCTACAAATCAGAGCTTCTGCCTCCTGCAGAACTGGTTGCTAAAGTTGGCTAGCAGGCCCTTTAACCTGGTGCAACAGATCCACATCATTTAAACAAGTCAAACCACTGTTCTGTCTTTAGAATCCCATGAGAAGTTCAGGATCACTGACCCCGTCAAGCTGGACATGGTGGAGCCTGTCCTGGCCCATTGTTGCCTCTCTCCTTCAAGGGAGTAGAGATGGTATACACGCTCCTATTAGGGGTTTGTGCACATTAGAAGTTTTGAATTTAAAACTTGTGTGGAACGTTCATAAATTACCAATTCATAGTATCAGTGGGATGAGAGAGCCCTAGATTCTCAGTGAAACTGACACTATTTATTTTAGGGTTCAACTCTCACACATCTGTTAATTTCATACCACCAGCACAGGTTTGACTTAACTCTGACGAGCCCCCTGAAAACAAATTTCTTTCTCACGTGAAGGAAGGGATTCCAAATGACAGCCCTCAGTCTGGAAGATATTCTCTTGGCCTGCTAACATCATTCAGGAATTAAAACCCCACCTGCTAGGAAGGAAAAAATCCAAGAGTCCAAAGGAGCATGAAACCTCTGTACATTCCTGAGATGCAAAAATGTATTAAACAGAGATAAATGGATCCAGAAAGAGGAAGACATTATAAACACACCAGCTGAACCCCTCAGCATGGAGGCAGGATGCCTTTTGAACTTGACCTCCTACAGCAGAGAATTGCAAAGTTTGGTCGAGACCACATCAGCTCTGGTCCATTTATTCAACTTTATATACAATTTCATACAGTATGCAGTGCTTAGAATAAAATTATTTAATTGTATTTCATGCTCAAAGAAATGAATTTTATTGCCCAAATGGCCCAACACTCCTAAATAGGGTTGTAAATTGGTTAAACAGCCTGAAAGAATAACAGGCTTTGGGCAAGTTCCTCACAACAATGTCCAATCTGCACCCAGCACAGGATTTTCCCCAGTACTCCAGTGAAGGCGGAATTTGGAATAGCAGGATCACCCACCAAGGAGTCATTCATATATTTTATTTCTAATATGCAGCACCTACCGGTTTACATAAACTCCCAGAAACCTGTATATAGTTTAGAATATAGTGTGGGTTCATTGCTTATTATTCTTTAAAATCTCTTATTGTAAAACAGTCCCTGTTGGTTAAGATGTTGTTGTCTTTAGCGGCCACTATACAATGTGATATGGGCTTCCCTGGTGGCTCAGTTGGTAAAGAATCTGCCTGTAATGTAAGAGACCCAGGTTTAATCCCTGGGTCAGGAAGATCCCCTGGAGAAGGGAATGGCTACCAAGGCAATACTCTTGTCTGGAGACTTCCATGAACAGAGGAACCTCGTGGGCTGCAGTCCACGAAGTCATAAAGAGTTGGACACGACTGACAGACTTTTACTTTCACTATTTCATCATGTGATGCAGGGACGGGCTTGACTGGCAGACCAAGGATGCACCCAGCCACCTCCTAGAATGAGGCCTGACATTGCTCTTCCTTCTTAGGGGAGCAAAGCTTCCCCACCTCACTGTTGGAAAAGCCACTTGAACCTCTCAGGTCCTACTGATGACAGACCAGCAGTGTCACCTCATGAGCACAGAGAGAGCACTATTTCATTGACTTCACATTATGCATGGCTTTGGAGAGGAACTGGAAAAGAAGGATTCAGTGATTCACAAGACATTCATTGCTAAATGTGGAATCAGATGAAGTCTGGACTGAATAGCTCCAGCTACTTTCTGATGCTCCTTCCTGCTGGAAAGCAGTTGTGTTACAGCTGTAGAACTAGTAAAGACAACCAGCCGCCTGTAAATACAACCTACTGGTTGCTCTGAAACAATCTGTCCCATTATACAGCACCTAGGGGAAACACCACCTAATAAACAACACCTAGTAAGGAAGTAAAAGGAAAAATCCCACTTACAGCCATGGTTATGACAGTGCTTATAAAATTAGACATACTAATTTATTAGGGTAGACAGTGCACCCAAATGACTGTATGATTGCATTTTTACTCATTTTTATCCATAGGACTGTTACATAGGAGTAAATCTTCCCAACCTTGAGCTTGGTGGGAAGATCTGTCTGTTTCCACTCCTGCTTACTTCCCAGACACACATCCCAATGGGGCACGAAGCACTGAAGAGAAATGTTTATCCAAATGGAGTTGGAAAAGTCAGGGGCTCCAGGTGGACCCTGGGGCTCTGGGAACCTCCTTTTAATGGTTTCTGCTGAATAGGCCCAGGGGAGGATGGGAAGGATCACAGAGTAGGGGATGGAGACAAGATCTTTTTTTAAGAAAAGAGCAAAGGCTTGTGATTATCTAGACAGAACAGGTTGTCTGAGGCGGTATAGTCAAATCTATGGTCTTTCCAGTAATCGTGTACAGATGTGAGAGCTGGACCATAAAGAAGGCTTAGCACCGAAGAACTGATGCTTTCAAACTGCAGTGCTGGAGAAGACTCTTGAGAGTCCCTCGGACAGCAAGGAGATCAGAGCAGTCAATCCTAAAGGAAATCAACCCTGAAAATTCATTGGAAGGACTGATGCTGAAGCTGAAGCTCAAATACTTTGGCCACCTGATGCGAAGAGCTGACTTGTTGGGAAAGATCCTGATGCTGGGAAAGATTGAGAGCAGGAGGAAAAGGGGGTGACAGAGGATGAGATGGTTAGATGGCATCACCAACCCAATGGACATGAGTTTGAGCAAGCTACAGGAGATAGTGAAGGACAGGGAAGCCTGGCATGCTGCAGCTCATGGGGTCGCAAAGAGTTGGGCAAAAAAAGAAAGAATAGGAGAACGGGGAGAGCTGTGACCACAGGGAAATGAAAGTAAGCAATGACAGGCTTTCACAAAATAGACTGTAAGGAAGGTTCCTACCATCAGTCATTCCTGTCCCAACAAGCTGGAAAACCCTAAGGTGGAGTGTCTATGATTTGCTCACTGGGGCACAGAGGGGATACAGATTATTTCTGTTGATGATGGAAAGTGGTTTCTAGAGAGTGAAGGATAAGCAAACTAGAACATAAAATGAGTGTCTGCACAACAGTCATGTAAATTCTTATATGACATCTAGGGCACATCAAACCAGCATGGCAGGCAGAGAAATGAGTGCCAGTCTAAGATCCACTGTCAAAATGTGGGGATTCTTATTTACCAAATGGCCAACCTGCTTCCAATACTAAGGTTTTACACCTGCACAGCTTCCCAGGTGACTCAGTGGTAAAGAATCTGCCTTCAGTGTGGGAAACCTGGGTTTGATCCCCGGGTTGGGAAGATCCCCTGGAGAAGGGCATGGCAACCCACTCCAGTATTCTTGCCTGGAGAATCCCATGGACAGAGGAGCCTGGCGGGCTGCCGTCCATAGGGTCACAAAGAGTCGGACATGACTTAGTGGCTAAACGCATTCACTTTTCAGGCTTTAAGCTGGGTCAGATCAATAACTTTCTGTCTTTGCATCTGCACCTTCTCCTTGTAAGTCCTGCCACAGCTCCTGTCAGACAGAATGCTCTCAACCACTTCTGGTTTGGTGCCCCCAGAGTAGAATGGGTTTTTGTTCAAATAAACCCTTAACATTCTTCATATGCCTCAGTTTACCTCTGAACAGTTCATTCAAGTCAGAGAGGAGCCCAGACCATGTCTCCCCTATGACAAGGACAAAACCTGTTGGCAGTGGTGGTGGATGGGCACAAAAACTGAATCCGTAGCCAGGGCACTTTTCATTGGTTTCCTCCTCTTAACTTCCCATCTTGATGAAAAATGTGAAATTTCTCTGCATGCTTCTGACAGTCACCTCCACAGTGATCAGCAAGGAGGTCTGCGGATGCTTCCAGCCGAGACAGGAGGAGCAGACACCCAGCAATAGGAAAGGTGCGGGGAGGCGGTGTGGACATACAGCCGGAGTAAGACAAGACTGGGACTATTTCCTTAGCCGCACTGATGAAGGGTTTCTACCAGGTCCTTAGTGAGGAGCAACTGGAACCTGATATCAAAACCCACTGTATGCCCTTTCTAGTTTATTGTATATAATTAAGTACCACCAACTGTGCGGGCTTTGCATTCCAGGGCATGGGATCAGTCACTCTCGACAATCCTTTTGTTGACTTCCTTAAGTCCCAGCTAAGAAGCCCTTGAGGGCTTCCCTGAACTGGGAGGAACTGATTACCATGGTAGAACTCTAGTGCCCAGGAATGCCCCCCTACCCTCCCCCCACCCCATCCCCACCATCTCGGCGCAGTGTGCTTCATGGCGCACACACAGGGGAGCATCAGACAACAGACACACCAGGTGCGTGCCTTGCCTCCAACTGCAGAAGAGGCCAGTGCGTGGCCACGTGACTAGGAATGCATATTTCTACCACCATACTAAGCAAAGTCGCTAGGCCTCCCTGTTAAATCCCTCTCTTTGCTCCCCTTCTGAGCCTGGACCTTGTCTAGTTTGTGGGCCCTGCTCCACCAAGGACCCAAGGGAATTGGGAGGGTGGTCTTCCAAATACCTCAGGCCTAGGCTGCTGTTTCAAACCCTTGGCTCCTGTAAAGCATTGCTAGAATTGGAGGTGTTTCAAAGGCAATGAAGAGCATATGAGAACAAATGATCTAATATAGCGAGTGAATTCCTGGAGACTTAGTCACTGAGCAAGGAGGCAAAACAGACCTTGAGTGATGGTACACCTTGAGGTCCTTTAAAAGACACCTTCTCAGGGACCATAATTTATCCTTCTAGCTTGGGAACGCTATAAGCAATGTTTGTCAAATACAGATTTTACAGATTCTTAATATTTAGGGAATGAAAAGTTCCCTTTAAACCCCTTTATCCAATGTGTACATTTTCACATGCTTGCACACAGGTTATCCCATGCTGCAAATATGGCCTACAATTGTGACAAAGTCATTCAATGAACAAGCAACATGAACACTATGACCTAGCCCCACAAAAATGTGCAGATATCCATTTGGACAGGATTTCAAGAGATCCATGGGCTCCAGGTGCTACTCACAGACCTGGGGCTCAGAACTAGTGATGCTTGACCTCTCAGGGGATGTATAAGGATGTCATAGTCCTTTCCCACAAGAATGGATCGGTGTTGGTAAGTTATCAGTCATACAGACACACTTCTATCCCCTATGGAATAGGATGGAGGGGCAATTCCATTGACAAAAATCCTCTCTCACCCTTCCTCCCTGTTGATTCTCTTGATTGTGCAGCCCAAGCAATATTTACTTGCACGTCCCTGATCCCAATAACTAACTCAACACAGCAACATACGAATCACAAGTGTAGACCACAGTTGTCTATGCAGCCACTTAAGTAGCATCATCAAGACAACCCAATGCAGAGAGATAGCAAAGGACAGAATCATCTAGAAGAGAGGAGGAGGCTGGACGTGGATACAAGAGAAGTTGGGGAAAGTTCATCTGTTGTTGAAAATCCGTGAGTACATCATTAACAGTGGAGGGCCAGATGTCCTGTTAAGAAATGTCCTACTTAAACAGTCTCAAAAAGTTGGCAGCTATCCTCGTGGGAACCAACAGCAGGAGCAGCAGCTGTAGTGAATGAATCAGAAGTGTCTTTTCTACACATCTGACTTCATCATGATCATGTCTCTCCTCTGCTCAAATTCTTCTAGTAGTTTCTCACCTCACTGAGATGAAGAACCCACAAGGCCCATCTTCTCTCCAAACCCTCTCTGACCTTAGCTACTCTGCGGCTCACTCCCACTCCAGCCACACTGCACCTTGAACATACCAGACACATGGCCCCAGGGCCTTTGCATTTACTGTTTCCTCTGCCTAGGACTCCGTCCCTCAGATAACTTGCAGCTCTCTCTTTCTCTCTCTCTTCCTCTCTTACTTTTCACAGGTCTTTACTCAACCATCACCTTGTTAGAGAGGTTTTTCCTGATTAACCTTTTGAAAATTGCAACTCCCCATCCCCCTTTCTTATTTTATTTTTCTCTAGAGCACTTCTCACCATTTAACACACTATCTGATTTACTGATGTGAGAGTTAGACCATAAAGAAGGCTGAGCACTGAAGAATTGATGCCTTCAAACTGTGGTGCTGGAGAAGACTCTTAAAGAGTCCCTTGGACAGCAAGGAGATCAAACCAGTCAATCCTAAAGGAAACCAACCCTGAAGATTCACTGGAAGAACTGATGCTGAAGCTGAAACTCCAATACTTTGGCCACCTGATGCAAAGAGCTGACTCATTGGAAAAGACCCTGATGCTGGGAAAGATTGAGGGCAGGAGGAGAAGGGGTCGACAGAGGATAAGATGGTTGGATGGCATCATTGACTCAATGGACATGAGTTTAAGCAAGCTCCGGGAGACAGTGAAGGACAGGGAAGCCTGGAGTGCTGCAGTTCATGGGGTCACAAAGAGTCGGATATGACTGAGCGACTGAACAACTGAACAACAATAACAACAATCTGATTTACTTATCTTTCGCCACCCCCCTCCAACAAGAATGTAACTTTCATGTAGACAGAGATTTTGTGAGCTGTACTCTCTACTATATGGCTAGAATACCAAACAGGGTTGTTGAGGAGATTAAATAAAAGACACATAAAACACCTGAAAAGCACAGGGCATATAATAAGAATTATGTAAATATTTGCTATTATTTTATTTTTGTTTTAAACTCCATACAAACCTAATGAGTAGTTGGCATTATAATATGCATTTTTTAATTTTTTATTAAAATTTTTTAAAGTCTTTATTGAATTTGTTACAATATTGCTTCTGTTGTTTATGTTCTAGTTTTTTGGCTTTGAGATTTGTGGGATCTTAGCTCCCTGAGCAGGGATTGAACCTGCACCCCGTGGATTGGAAGGCAAAGTCTTAACCATAGGACCACCAGGGAAATCCCTATAATATCCATTTTACAGAAATAAAAACTTGAGGCTCAGCATAACCTTGAGGTCATACACTAGTGGTTGGCAGAACCAGGATTCAAACCCATCTGACTCTATGTTTTCTGCACTCACTTCCCTTGTTCTGCTTTGGAAGTCCTGGGACAGAAGAGAGGGCAGAAATCCATTCATTCTGGAATAAGCTCCAAGCCCGAGAAAGCTCCAGCCCAAGTGGGTGGGGAATAGAGGACCAGGTCTGCAGAATTCAGAAACATTTCTACTGCATGGATCTGAAATGGCGTGTGGCATTCTGTTTACTTCCTAACTTGACCAAAAAATGCAGCAGAGCCTGCCAATTAAAAAATGTTTTCATGACCCCAAAAAATCCGAGTATTGGAGACATTTACTTTAAACAGTCATTCCACCATAACAGGAAAAAGAGGCAGAGTAGAGGAGTTTATTATAACAGCTGCTTTCATACCCAAAACAAGGTTTGGCTGTTTTTGGCAGGTTGTACTGGAGTGGAGTTGGCAAGAAGCAGACAGACTGCGTGAGTTTCCTTTCAAAAGATCATTTTGCTTCCTTAGAAAAACTCACGACTGGACTATCTAGCGTGAACTGCAGATGTGTGTTCCTTCTCTGCTCCTCTGTCCGCCTGGGGTATCCACCGCACCTGGGCCTAAACGGGGCATGAACTTCCAACACAGAGAGGGTGTGGGCTTTGATGCTGCAAACACCTCCAGCTGCTTAACTCTGAGACTCAGTGTCCCTGTCCACGGGGCTATTACTAGGATTAGTGTGAGGCAAACGCAGCTCCTAACACATTGCCAAGTACACAGGCAGCTATTATTACGATGCAGTTATTAGCATGACTTTATTATTTTTTTAAATAAATTTATTTACTAATAAAAAAGCAATTATCCTCCAATTTTTAATCGGAGGATAATAGATTTAAAATATTGTGTTGGCTTCTGCCATACAGCAACATGAATCAGCCATAGGTATACATATATCCCCTTCCTCTTGAACCTCCCTCCCACATCCCACCCTTTCCCACCCCTTTAGGTTATTAAAGAGCATTGGTTTGAGTTCTCTGAGTCATACAACAAATTCCCATTGGCTATCTATTTTACATTCAGTAGTGTATATATTGATTGCAGCCATGAAATTAAAAGACGCTTACTCCTTGGAAGGATATTAAAAAGCAGACACATTACTTTGCCAACAAAGGTCCGTCTAGTCAAGGCTATGGTTTTTCCAGTGGTCATGTATGGAAGTGAGAGTTGGACTATAAAGAAAGCTGAGCGCTGAAGAATTGATGCTTTTGAACTGTGGTGTTGGAGAAGACTCTTGAGAGTCCCTTGGACCGCAAGGAGGTCCAACCAGTCCATCCTAAAGGAGATCAGTCCTGGGTGTTTATTGGAAGCACTGGTGCTGAAGCTGAAACTCCAATACTTTGGCCACCTCATGCGAAGAGCTGACTCATTTGAGAAGACCCTGATGCTGGGAAAGATTGAGGGCAGGAGGAGAAGGGGACGACAGAGGATGAGATGGCTGGATGGCATCACCGACTCGATGGACATGGGTTTGGGTAGACTCCGGGAGTTGGTAATGGATAGGGAGACCTGGTGTGCTGAGGTTCATGGGGTCACAAAGAGTCGGACACGACTGAGCAACTAAACTGAACTGAGTGTATATGTTTCCACGCTACTCTCTCCACTTGCCCCACCTTCTCCTTCCTCCTTGCCAACACTGCCCATGTCCACAGTCTGTTCTCTATGTCTCCGTCTCCACTGCTGCCCTGCAAATAGGTTCATCAGTACCATCTTTCTAGATTCCATATACATGCATTAATATACGATATTTGTTTTTCTCTGACTTACTTCACTCTGTATAAGGGGCTCTAGGTTCATCCACTTCATTAGAACTGACTCAAGTGCACTCTTTCTTATGGCTGAGTAATATTCCATTGTATATATATGTACCACAGCATCTTTATCCATTTATCTGTTGGTGGACATCTAGGTTGCTTCCATGTCCTACCTATTGTAAATAGTGTTGCAATGAATGTTGGGGTACATGTCTTTTTCAATTTTGGTTTCCTGAGGGCATATGCTAGTAGTGGGATTGTTGGTGGGGATGTAAACTGATACAGCAACTATGGAAGACAGTATGGAGATTCCTTAAAAAACTAGGAATAAAATTAGCACGACTTTAAGTGTCTACAGGCTTGAGTCCTGATTTCTTCTGAGGACCCTCCTGAGATATTCCTTTTATGAAATCTACACAATGTGAAATGCAACTACTTTCCTGGGGGCTTTTTAAAAACACTATATATATATATATATATATATATATATATATATATATATACACACATACTATATATTACATATATGTTTTGGTTTCACCATGTCTTAGTTGTGGGATCTTTAGTTGCAGCATGCAGGATCTAGTTCCCTCACCAGGGGTCAAACCCTGACCCCCTGCACTGGGAGCATGGAGTCTTAGCCACTGGGCCATGAGGGAAGTTCTCTACTAGGGGCTCTTTAAAAAGTGACTTATCTGCACCCCTTTCCCTCCAAAACTGCAAAGTGGACAAGAACTGGAATGAAGAGAGAGGCCAGGTTCCCCCTGTAAGAGTCACTGCTCTTAGGGTCCAAGATGGGAGGAAAGGGAAGGGAGAGAAGGGGACCGGATGGCAGCCTGCAAGGCAGGGCTGCACTGGGGTTGATGCTGGAACTCTGACAGAAAGCCAAGGGCCCCTGGCTCCTAGGACCAGGACTGTGCTGGGCTGCGCCTCTCGCAACACGAGAGCATAGTGAACGACTGCAACTGTCCCAACACTAATGGTTTCCAGACGGCCGGGGAGCAAATTGCACAGGGCAGGCTTGGCACATGCGAGTCCACGGGTCTGATGCTCATCATTCAGGCCAGTGACCCAAACTCAGAAAGAACCCATGTGACTCAGAATCAGACATGCATGCAGCATACTTGGAGGCCAGACCGACAGTGCGTGCTGGAGAATCCCAGGTAAGGGACACACGCTCCGGATCCTGCAGGGTCTTCAAGGGCATGGAAGCCACCTCCCTCTGGCCATGCTTGCTTGGGGGCGTTTGAGTCTGAGACCCTCGGACAGCACAGACCCCGGGGCACGAAGGAAATGAGCCTCCCGCAGCATCTTGGAGCTTCGGGCTGGGCTGGGTTTGGGACCCATGCTCCAGGCGGGAAATCCTTGGCCATCGCTGGCAGCTTTGAAGACCTAGTTTTGATTTCAAAAGCCTTTAATCCTCTGTCTATTCAGAGCCTGAATTTGGAGCACTTGCCTTCCAAAAAAAGAGAGAGAGGGAAGCCTGTAAACAGCACAAGGGGTGTGGATTCCAAGGGGCACAACCAGCAGAGTGGGGGTGGGGAAGGTGTGTGAGTGGGTGGGACCTGTATTCCCTCCCCTCTGAGAGGGCCATGGTTAAATTCAGATGTTAAAACATCCTGCAGGGCCCCAGTTTGAGTTTCCTTGAGTCAGGCAGCAAATTCCCATTGGCTATGTATTTTACATATGCTTCCATGCAACTTTTTGTAACAACCAAGAGGGGTGGGAAGGAGGTGGGAAGGAGGTTCAAGAGGGAGATGACATATATATACCTAGGGCTTCTCTGGTGACTTTAGACAGTAAAGAATCCACCTGCAATGAGGGAGACCTGGGTTCAACCCCTGGGTTGGGAAGATCCCTTGGAGGAGGTCATGGCAACCCACTCCAGTACTCTTGCCTGGAAAACCCCCATGGACACAGGAGCCTGGCAGGCTACAGTCCATGGGGTCGCAAAGAGTCAGACATGACTGAACTACTAAGTACAGCACACGGCTGATTCATGTTGATGTATGGCAGAAACCAACACAATATTGTAAAGCAATTATCCTTTCACTAAAAATAAACAACAACAACAAAAAAATCCCACAGCCCAAGTACCAGCTCAATCAAAGGAGAAGCTGTGATCATGCACGTCTTCAGCCTGAACCCCACATCCAGGGGTGATAGTCCAAATATTTAATAAATGCCCTGGCATGAGCACTCATCAACAGGCAGGGATACCCCCATGGCTCTCCTGGCTGAGTGTCTGCCCATCCTGAAGAGACGTTTAAAAAACAGCATGGCAATTACTCGTGGGTGGAGCATCTCAGCACAGCCAACACACTTTCCACTGTTGACTCGCAGTTCTCCCTGCCTGGTGCTTTTACTGGAGGGTGACCTGCCCCACGGTAGCCAGGTTACATAGGAGAGGGGCTGCACGCCCCAGTCATGAATCAAAATAGGAAGAAGAGGGTGGGATGATTTGAGAGAATAGCATTGAAACATACATTACCATATGTAAAACAGATAGCCAGTGGGAGTTTGATGTATGAAGATCTGTCACAACCTGGAGGGATAGGGTGAGGTGGGAAGGGGAGTTCAAGATGGAGGGGACACATGTACACCTATGGCCAATTCACACTGATGTATGGCAAAAACTATCACAATATGTAAAGTAGTTATCCTCCAATTAAAATAAATTTAAAAAAAAATAAAATAATAAAACAAAACTGTTATGAAAGCGGATGGGCAGAGGGCTGTTTTAAGTTGCTCCTCTGTTGACTCTTGAGAGTCCCTTGGACCGCAAGGAGGTCCAGCCAGTCCATCCTAAAGGAGATCAGTCCTGGGTGTTCATTGGAAGGACTGATGTTGAAGCTGAAACTCCAGTACTCTGGCCACCTGATGCAAAGAGCTGACTCATTTGAGAAGACCCTGATGCTGGGAAAGATTGAGGGCAGGAGGAGAAGGGGATGGACGACAGAGGATGAAATGGTTGGATGGCATCAGCAACTCAAAGGACATGAGTCTGGGTAAACTCCAGGAGTTGATGATGGACAGGGAGGCCTGGCGTGCTGTGGTCCATGGGGTTGCAAAGAGTTGGACATGACTGAGCGACTGAACTGAACTCTGTTTAAAGAAAATAATTGTAAGGACAGGTCCCAGGGCTCAGAGAATATTCTCCCATCCCTGTGAAACTGGGTAAAAACCCCAAGTGCATCATTTCGTGAACCAAAAGGCTCAAACTGACTGCTGCAGGCCCTTGAGCTGGCTGAGCAGCACCGGGTCCTGCAGGCTGTGACTGATGGGGGAGAGAGAATGAGGGCACTAAGTTCCCCGCCTCCAGGAGCTGACACTGAGTCCCGGCAACTAGCATCAGAGTCAGATGTCCCGGCTCCCACAGCGTTGCGGTCTGCACCGCTCTCCACGGAGCCACTCTATGAGTGCCAGCAGATGTGTCAAGAGAACCAGAGCTGTCTTGTCTTTTTTTTTAAATTTATTTACTTTAATTGGAGGCTTAGTTACTTTACAATATTGTAGTGGTTTTTGTCAAACATCGACATAAATCAGCCACAGGCGCACACGTGTCCCCCATTCAGAATCCCCCTCCCATGTCCCTCCCCATCCCATCCCCCAGGGTCATCCCAGTGCACCAGCCCTGAGCACCCTGTCTCGCACATTGAACCTGGACCAGCGATCTGCTTCAGATATGATAATACACATGTTTCAACTCTACCCTCTCAAATCATCCCATCCTTGCCTTCTCCCACAGAGTCCAAAAGACTGTCCTTTACATCTGTGTTTCTTTTGCTGTCTTGCATATAGGGTCATCATTACCATCTTTCTAAATTCCATATATATGCATTAGTATACTGTATTGGTGTTTTTCTTTCTGACTTACTTCACTCTGTATAATAGGCTCCAGTTTCATCCACCTCATTAGAATGATTCAAATACATTCTTTTTAATAGCTGGGTAATATTCCATTGTGTATATGTTTCACAGTTTTCTTATCCATTTGTCTGCCGATAGACATCTAGGTTGCGTCCATGTCCTAGCTATTATAAACAGAGCTGCAATGAACATTGGGGTACACGTGTCTCTTTCAATTCTGGTTTCCTCGGTGTGTATGCCCAGCAGTGGGATTGCTGGGTCATACGGCAGTTTTATTTCCAATTTTTTAAGGAATCTCCACACTATTCTCCACAGCGGCTGTACTAGTTTGCATTCCCACCAACAGTGTAAGAGGGTTCCTTTTCTCCGCACCCTCTCCAGCATTTATTGTTTGTAGACTTTTTGATATCAGCCATTCTGACTGGCGTGAGATGGTACCTCATTATGGTTTTGATTTGCATTTCTCTGATAATGAGTGATGTTGAGCATCTTTTCATGTTTTTGTTTTGTCTTGTCCTTTTTTTAAAAAGTTATTTATTTACTTTTAGCTGCCCTGGGTCTTAGATGTGGCGCTCAGGCTTTCTCTAGCTGTGGTGAGCGAGGGCGAATCTAGTTGCAGTATGTGGACTTCTCACTGCAGTGTCTTCTCTTGTTGCAGAGCACAGCCTCAATAGCTGTGGCCCACGGGCTTAGCTGCTCCAAGGCAAGTGGGATCTTCCTTCCTGGACCAGGGATCAAACCTGTATCCCCTGTATTGGCAGGCAGATTCTTAACTACTGGACCACTCAGGGAAGTCCTGTCTTGTCTTTTCTACACCTGCTGGACACCATGTGTTTCTTCTCAGTTGATTCTCCCTTCTTTCCACTCCCAGACTGTCATCCTCTCCATTCTCGTCTTTCTCTCCCTCCTGCACCCCTCCCCTCCGCTCTCCTCTGTGGTCCTTTTCATTCTGAGCTACTGTGCTTCTTCCTGTTCTTTCTTCCCACCAGTGCCCATGAGAACCTCACACCCAAACTGTCAGTAAGCGCCCACACACCCTTGGGTTAGTGTTGAGCAGGAACCTTGTAGGATGGTTCCAACAACTCCCTCGGTTGGGGAGACAAGGGCTGGATGACTTGTTCAACCCCCTCATCACAATACTAGATTTTCCTTAAGAGAAAAAGCTGCAACAAGCAGAAGGGCTCGCTTCTTCCTGACCAGATTCATGCAACCTACAAACTTCACAAAAGCTAAGCAAACAGCAAAGAAAAAAAAGCGGGGGTGGGGGATGAGGAGCAAAAAGGAAAGAAAGAAAAGGAACAAAGAGCAGAAGAGAAAGACCCAACTTCAGAGGATCACAACTCACTGAGGTCAAAGTTCAAACTACTAAAACTGTTTCTAATGTTCCGCTAAGTAGCGGCCTCTCAGTGCCTCTGACAAGTGATTGAGGAGGAGTGGTCTGCTCTCAAGGGGGCTCATGAATCTCCACGCGCGATGGTCCGCACAGAGGGGAAGGTGGCGAAGCAGAGGTCAGACAGACGAGGGCCAGGTCATCCATCAACCCCGACGCGAGAGCGTGCCCGGGACAGCGGGCGGGACGGGAGCCATCTGGCAGCTTCCCTTGCGAGAGCAGATTCAGAAAGCCCAGAAACCACAAAGGAGAAGATGAAGCTGTATTTCCGGAGGAAAAGCGGAGATGTCTCCCCAACGCTGAGGTAAGAGCTTTATTTTGTTTTTACTTGTCCGGTGATGAAGAAAAAAATCCTACTTCCCTCTGATTTGGGATTATTTTTAGCGTACATGCCTCAGCTTTGATGCCCCACAAGCCATGCCGTGTCTTTTCCCCAGCCTGAAACTGTTCAGAAGCCTCCCACTGCCTAGAGTATAAGACAAACAGGACGGCGGTGCACCCAAGGCTTTCCTGGTGGAACCCCCACCCACCTCTTTGCTTGTCCTCCTCCTGCATTCTCGGCTCAGACATCAGAGTACTCGCATCTTCCAGATCTCAAATACTGTCCCACGCTCCCGTGATACACATGCTTCCCTCTGCCTGGAACGCCTTTCCCAGTTGGCTTGCCTACCCACATTTTACACTCCCTTGTGCGGGTGTGTGTGCTCAGTCCTGTCTGACTCCTTGCAACCCCATGGACTGTAGCGCTACAGGCTCCTCTGTCCATGGGACTTCCCAAGCAAGAATACTAGAGTGGGCTGCCATTTCCTCCTCCCGGGGATCTTCCTGACTCAGGGATCAAACCTGCATCTCCTGCATTGGCAGGTGAATTCTTTACCACTGAGCCACCTGGGGAGCCTAACACTCTAGCTCCTCTGGGAAGCCTGACTTCTAAGTGTTCCCTCTCCTAGACCCCACTGCACTTGAAAGCCACCTTTATTATCTCTCACTGTAACAGAGACAAGAACTATATCTTTCCATCCTTTTGTCACCAGAGTCTAGCCCACAGGAATTGTCCCAAATGCGGCCAGCTGTTCCTGTAGCATTCATTTGGATTCTCCATGTGTACACATTTAGTTACACACACAAACACACATGCATACATATAGCCATCATCTGCATCTCTAAGGCTGCATGAACTTTCTGACCGGGGCCCCAGTTCGGCTGGACTGATTCAATGGCATGAGCAGTCTATCAGAAATCAAGTCTGACACTTGGAAACGCATGGCTTCATGTGCTTAGAAACGTCATACACACAGGCAGCACCTTTCAACTCAGGCAGAGTCTACGTGCTTTGCTGAAAGAGGAGAGCAGATCAGAGCGAGTGAGAGCTGAGGGATGGAGGTTCAAGGTCTTGTGCAGATCCTCACAGCTGGACCCCTTTCAGCCTCCTGGGAAAATAGCCCCGGTCAGGTCATTCTACTTAAAGAGCCATTTACTATTAGCATCCACTTTAATTCCATTTATAATTAGCCCTTTCCCAAAGAGCCACCCACTGTCAAAATTGCTGGGTAAGCAGTCGAGACTTTTATAAATGTCAAAGCCAGTGGAACCAGCCTCGGAGAAAGGCAGGTAAGTGCAGCAAGGGACCCTTTGCATTCCAAAGCATGTGCAGAAAAGTGCAGAAGTGGGTATTCACATGCAAAGGGATTTTTAAAAACAGTCCATTGTATTGAGACACAATTCTGCTCCAAAACGCTCCGTGCGTGAGTGTGTGCATGCTTTAAGTCACTTCAGTCATGTGGGACTCTTTGCGACCCTTTGGTCTGTTGCCCACTAGGCTCCTCCCATCCATGGAATTCTCCAGGCAAGAATACTGGAGAGGGTTGCCATGCCCTCCTCCAGGGGTTCTTCCTGACCCAGGTTTCAAACCTCCATCTCTTATGTCTCCTGCATTGGCAGGCAGATTCTTTCCCACCAGCGCCACCTGGGAAGCCCCCAAATGCTCCATGTGCTGTGCTGTGCTTAGTCACTCAGTAGTGTCTGACCCTTTATGACCCCATGGACTGAAGCCCGCCAGACTTCTCTGTCCATGGAATTCTCCAGGCAAGAATGCTGGAATAGGTTGTCGTGCCCTCCTCCAGGGGATCCTCCCAACCGAGGGATCGAACCCAGGTCTCCAGCATTGCAGGCAGATTCTTTACCAGCTGAGCCACCAGGGAAGCCCAAGAATATTGGAGTGGGTAGCCTATCCCTTCTCCCGAAGGGGGATCTTCTCCACCCAGGACCAAACCGGGGTGTCCTGCATTGCAGGCAGATTCTTTATCAGCTGAGCTACCAGGGAAAATGCTCCATAATGATCCTTAAATGCCAGGAGGTTTGGCATGCAACTGACAGGATGAGAAAGGAGTAGCTGCATCTTGAATGTACTGCAGTTCTGAAGTCTAGCTCTGCGTTCCATTAAAACAGTTCATCTCTCATCAGGAAAATAACTGCTGGATTTACGAATGTCAAGAACTCATTATCGGGCATGTTTAATGAACATAACAGGTCTGTGATCTTCCAGGGATCTAAAAAAGCTCTTTGCCACTCTGGGGGAAGACAGGAATACTATAATCCACAGTATACTCATACAGAGGTGGAATAGTATTTTTATCACCATTTACAGTATTCCACAGGTTAAAAAGGCAATGTAGATGGCCAGAAGAGAAAATATTGTTTTTAGGGCAAAATATATCTTTAAATGATCAAACATCTGCCTTGCAAATCACCTTGCCTTTTTCAAGCTGGAGACTACTTATATAAATCATCCAGACACACTCAGGGGAAAAAAAAATTCCTTTTTCTTTCCACTTTTCATGCAAAGGGTCAAGAATATAGGATCAATTAGCTTCACAAGCATATGGTCTAACTTACTACCTTATAGAGCAAATTGCTCAAAGACAGGATGAGTGTCTTCTAAGTGTTCTGCATCTTATCACAGGGGAGTAGGTTTTCCTAACCTAACAAGTGCACAGCTAGGTTAGAGGATTAAATATTTAAAAAGGAGTTGAAATGAAAGAAAGAGGATTTAGAATGACTGAAAGGCTGGAACTCCAGAGCGAGGCAACACAGTGAAATGCAATAGGAGGGAGGGCCTTCCTTACTTCAGCATTATGGTATGGTGGAAAGGGCATAACTCTCATTTTTATCCTGACACCCCACTGATCAGGTACCTCTGAGTCCCCATTTTCCTAATCTGTAAAATGGGCACATCACAGGATTATTGTATAGGTTAAATAAGACCATACATTGCCAGTGAATACCATGAATGTGGCACATACTAGGTCAATGTATTGCAGTTTCCATATAGTCAAATATATAGAGTCCATATAGTCAAGGTTACAGTCTTTTCAGTAGTCATATACACCTGTGAGAGTTGGACAATAAAGAGGGCAGAGTGCTGAAGAACTGATGCTTTCGAACTGTGGTGCTGGAGAAGACTCTTGAGAGTCCCTTGGACAGCAAGGAGATCCAACCAGTCCATCCTAAAGGAAATCAACCCTGAATATTTATTGCAAGGACTGATGCTAAAGCTTCAATACTTTGGCTACCCAATGTGAAGAGCTGACTCATTGGAAAAGCCCCTGATGCTGGGAAAGATTGAGGGCAGGAGGAGAAGGGGGTGACAGAGGATGAGATGGTTGGATGGTATCACCAACTTGATGGACATGAGTTTGAGCAAACTCCGGGAGATAGTGGGGGACAGGGAAGCCTGGCATGCTGCAGTCCATGGGGTTGCAGAGTCGGACACGACTTGGCAACTGAACAACAACACTGCAGTTTCCTCTTTTTCTCTCCTTTTAAAATGCAATTCGTTTTTGGAGGTGTCTGCAGAGAGCACGCTTTTTGGTCTGTGGCTCCATGCTGCACGTTTTATAAAACAGTCCCCACATGGGAAGTCAGTGGTTCTTCCAGTACTGTCTCTAGACTCACAGGAAAGTCTGGTTAATTCTGGAGTCCAGGATGGGGAAGCTCGATGCTGTAGCACACATAAGCCACATCCTCCCACCTAGCCTTTATCAGTATTAAAGGTGAATTTTTAATTGAAAAAAAAAAAGCAATTGCCAAAATATAAGATGGGGGTAATGGCTTAGAAATAAAAAGACCTTGGGGTTTAAATGTGTAGCAAATACACCACGCACCAAATGATGCCGCTCAAGTGTCATATGTGATGTGATGGAGGTGGGGGAGGGGAGTGATCTTTCAGGATGGCGACATACATACTCCTGCAGCCCATGTCCCCAGATGCCTCATGATGACATCCCAGAGAGCAAAATTAAATTATCTGCCAGAAACATGACAAATAAAACACAAAAACATGAGCTCAGCAAGCTCACTGTGAAACTTAAGTTATGATCATACTGGTTTTGTATCAATGTACAAAACTTCAGGATGAAAAATCTAAAACTCAAGAAACAAGTATGAGTTTCAGCTTATTGGAGAGACCCACCCATTCAACAACTGGCTACAGCCTCTCCTTGACCCTCACCACCATCCCGCCTTCTCATCCTTTCTCTGCACTCAGCTTGGGCAGCCAGCAATGCCTCTGGTTGGCACAGACTCCAGAGCAGTGGTTCTCAACCTCGGTTACATTTGGGATTTTCCCAGAAGTTTATACTAATCTTGGGGCTCAGGACAAACCCCAGGTCAATGAAGTCAGCATCTCCAAATTCGGGGCAGGGAGACGGGCGTCGTCCAGGTGATTGCTACGTGCAGCCAAGGCTGACAACAGCCGCTCCAGAAGGCAGTCCCATTCCAACCTGGTACCACTTTGGGGCCACAAACCTATACTTCTCCAGTGGCTCAGATGGTAAGGACTGCCTGCAGTGCAAGAGACCCGAGTTCGATCCCTGGGTGAGGAAGATCCCCTGGAGAAGGGAATGGCTACCCACGCCATTCTCTCGCCTGGAGAATTCCATGGATAGAGAAGCCCAGAGAAAGGTCCATGGGGTCATGAAGAGTCGGAGACGTCTGAGCAACTAGCACTTTCACTTTCAACCACTCTGGGCCACAAACCTGAGGAAGGCTGCTGAGTTAGGAGCCTGTTCAGACATGAGAGACCAGAATGGTGAAGAGTCTGACCTCTGACAGAAGGACACCTGCAAAGGACACCAAGTCAGGTGCTTAAAATACCCAAGGTCCTGTCAGGCGTGAGAGGAAACGATTCCGTTCTGTTTTCTCTGCATTGCTATCAAAGGGTATGAACTAGAGAGAGAGAGAAATGGATTTCAGCTTAAACTCCATAGAACTTTCGTGTAAGAAGAACACTGCAAAGACTACCTAACAACCTGTCCCTGCACAGGTGAGAGCTCAGACTATGGTGAAGCCCACTGGGCAGAGATTCTACAGAGAAATCAGGTATGGGACGGGGGTTAGGCCGGGTGACCCTTCAGGTCCGCCATAACACTGTGATCCCAGGTGTCTTTGATTCCAAGGGTCCAATGGCTAATATCAGACTAAATCACCAACTTTTGCAAAATGAAGGGGAAAAAATTAACACAAGTGAATGAATCCATTATAAACCTTGCATGCATGCATGCTAAGTCGCTTCAGTCATGTCCAACTCTTTAGACTGTAGCCCGCCAGTCTCCTCTGTCCACGGGGTTCTCCAGGCAAGAATACTGGAGTGGGTTACCATGCCCTCCTCCAGGGAATCATACGGACCCAGGAATTGAACTCTCATCTCTTAGGTCTCCTGCATTGGCAGGTGGATTCTTTTCCACTAGCGCCACCCATGAAGCCCATTATAAAACTTACCAAATGGATAAACATGAGTGGACTGGGACTTAGGAATAAACCCCAGAAGACTGAAATGCCCAGAAGTCCCTTCCACAATACCACAGTTCATTCCAACAGTGGGAAATAGAGCAGTAAGAGGCAGCTGAATGGCCACACTGTGGCAGCCCTCTGGGGGGGCTCTCTGCTGATTTAAGAAGATGGACACTCAAGAGGAGACCCCTGCTGTTTATATGGTTGTCCAAGTTAATTATCCCTATATTTTCAGATGAAATGAATGGTAATCTGTTTATCTAGGTCAAATATTTGGAGCTGTCTTTGTCCCTTGACGGTCATACAAAAATACATAGTGTTGTCCTTTCGGGCATTATAAGGAAAGATCAGGTTAAAAAAATAGTAGCCGCTTCTTTATAGGTTCAACACAGTAAGCCCTTATTTCTGAAGTACTCTAATTAGATCCAACTCTAAACAAGTGGTTTAAAAAGGGATTTTAAAAAAGACAAAAGAAATTCTGAACGCCTGCCATATTTTTGTCTTGAGTTTATACATATGTTTCCCCATAGAGATAATGAAATTCTGGCCTCTGGCCTCTGCAACCATTCCTAAGAGCAGTAACTACCTCCGCACAAGAGCAAAAATGCACAGAGCTATTGCAGATGGCTAATCAAGTGCTGTTTGGTTACCAGAACAAAGGGGGGAGTTGAAGTAAAGGAAGAAACTTTATATATCACAATATACATGTGATATATAATATATACAATATGCACGCTCAATCATGTCTGACTCTTTGCGACCCCATGGACTGAAGCCCTCCAGGCTCCTCTGTCCATGGGATTTTCCAGGTAAGAATATTGTAGTGGGTTGCCATGCCTTCCTCCAGGGGATTTTCCTAACCCAGGGATCAAACCCGCATCTCCTGCGTCTCCTGCATTGGCAGGCAGATTCTTTACTGTTGAACCACCTGGGAAGCATGGGAGGATGTGATTTTTCTCTGCAAAATAAATAAAAATCTTTGGAAGAGTGAGGTGCTGCTGAGTGGCTTTTACCAGGTGTTTGTTAGTTTGATCTCATTTTGGAACACGTCCATCAGTGTGAATTGTGGATTGATAGAGTTGGGGGCGGGGGCAAGCTCACCGAGGAGAAAGGATTCTCAGGGAATCTGCTGTGCGGGTGGGGGTGGGAGAAGAGGAGAACGCCAGGCTCTGGTTTGGCCTTTGAAGGATAGGGCTTCAGGGAACTACAGGATCACTGATCAGTCAAAGTTACAAATTTCCCTTAGCCGGTGTTCCTTTAAGTCACTCGTACTAACAAGATCCAGTGTCTGTAACATTATTGAGAACCAACTACACAAGGTATCTGCCAAACACGAGTCAGCAGCAGTGACTGGAAGACACAGCTGCTGTCTGGGAATCCCAGAGAAATATGCTCTACAACCTCTGCACTCAACCAGCAGCATTGGCATCACCCAAAGCTTGTCAGAGGCAGAACTGTGGGCCTCTCCCCAGACCTACTGAGTCAGAATTTGCACAGAACAAGATCCTGAGGTGAGTCCCATGCTCATGAAAGTTGGAGAAGCACTTCAATAAGAAGCCTTTGGGTTTCTCAACTTTCATTTAAATTATTTTTAATGAAGACTTTATGTTTTAGATAAATTTTAAGTTCACAGTGAAATTGAAGGGAAGGTACAGAGATATTCCACGTCCTTCCTGCCCATCCCTCTGCATACACAGTCTCCCCCACTCTCAACACCCCCCACCAGTTGTACATTGGTTACAACTGATGAACCTGCATTGACAGGTCATCACCCAAAGTCCGCAGTTCACACTTGAGTTCATTCTTGGGACTGTGCATTATGTGGGTTTGGACAAATGTATCATGACCTGTGGGGCTTCCCTGACGGCTCAGTGGTAAAGAATCTGCCTGCAGTGCAGGAGGCATGGGTTCAATTCCTGGGTCAGGAAGATCTCCTAGAGAAGGAACTGGCAACTCACTCCAGTAATTTTGCCTGCAAATTCCATAGAGAGAGGAGCCCGGCAGGCTACAGTCCATGGGGTTGCAGAGTCAGACATGACCGAGCATGCGTGTGGGTGCATACACACACAATCACCTGCATCATTATTATGGTATACACAGGGTAGTTTCACTGCTCTAAAAATCCCCTGCTCTATTCATTCCTCTCTCCCCTCAACCCCTGGCCACCATGGATCTTCTCACTGTCTCCACAGTTTTGCCTTTTCCAAAAAGTCATAGAGTTGGAATCATACAGTATGTAGCCCTTTCTCGTTAGCTTCTTTCACTTAGTCATGTGCATTTAAGCTTTTTTCCATGTCTTTTAAGGACTTAACAGTTTATTTCTTTATCGTGCTGAAGAATATTCCATCATGCACTGGTACCACACTTTATTTATTCATTCACCTACTGAAAGACATCTTGGTTGCTTCTAACTTTTGGAAACTATGATTAAAAATGATATAGATACCCGTGTGTAGATTTTTGGGTAGACATGGTTTTCAACTCCTTTGGGTAAATACCAAAGAGTGTGATTGTTGAATCATATGGTAAGAGTATGTTTAGTTTAATAAAAATAACCTCTTATTTTTCAGATGCAAAGCTGAGGTTCAGGAAAGTTATGGAACTTACCCAAAGTCACATCGTGAATTTATGGCAGCCAGGTCTAGAACATGTATTTCCTTTTTTAAAATTTATTTTGATTTATTTATTTGCCTGTGCTGGATCTTAGTTAGGGCACACAGGATCATCAATCTTCATTGCAGCATTCAGGCTGTAGTTCCCCAACTAGAGATCAAACCTGAGCCTCCTTCATTGAGAGCATGATGTCTTAGTCACCAGACCACCAGGAAAGTCCCTAGAACAAACTGTGGTGGGAGAAGAATGGATATGGGAATGAGGGAGACCTGAATTAGGAAGCTCTGTGTCTCAGTTTCCTCACCTGTGGACACTAAGATGCTTATATTTCCCTTGTTCAGTCGCTTAAGTCATATCCAATTCTTTTTGACCCCACGGACTGCCGTGTGCCAGGTTTCCCTATCCTTCACTATTCCTCGGAGCTACCTACAATTCAGGAGACTCAGATTCAATCCTTGGGTTGGGAAGATCCCCTAGAGATGGAAATGGCAACCCACTCCAGTATTCTTGCTTGGAAAATTCCATGGACAGAGGAGCCTGGTGGGCTACAGTCCATGGGGTTGTCAAAAGTTGGACATGACTGAGCAGCTGTATTTCCCTAGCAGTGTAATGGTGAAAATTCAGTGAAATAACATACCTGAATATGCCCCAAGTGCTCAACAAATTTAACGTTCAAAATTTTTTCTGTTCCTACCAGCACCTTCAAGGGACCCAGTGCATCGGGAAGAGACCAGGTGTGTACCTGACTCAGGCTGGGGCTTCTCCACATAAAAACTTTTCCTGGACAAAGAATGTAGAACTTCATCTGCTGCAGGGTGGGTGGCATGGAGCTGCCCCTGTTGTTCAAGACTGGTGTCTATGCTTTATATAGATCCCTGGATGCCCCAGTCCTGGTTTCTAACAGTGACCTGCTCGTTTTTTGGCAGATTAATTGGTAGAGTTGTCCGCACAGCTGCCCTTTACTGCCAATAAACTTGGGTCCCTGTGAGCTGCGGCCTTAATGATTTGTTATTTCTTTTTCCAAGACAGATAAAGTGTGTCCTTCTTTAAGCTGGTATTGTCTTGTATCAGGACACAAAACTGAAGAGCACACCAGGAGCTGATCGTGTAGCAGTGATGAGAAGGGGTGCCTTTGTAAAAGTATAAAAAAGGAACTGAAGCTCCAGTACCCAATGAAGGAAAGTTACATGGTTCAAAATACCCTGGAGTTAAAACTCCCCTCCGGGTCCTGCCCACCATTCTATGCAAAACAAAGAACTCTCTCACCCAAAGGGAAAAAAAAAAAAAAGGACATTAAGGTTGATAACGCCCAGCTCCGGAAAAAAAAAAGGACATTAAGGTTGATAACGCCCAGCTCCCAGCCGGTCCAGCCTCTGGCCAATCTCCAGAATTCCTTGTCCCAGCTGTTTAAGAAATAACTACTCCGAACAACCTTGGAGAAGAACAGGCCCCCTTAAGACAGTCAGTCAGTCAGTCAGTTCAGTCGCTCAGTCGTGTCCGACTCTTTGCGACCCCATGAATCGCAGCACGCCAGGCTTCCCTGTCCATCACCAAACTCATGCCCATCGAGTCGGTGATGCCATCCAGCCATCTCATCCTCTGTCGTCCCCTTCTCCTCCTGCCCCTAATCCCTCCCAGCATCAGGGTCTTTTCCAATGAGTCAACTCTTCGCATGAGGTGGCCAAAGTACAGGAGTTTCAGTTTCAGACTTAAACTGAAGAAAGTAGGGAAAACCACTAGACCATTCAGGTATGACCTAAATAAAATCTCTTATGATTATACAGTGGAAGTGAGAAATAGATTTAAGGGACTAGATCTGATATACAGAGAGCCTGATGAACTATGGATGGAGGTTCGTGACATTGTACAGGAGACAGGGATCAAGACCATCCCCATGGAAAAGAAATGCAAAAAGGCAAAATGGTTGTCTGAGTAGGCCTCACAAATAGCTGTGAAAAGAAGAGAAGCAAAAAGCAAAGGAGAAAAGGAAAGATATTCCCATCTGAATGCAGAGTTCCAAAGAATAGCCAGGAGAGATAAGAAAGCCTTCCTCAGAGATCAATGCAAAGAAATAGAGGAAAACAACAGAATGGGAAAGACTAGAGATCTCTTCAAGAAAATTAGAGATATCAAGGAAACATTTCAGGCAAAGATGGGTTCGATAAAGGACACAAATGGTAGGGACCTAACAGAAGCAGAAGATATTAAGAAGAGGTGGCAAGAATACACAGAAGAACTGTACAAAAAAGATCTTCACGACCCAGATAATCACAATGGTGTGATCACTCACCTAGAGCCAGACATCCTGGAATGTGAAGTCAAGTGGGCCTTAGAAAGCATCACTATGAACAAAGCTAGTGGATGTGATGGAATTCCAGTTGAGCTATTTCAAATCCTGAAAGATGATGCTGTGAAAGTGCTGCACTCAATATGCCAGCAAATTTGGAAAACTCAGCAGTGGCCACAGGACTGGAAAAGGTCAGTTTTCATTCCAATCCCTAAGAAACGCAATCCCAAAGAATGCTCAAACTACCGCACAATTGCACTCATCTCACATGCTAGTAAAGTAATGCTCAAAATTCTCCAAGCCAGGCTTCAGCAATACGTGAACTGTGAACTTGCAGATGTTCAAGCTGGTTTTAGAAAAGGCAGAGGAACCAGAGATCAAATTACCCATATCCGCTGGATCATCGAAAAAACAAGAGAGTTCCAGAAAAACATCTATTTCTGCTTTATTGACTACACCAAAGCCTTTGACTGTGTGGATCACAATAAACTGTGGAAAATTCTGAAAGAGATGGGAAAACCAGACCACCTGACCCGACTCTTGAGAAACCTGTATGCAGGTCAGGAAGCAACAGTTTGAACTGGACAGGGAACAACAGACTGGTTCCAAATAGGAAAAGGAGTACGTCAAGGCTGTATATTGTCACCCTGCTTATTATTTAACTTAAGACAGTAGATGTCCACATATATACCTAGATATACTTACTCTTTTCTTGGGTTAGTGCAGCAGCTCACTAATCTGACCACTGCCCCTTCTCGCCTCATTAAAGGTGATCTGTTCCTGTAAAATTCCAGTCTCGTTCTTTTTCCGAACCTCGCCTTCTCTAACTCCCTTACCCTACACCCTTCTTGCCTTTTCTTTATCCCCTCAGCCCCTCTTTCTCACCATGCCCCCAAATCCATGCTTAATGGCAAGAGGCAGAGAAAGTTCTGTTTCTAGTCTAAGTCTCATGCGGAAATTCCCACCAGTAAAGCACTGTGATTTCTCTTTAAATGTTTGAAGGCTTCTACACCACAAAGCAGGCTTCCCAGGTGTCTCAGAGGTAAAAGAATCCGCCTGCCCATGCAGGAGATGCAGGTTCCATCCCTGGATCAGGAAGATTCCCCAGAAGAGGAAACGGCAACCAACTCCAGTATTCTTGCCTGGGAAATCCCATGGACAGAGCAGCCTGGCGCGTTCTAGTCTATGGGGTCACAGAAGAATCAGACACGACTTAGCAATTTAACAGCAACAAATGCCACAGAGCAATGTCTTGGTGATGTTTTCCTACATCACAATGAAGAACTGATCAATCTCTCATGGCACCATTAATTCTGATGCAGTCATATATGTATTTTCACAGATCTTAAAAATAAATAATGTGCTCTAGGAAATTTCAGACTCTGCTGAAAAGTATTTACAGAGTTAAGCAAAGTTCAGTTTGATGAGTGTAACCACAGTACAAACCAAGTATAATTTTTAAAAGCTTCACTATCTTGTTGGGTTTATTGGTGTTTTTCCTTACATGTGACAAAATTAATGTCCTATAAAGCAGAAGTCTGATGACATTTTATTCTACCAAGAAATAATCAGTTCAGCTAATTATTAGCACTCTCCAACTTCAGGGATCCAGGGAAATCAAACAAAAATTTAACCCACGGGGAACACAAAGGTCTGCTTTAGCCAAGAGCTTCAGTATCTTCTCCACCAAACATAAAAGTTTATCAGATCTGGGCTAGGCAGATGGATGTGAGTTTTGCCTTCTTCATTCTACCTTCTAGTCAAGGGACTAATGAACTGTAAAACAGTCTCAACTGGACAGCAGGAGGCATAAGAAACAAAAAGAATTTGGTAATAAGCCATCCACATAATTAGTCCTTGAAACAAAAAGAATCAAGCTTAAATGGTAAGTTTTAAGGCTGTTAGTAACTCTCAGCTTACACAATGGCAAGACCCAGTAAACTACTTATTATACTATTTTACTATAGTCAAATACCACCTCGTTTTAAATAGAGGCCTTGTAAAATTGAGCTAGATTGATGTCTTAATCAGAGTTATCTGTGTAATCTCTAACTCCATCCGCCTAATTGGATCATCGGCAATGGCTCTTTTGGCCATTAGTCTTAATTAGCATGGCGCCACAATCACTGCGCATGAGCACACGGCTTCCAAGTGGGAGCACGCATCACCCACCGGCCTCTTTATAGAGTCATTTAGAGTTTTTGTATGTCTGTGGGTCTCCCCAAATGCCAACCACACATCCAGTGAAGTTCATAAACCCCAGTCTAGATACGCTTAAGTCATTTCATTAACTACGTGTGGCCACTCAAGTCTGTCGGTCATAGACATGGACTATTTCTGCCAAGTAATTAATGTGACATTAAAACTGTCTTTTGCCACAAAATCTGACTTCAGGGATACTTGAAGAGGAGTCGACACATCAGCAATTGCCATAACTGACTGTGCCTATAAAATTCTTCGTTATCTTTGCCTCCTCCCCCCTGCCCCCCCCCCCCTTTTTTTTTGGCCAAAGAACCCTTGGGAAAGCATACAACTTCTCTCCCCAAACCAGGGTCAGCTTTGTCTACGTTTTCAATATGAGTACAAGTTTATCTTTGGAGTCCTCCTGCCCCTCTCTCTGCATTGCCCTTCTTTCTCTTGAGCATCCTTTCCCCCATTTCCATGTACTTGTTTACCAGCAACTGAAAATTCCTCACACGGAACCCTCCTTCCCAAATCTCCTTTGTTCCAAGAACCTCCTTCTCAGAGAGCAAACACTCCCTCCCCAGGACAGTGTGTAAGCCAGGTGTTAGAAGGAAAGTAACCTGATAGCATTATTCACAATTTAGTGTGAACACGAACCAACTCACCACAACTACCCTAAGGTTATCACCAATTGAGAAGATGAGCTTACTGTTATCCTTGCATTTATACTGATAGACTTTCAACCAGTATAACTTTGGAAAGGAACTTATTTTAGGGAGAACTGTGAAAGAATGTTTGAAAAGCAAGATCCACTTTGCACGTACCCATACACACAGAGAACCATGCTACAGAATACTATACAGCCAATTTTTAAAAAATGAGATAGTGCTATAGATACTCAGTGGTAAAGAATCTGCCTGCCAATGCCAGGGATGTGAGTTTGATCCCTGCGTCAGGAAGATCCCCCAGAGAAGGAAATGGCAACCTGCTCCAGTATTCTTGCCTGGAAATCCCATGGACAGAGGAGCATGGAGGGCTACAGCCCATAAGCGACTAAACAATAACACAGATACTAAAATGAAAATTCTCCAAAATACTGTAACAGTAAGCCCACTTTGAGTTTCGTAAACCCAGCCACAAGTCACAAGTCAAGTCATCCCTGGTCTTCCTCCACTAATTTGGGATAATCCTCCCCTCCCACTCCTTTTGCTCCTGCAGAGAATCACACTTGCTCAGTGCCACCCACAGACTCCAGCCTGAAGAATGGAGCTGGAAACTTGGCATGGGTTTGTACTTCTGAAAAATTGCTAATCCCCAAGTCCAGCCAATGGATGTGGAAATCTCATTCGCGGTCAGAATTACACTCACAGATCAGGCCGCAAATGCAAGTTCATTTTCTGCCATGCTATCCACAAACCTCCTCTACAGCTTTCTGATGAGTGGCTCCTCAGTGAACGGGCCAAGATAAGCTCCCAATAGAACTTTTTCTGTTAACACTAAAAGCACAAATAAAAACAAAACACTGAGTGAACACACCTCCAAACTCTTATTTCTTAGACGTCACCTCGACCTAGGGCAGTTTCCAGGATCCAGAAGTGCTTTGCCAAGCAGGGGGTCGACCCTGCTCCCAAGCTGCTCCCAACCGTGCTCCCAGTCACGCCTGCATTTTCCAAGAGCAGGCCTCAGGTGCTCCCCAAATCTGGGAAGGGAAGCGAGTCCTGCTACCCACACGCTGGTTTGTTTTGGAAGTAGAGATGGCCTGTCCCTCCCCCTGCCTCGCCCCCACCATGAGCTATTTTTGAAAAAGCAGCAACATGAGAAACTTGAATTGGAATTTTTCAAAGTAAAAACCACTCTCTGGGACTCAGATGTTTTCGGAGATAGTCCATTAACCATCTCCTGGCACTAAGGATGATTCAGCAAAAACGACTCTTTCCATGCTTAAAGATTAGAAAGATAACGGAGGCATTCCTGGGGTGCAGACATTGTAATCTCCAACAGTGAAGAAGGCTCTGCTTTCCTGATGCTTTTGTCACTATTTAGTAGCACGTCTCATAAGGCACTGAGACACACGTTGCACTACACTGGTGGGACAGACACGGTCCCCAGGGCAGCAAACTGGTGTTTGTCAGGAAGTAGCTATGCCGTGGGCTGTGGCAGCTGTGTCTCCATAGGGTATTTGGTTCACTCTTTCTTCTTTCACTCTGTTTTCTTTCTTTTTTTAACCTGAATTTCCAGTTGTACTGCAAAGCTGTTTCCAAACCGTGGGTTTCCCAAACCAGGCAACCTCAAGGTTAGCTGTCAAAGGGTTTTGTTCCCACTGAATTAACATAAAACTCTTTAACAAATTCAAGAGTTTGGAGAGAAGCAGGCTCTTTGATGAGCAGCTGCTCTTATCTTGTAGAATCAGTGAACGCTCACATTTTGAACTGAAAGAGACTCAGGAGATGATGTATTCTCTCATTAGGGGAATGTGTGTAGGTAATAAACGCAAAGAGGTGAGTGGTAATGTGTATGCCCTAACAGAGAACAGAAAAGAGCATTCTGGAACACCTCACCCTGATCAATTTGGGGATAGGGTGCTTTGGGGAACCTCTGGCAAGTAACTTCTCAGTTTTTCAGTGAATATATAACATCCTGAGTTACCCGGTCTGCATGTACCAATCTGAGACTTGCAATCTCCTCCCTGGTTATAAATTGGAATATTTGGTGCTACATTGAGATTTTTGAGCTCTTGTGTCTCTCTAGTGTTAAGTATCTTTGTTGATCGGGAGGAAAGTGCCGTCCTTTGGGAGATTAGCTTACAATTTAATGTATTGTATCAGCACCGGCATCAATGTCTGAAATTTACCCCCTCCTGCGTGTAGCTCAGTCGGTAAAGCATCTGCCTGCAATGCGGGAGACTTGGTTTCAATTCCTGGGTCGGGAAGTTCCCCTGGAGAAAGAAATGGCAACCCACTCCAGTATTCTAGAATCCCATGGACAGAGAAGCCTGGCGGGCTACAGTTCGTGGGATTACAAGAGTCAGACACGATTTAGCGCTATCTTTCTTTTTTTTGTATTTTCAGGGAAAAACAAGTGAAAACAGTCTATAGCCACAAATTCTTCACTGCACACCAAAGTAACTAGGTGCAAGTTAGCTCTTAAAATGTTCAACGAAAAAATAATAGTCAGGAGGTGGCAATACCTGAGTATTCTGAAAAGTAATCATTATAACATACAAAGTTCAAAATCATCCTTATATTTACAATGAGTAAGTTAGCTTTGAGGAGCTTTAGTCACTGAATACCAACAAGTAAGACTAAAGTTTCTACAATGTTTGTGAAACTGCTCTTCCATTTACTGGGAATATACACATCCACAGACTCATATATAGCAACATGTGTGTATGTTTGGTAAATAGAAGGGTTAAAGAACAAATCCTTGGATTGTCTCTGGCCAGTGTATTTGTTGTTATTCAGTTGCTAAGTCATGTCTGACTCTGCGACCCCATGGACTGTAGGATGCCAGGCTCCTCTCTCCTCCACTATTTCCCAGAGCTTGCTCAAATTCATGTCTGTTGAGTCCGTGATGCTACCTAACCATCTTATATTCTGCCACTCCCTTCTCCTTTTGCCTTCAATTTGGGGCCATGTATGGGGTCCAGGAACTAGAGAGTACTCGTCCTCCCATGAACACATGCATTGCTTTAGCATCCCTGCCTCAGGAGCTGATTTTCTGAGTTAATTGCAGGGAGCCTTCTACACCTACCGTCTTTGGAATTCTTCTCAACAGTCACTATTCCAGCCTGGTGACTGCTGAGCATCGCTATCATGACCTAGAATTCACAGATCCTTTGGGTAAGTCTGTTGGGCCTCGGAAGGTAGAAAAATAACTAAGACCTGGGTTACCATCCTGGTTCTCTCCCCCACCCCACATCCATGCCAATTTGATCAAACCTCAGTTTTCCCATCTGTCTGATGGGATAATCATAATCAGTCCTGCTCAAGGTTTTCAAGCAATTCAAATTATATATGGGATGGGAATGATGGGAATACATTTTACAAGTTGAACAATGCTATGTAAATATGTGGGACTGATTTATGTTTGGTGAAATTTACACTTTTAGCTTTGATCCTTCTTGGTGAATGCCACAGACCTGAGACCAAAGCAACATACCCACACCAGCCTTTTGGACCTAGGTTTGCATGCATGTGTGCTTGGTCATGTCCGACTTTACCCATGGACAGTAATCCGCCAGACTCCTCTGTCGATAGGATTCTCCAGGCAAGACTACTAGCCATTTCCTTCTCCAGGGGACCTTCTTGACCCAGGGATCAAAACTGTGTCTCCTGCATCTCCCACATCAGCAGGCAGATTGTTTTATCACTCAGCCACCTGGGAAGTCTCGGACCTAGGTTTGTGCTTCACACAATTACTTCACTGCTAAGGAAAAGAACCAAATCACAGAAGATGTTCAACCTACAGCTTTACTTCTGTAATGTGAAGACTCTTTATGGCACCATCTTCAACCCAGATTCACAGCAAGACACACGCCAGCAGGTCAAGGAAGTCAATTTAGCAACCCAGCGCTAATTCCAGGTCAGGTGGAGCCGAGCCATGGGATTACACTATTAGTTCCGGATAACCAATTACTTTCCTTCCATGATGAAACATCTTTGGAAAAATATTGTTTTTCTTTGTTATATAACCTGAAGTTCAAATTCTTTTGTTCTTCAGGTTTCTGCCAGTGAATGGAAGCTCAACTTCACTGCTCTCCAACACTTTTTAAGAGCCCTGTTGTAAGAAATAATATTCACGGATGATTGCCTAAAAGATATGAAGAACTTCAGTTTCTCCCAATACCCTCAATTGTATCCACACACCAAGCCAAACCATCCAAAAGCTGTAGGCTTAGGCTGAATCGCTCTGGCCCCGTGCTCAGCGGATTTTACTGAATTACACTTTGGCAGCATGCCATTGGCTTGCATCAAGGGACATTACAAGAAACAGTCCTATAAAAATTGCTAGTGTAGGGAAGATATTTCCACCGTATCCACACACTGAGCCTTTGATGAGAATCAATGGAGAAATTTCCCTTGGCTCTTAGTTCTAGCAAAAGCCTGTTTCTTTTGAGCAACTGGCTTTGTTCACATGGGTGCAGCAAAGTTCACATTTCCCTTTTTGCTTTGGCATCTAGGAAGCTCAGAGTCAAGTTTTTGTCCCACTCCTAACAAGTAACCATATGTACGTTTATATGAACTAACTGTTCATGGTATTATTTTTCATCCCTTACCTTTTCCTCACTTTAATTTCTTCACTATGGAAGGTGTATTTGGATGAACTCCCCTGAATCTTTTTGAGAGCAAATGTGTATTGAACCCATTGGTCCTGCATAAGACTCTTCCAGACCCCAGTCTGCCTTTTCAGCCTTGTCTTTGGCCACTTTCTCCCCTGAATCTGTGCTTCAGTCACTCTGATCCACATCACGCCTTCACTATGCTGTGCTGTCATGTCGTTCTACACCTGCCTATGCAGGCCCCCTGCCTGGAATACCCTCTGTCTGTCTCTTGCGCTTAATCACTCAGCTGTGTCCAGCTCTTTGCGACCTCACGGACTGTAGCCCACCAGGCTCCTCTGTCTATGGGATTTTTCAGGCAAGAAACGCTGGAGTGGGTTGCCATTTCCTTCTTCAGGGGATCTTCCTGACCCAGGGATAGAACCTGCTGTGTCTCCTGCACTGCAGGCAGATTCTTAACCCACTGAACCATATGGGTAACTCTCTGTCCTTAGTCAAGCAAAATCCTGTCTCTTAGTCAAGTGAAATCCTGGCAGAATGCAGAGTTCCCATCTCTGCATTTCATCCCCACCAGCAGCATAGCACACACATTATACAGTAGACCAGGTATACCTCTCTGTCCTTTGAAAGTGTTAGTTGCTCAGCCATGTCCAACTCTTTGCAATCCCATGGATTGTAGCCCACCAGGCTTCTCTGTCCATGGGATTCTCCAGGCAAGAGTACTGGAGTGGGTTGCCATGCCCTTCTCCAGGGGATCTTCCTGACCCAGGGACGGAACTCAGGTCTCCTGCATTGCAGGCAGATTCCTTACCTCTGAGCCACTGGGATAGCTCTCTGTCCTTTGAGAGAGCATAAAGCCCTGGAAGGCAAGGCTATTTGTATTTGTTTTTGTATCTCCAGTGCCTGACCACAGTTCCAGATACACAACAGGTGCTCCACAAATGTGTGTAAAGTTAAGGAATAAATGGGTGCTCCTGTTCCAACACCAGCACGTGGGACCTTGTGATGCTTGTTACGAAGGTTGATAACAAAATGTATCTCAACCTGTGCATGTGGGCTTCGTGGCGTGATGGCTGGAGGCACAGATGCGGCTGATGCTGTCTTCCGGAGCATGGGCTATGTGTCCTCAGAGCAGACCCCAGCCCCCAGACTCTCTTCCAGAGACCGCAGTGCTTGGATGCTCCCCCACCCCCAACTCAGCTTCTGCCTGTGGCATTTGATACTTGGTCTGTTCCAACTATTTACCATGGATGAGGCCAACACAAGAAAAGCAATCACAGGAAGCCAGAAACAGAAAAAAGTGCAGCTGATTCTGCTTTGTGATTCCACAGGCCAGAGGAGAGGGACCAGGGAAGTCGTGGGTGGGAGGCAGCCTGGGGAACCAGGGAGCCTGGGGAGGGGGAACTGTCTATGCATATGAATCTGGAGGAAAGTTAACACCAGAAACCAATGAGTCAAACCATTTTCCAAACACTGGAATGGAAATGATGCTTCTCCAGGCTCCCTGGCTCTTCCAGGGCCAGCAAAGTGTGTTTGTTTGCTTAAGAATCCAGAATATCCACAGGATGATAAAATACGACATGAAAAGCACATCACAGTGGCCTCAGTGGAATGCCGTCTCATGCCATAGTAAAAGGGCTTTGCACAGTAGTGTTCAATACAACAAGCACTTACTTTCCACCTTGAAGGTTTCCCATTTCTGCCTCTTGCTTTGGGGTTTGCTTTCCTTCGAAACCTGACAGTAAAACTAAGGGGATTATTACTGTTTCAACAGGAAGACAATTGAACCAAGACCTCCAATTAACAAATGGACAAGCTGAGGCCCCATCAGACACACTGACTTGACCAAGGCCACACAGACCAAGGCAGCAGAACCAATACTGGGCTCCCTGCCCACTGTTCCTCCCAGGACACCATACTAGCTGTCTCGTGGCAATCACCCAACAGAAACCAAAGTACAAATAACCAGAAGCTCCTGGGAGAATAAGCCAGTCCACTTGTTTCCACATTGATGCCAATGCAGTCCAAAAAAACCCTTGTATTAAAGGGCTAACAGATTCAGCTGACAGACCCAGCGAGTGACAAAGAGCACAGGGACTAAGGGTTGCAAAGAGAGGTGGTACCTTCAAGCTTGGCATCTGGGATGGTTCAGCAAACACTCTTAGAGAGCCTAGCATTGACCCAATTGCTGGAAGAAGGTGCAGGAAAGCCAAACGTGGAGGAACACAGCAGAAACCTAAGACATAGACCTCCTGCTCTGCTGACGAACATGTTCTGTACATCACCTGGCAACGGGACGTGGTGTGCATGAGCAGAAAGACACCTAGGGTTTCTGCAGTTGAGTGGGGATGGCAGAGGGTCCAACAAACAGTTCACAATTCAGTTGGGAGTGTCACAGGAAGGCAGGGGTAGAGTCTCAACTCAGGCACACTAGATCCTCTCATCTCGAGCTTAGGGAGCTGAGTGTCCCCAGTCTCCAGGCACACACAGAGCCAAGGACAGGCTCAGGTGAGGTGTATAAACTCAACCTCAGAAGGAGCACTAGGCAATTTTGAGTTTCTGATCCCCCTTTTTTTTTAAACAATAAAAACAGGGATAATAATCCTTCCCAGAAAAATGTGAGGTTAAAAGTTTAATCTGAGTTCAGAGCACACACATTCCAAGGGGGCACCGTACTTGGGGAAATTACTCACCTAGAGTTTATATAAGTTCTGAGGTGATTAGAGTCAGCTGACAAATTGGAGACAGAACACGTTTACATTGAAGTCTTAAAACGTAGATTCCTCTTATGGAAAGAAAGAAGGGCTTGCGGGGGGATCACTCACCACCCCATGTTTCTTGTTAGGGGACCAGACTCCATGAACTGTCAGTCCATCATCTTGAGTGTGGAAGATGCCAAGACACAATCCCCCTCTGCTCGTCCCTCTTGAAACACACACGTCACATCTGCTTGCGATCAGCATTTATCTCGTGTCGTGTGTCTGACTCATTTGGAAAACTCAAAGCACATGTTTATTCCTGATGAGGCACCAGGCATTACTGTGCAATTTACAGGCTCTCTGCAACCCCGAGCCCACGGCCAGGGCGCTGGTCCGGGGCTATCAAACTGCTTGGTTTGAAGACTTTACCATCAGCTTTGCAAATGGAGGTGACATCCACTCCAGCCTCCACTGAACTCTTCTGTCACTTTCCAGCTGGAGTGGCAATGAACTCTCGTCCTTCTTTGGTGAGGACCCCAAAGAAAATGCATTTGGGAAAGACAGGTCTCATGCAATGAATGGGGAAATGTGGGTTGTTAGTTTCTGGAAATCAATGGCATTTGTGCAACCCCTCCAAAAGTCTTGGTCATAAAATGGATAACCAATAAGGACCTACTGTATAGCACAGGGAACTCTGCTCAATGCTCAGTGTTAGGTGGCAGGCTGGATGGGAGGGGAGTTTTGGGGAGAATGGACACTTGTATATGTGTGACTGAGTACCTTTACTGTTCACCAGAAACCATCATAACATTGTTAATCAGCTATACTCCAACATAAAGTAAAAAGTTTAAAAACAAAAGTGTTGCTCACAAAACAGAATCGATGTGCTTTCTTTTTCTGAATCCCTGTAGACTCTCAGATGGAGCTTGGTGACTGCAGCATATTATTTCACCTGCATTTCTCTCTGCTACCTAATCCTATTTCAAGGAACCTCTGTAACAGCACAGAAGGTGAGTGCCCTGCAAACCTACTTTACCGGAGCCTACCGCAAGCCAAAGGCTTCCCCTGTGGTAACGAATCCGCCTGCCACACAGGAGAGGTAGGTTCAATCTCTGGGTCGGGACGATGCCCTGGAAAAGGGAATGGCAATCCACTCCAGAATTCTTGCCTGGGAAATCCAATGGACAGAGGAGGCTGGCAGGCTGCAGTCGAGTCCACAGAGTTAGAAAAGAGACATGCCTGAGCACACACGCACCCCAAGCCATACTCCTGTTGGAAAGGGGAAATTCATCAGACTTAGTGCTTTGTCTGCTGGATCTTTTTTTTCCTTCTATTTCGGCTCTATTTGGCAAAAAAAGTCACAGCAAGGTCGTGGCCATGGCGGGTCCACATAGGTGACTTTGTGTGAGTTTTAAAAATGTGCCCCCTCCAGGCAGCTCAGCCCTTCTGGGAGCCTTTCTGCAAAGCAAAACCATCACAAAGGAATGTGGCAACACTGGCAGGAGATCATCAGCCTTTTCTTTCCAGAAATCTTGAAAAGTGATGGACATTCTAAACGTTGCTCATCTTTACCATCTGAGCCATCAGGGAAACCCTAAAGTGTGCTTGCCTTAACTAGAACAGGCCACACATACCAGTCTGATTAAAGGCAAGAGGCCAAAGGTTCGAATCAACATATACCCTAGTCTGGGTTCCCTAAAGGCTGGACCTCTGCACAGAGGCTGCCTTGAATTATTTGAGACTCAATGGGTCTCCGTGTGGCCAGGTGACCTGGAAGTATTCATTTTGCTTTGGACCCACCTGCTAGACAGAACTGTTCTTTTGGTGAGATGGCATCCATTTTCCTCGGGTACTTCCTTTGTTCTTCGTATCTCTGGAAACGTGGACGATTTCCCATCCTCCTGGTCTCTGCAGAATGTCCTCCCTGCTCTGCACTTTTCACCAGTGGCCTCCATCATCCCTCACACTTCGTGTGCAGCAGACCTGTCCTCTGAGGCCACTTCTACCTCTGGACATGCCACCAGCCTTTGACCAGCCACCTCAGGAGATGCCATTTCCTAGAGCAATGGGTTCTACTCATTTTAAACATATATCCTTACTCTGGACATGGTTCAACAGACTAGTTCCAAATAGGAAAAGGAGTACGTCAAGGCTGTATGTATATTGTCACCCTGCTTATTTAACTTATATGCAGAGGACATCATGAGAAACGCTGGGCTGGAAGAAGCACAAGCTGGAATCAAGATTGCCGGGAGAAATATCAATAACCTCAGATATGCAGATGACACCACCCTTATGGCAGAAAGTGAAGAAGAATTAAACAGCCTCTTGATGAAAGTGAAAGAGGAGAGTAAAAAAGTTGGCTTAAAACTCAACATTCAGAAAACTAAGATCATGGCATCCAGTCCCATCACTTCATGGCAAATAGATGGGGAAACAGTGGAAACAGTGGCAGACTTTATTTTGGGGGACTCTAAAACCACTGCAGATGGTGACTGCAGCCATGAAATTAAAAGACGCTTACTCCTTGGAAGGAAAGTTATGACCAACCTCGATAGCATGTTGAAAAGCAGAGACATTACTTTGTCAACAAAGGTCTGTCTAGTCAAGGCTATGGTTTTTCCAGTGGTCATGTATGGATGTGAGAGTTGGACTGTGAAGACGGCTGAGCACAGAAGAATTGATGCTTTTGAACTGCGGTGTTGGAGAAGACTCTTGAGAGTCCCTTGGACTGCAAGGAGATCCAACCAGTCCATCCTAAAGGAGATCAGTCCTGAGTGTTCATTGGAAGGACTGATGTTGAAGCTGAAACTCCAATAGTTTGGCCACCTGTTGGGAAGAGCTGACTCATTTGAAAAGACCCTGATGCTGGGAAAGACTGAGGACTGGAGGAGAAGGGGATGACAGAGGATGAGATGGTTGGATGGCATCACCGACTCAATGGACATGGATTTGGGTGGACTCTGGGAGTTGGTGATGGACAGGGAGGCCTGGCGTGCTACGGTTCATGGGATCACAAAGAGTCAAGACACGACTGAGCGACTGAACTGAAAAAAATATTTATGTTTGGGTGTGTCAGGTATTAGTTACAGCATGAGGGATTTTCAATCTTCGTTGTGGCATGCAGGATCTTTCAGTTGCGGCACATAGGACCTAGTTCCCTGACCAGGGATTGAACTCAGGCCCCTGGCATTGAGAGTGCAGAGTCTTAGCCACTGGACCACCAGGGAAGTTCCATTTTTTTCTGTTGTTTGTTTGTTAACATGTACATTATCTACACAGGCTACTATCATTATTTAACAGTTCAGTTCAGTTCAGTCACTCAGTCATGTCTGACTCTTTGCAACCCCATGGACTGCAGCACGCCAGGCCTCCCTGTCCGTCACTAATCCTGGAGTTGGTGATTTAATAGTTCAAGGCACAAAATAGACTTTGAGATTTATCCAAAGAGAGTTAGACATAACATAGCAACTGAAACACAAAATAATTATACAAGTAAATTTTCATCCAGATTCCCAGTGACATTTTCACAGTTTTGGTGGTTTTCTGGCCAACTGCTTGGCAAATCAAATGATTTTCTATCATTTGTTTCTATCTTGTAACACTGTTTCCATCTTGTAACACTGTGACCTTGAAGTGTGGTTGGCAAACATTCTGCAGTGGGTTCAGCAGGAGGGCTATTTCCACCATTTTTTTTTTTTTTTTTTTTGGTTTTCTTGGGAACTGTATCCTTAGAATGTTATCTCTAATCTCAGATTCCTTTATAGGAGTCTTTTCAAGCCAAGCGTCCATTTTGTGAAGGTTAAAAACTAGATAATACATCTGGTAAATCCACTTAACCAGGCACAGAACACTCTCTGCCTTTGAACTGGAAAACTTGGAGAAAAAAGACTAAAGATTAGGGACTTCCCTGGCAGTCCAGTGGTTAAGACTCCACCTTCCAACGAAGGGGATGCAGGTTTGATCCCTGATGGGGGAACTAGGATCCTGCATGCTGCAAAGCGTGGCCACAAATTTAAAAGTAAATAAAAACAATATTGTAACTCAACTATACATCAATTACAAAAAATATTTCCAAAAAGATTAAAGACTAGCCCAATCATTCACTCAGGGTTAATACCATGTCAGGAGAAAAACATAGAGGGTTTAGGGGCTGCCAGAAAAATGCTCCTTTCACAGTTGATTCCACATCTACATCATTTCTAGTTTAGCACCTTTTCCAACAAGGGAAGGGAAGCTACTGAACATGTCCAAATGTCTCAAATGCCTCCAAAGGGAAGCAGGTAAGGTATGTTATTGCTGTTGTCCAACTCTTTGCAACTCCATGGATTGCAGTATGCCAGGCTCCACCGTCTCCTGGAGTTTGTTCAAATTCATGTCCATTGAGTCAGTGATGCCATATAATCATCTCATCCTCTGCTGCCCCCTTCTCCTCCCAACCCTCAATCTTTCCCAGCATCAGGATCGTGTCCAATGAGTCAGTCTTTGAATCAGCTGACCAAAGTATCAGAGCTTCAGCTTTAGCACCAGTACTTCCAGTGAACAGTCAGGGTTGATGTCCTTTAGGATTGACTGATTTGATCTCCTTGCAGTCCAAGGGACTCTCAAGAGTCTTCTCCAGCACCACAATATGAAAGCATCAAGGTATGTGACCTAACTTTTTAGGTTAAAAAACCCCAAAATGGGTTTCCTGTCCCTACACGTCTTTCCTCCACAGAATGTCAGGGAAGCATGGGAACCATGAGGCACCGGAGGGTGCCTGCTGTTCCTCCAGCCACTGGCCCATACCTCCTCTCTTCCAGTAACAGTCGTATCTACAGTCTTCACACCTCCGGTAAACTGATTTTGTCAGACTCTTCTGGGTTTGAAAAAACAGACACATTCAATCTCAAGGGTCGCAATTTCTAGTTTTAGAGGAATGCTGCTACTTTATCCAAGACAAGCAACCACCATGAAGATGAAAGGAACAAGCAGCAAATTCCCTTTCCACCCACTTCTATGCTAAAATCCCAAGATCAGCGGATTTCTTCTCTGTTGCCTGTGAAGACTTTTCTTTATTGCTTGAAAATAACCAGCGTGCCCCACCCAGTCTCCCTCAGAGAGTGGGAGCAGCTCTGCTCACTCAGTGGTCCTGATGCAGGAAGGACCTGGGGGTGAGGAGTGGGTAGCTGCCTGCAGCAAGGGCAGCCATGGGAAGACCTCAGAGATGGGAAAGGACGGCTCAGGCTGGGAGTTAGAGGAACCAGTTGGAAGGGAAGTCAAGGTGTTAGTTGCTCAGTCATGTCCAGTTCTTTGCTACCCCACAGACTGTGCCACTAGACTCCTCTGTTCATGGGATTCTCCAGGCAAGAATACTGGAGTGGGTTGTCATCCCCTTCTCCAAGGGATCTTCCCGGTCCTGGGATCAAACCTGGGTCTCCTTCACTGCAGGTAAAGTCTTTACCATCTGAGCCACCAGGGAAGGCCCAGTGAACCATAAGCTGACCCTAAGTTAGCTTATACACAGAACTATTTGACTTGGTGGCGTCCACAAAGAAATTCACAGAAGTCAAGAATTATATAAAAAGAGACAGTGACATTGATGCCAATCAAAGATAGGAACAGAGATGAGGAAACCTCCACGTTTTCTGGGGCGGGGTGGGGAAGGGGAGATGCGTAAGCTGATGTCTTTGCCCTCATCCGAGTGCTGCCTCTTTTCTCTCTACTTGGACATGTTTATATACTCGCGGACTTAAATAAGACAAGAAGGAAAGAATCAAATTCCAGCCTAGATGCAATATCCAGGCCTGAAACCTAACTTAACATATCCAGATCCCTCTGATCTTGTTACCAATTTAAGACAACAGAGTCGGTCCAAACAACGCCAGGCATCTCAGGGCCACCCATAGAAACCGGGCTACTTCACATCAGCAGCTCCAGGTACTGTTTATAGAAAGCAAAACCAACCAAACACAAACAACCCCAAGACAGCACACACGAACCCGAACCCAAAATGCCATGCTGGAAAATGCACCACAGGATTCTGAGGTCGGGGATGTGTTTTACCCTGCTGGTCTCAGGCCGAGCGTAAGATGCTACTGACAGAGTGAACTTCAGATGGCTTGGGGGGCGGGGGGTGGGAAGAAGGGATCCCCAGCACTAGAGACTGGGTGGGTATGCATGGCAGTGAAGTGGGGGCCAGGAGGATCCTTCTCCACCCCCCAGCTGCTGTAGCTGGAAACTAACAGTCCTTTCTTGCCAAACCAGCTCCAAGAGCAGGTGGTGCTCTGCACCCCCGGTCATGTCATTCACTCATTTATTCATCCATTTAGCAAATATTTACTGAACTCCTCTGAAGGGTCAGACCCTGGGGGATACACACATGAGCAGAACACACATGGTGACCACCTCCATCCGAAGCTTTCTCCAAGTCTCTCTGGCAGGTTATTGGCTTGAGTTTTAACCCCGGTGAAAAGACAGATGCTGTGGGGTGAGACTGGGCTTTGTGCTGTTACCAGTTGTTCGTTAAGTGGAGTTTTTCACTCCAGGCAGATGCCAGGTGTTGAGAAGGAGCAAGGTCCCCTGCCCCAGCCTGGGACGGATGTGTGAGGAGGAGCATGGTGGGAAATTAATTGTCATCTGCTTCACAGTTTACTTGGGACTAACCCAACCTAGATATACAGATGACACCATCCTTATGGCAGAAAGTGAAGAAGAATTAAATAGCCTCTTGATGAAAGTGAAAGAGGAGAGTGAAAAAGTTGGCTTAAAACTCAACATTCAGAAAACTAAGATCATGGCATCCAGTCCCATCACTTCATGGCAAATAGATGGGGAAACAGTGGAAACAGTGGCAGACTTTATTTTGGGGGACTCTAAAACCACTGCAGATGGTGACTGCAGCCATGAAATTAAAAGACGCTTACTCCTTGGAAGGAAAGTTATGACCAACCTCGATAGCATGTTGAAAAGCAGAGACATTACTTTGTCAACAAAGGTCTGTCTAGTCAAGGCTATGGTTTTTCCAGTGGTCATGTATGGATGTGAGAGTTGGACTGTGAAGACGGCTGAGCGCCGAAGAATTGATGCTTTTGAACTGCGGTGTTGGAGAAGACTCTTGAGAGTCCCTTGGACTGCAAGGAGATCCAACCAGTCCATCCTAAAGGAGATCAGTCCTGAGTGTTCATTGGAAGGACTGATGTTGAAGCTGAAACTCCAATAGTTTGGCCACCTGTTGGGAAGAGCTGACTCATTTGAAAAGACCCTGATCCTGGGAAAGATTGAGGGCAGGAGAAGGGGATGACAGAGGATGAGATGGTTGGATGGCATCACCAACTCAATGGACCTGAGTTTGGGTAAACTCTGGGAGTTGGTGATGGACAGCGAGGCCTGGCGTGCTGCAGTCCATGGGGTCACAAAGAGTCAGACACGACTGAGTGACTGAACTGAACTGAACCCAACCTAGGACAGAACCCTGTCTGGCTTGGTTCTCAGACAGCCCTAGTTAAAGGGTGTCTCAGAGTGGCAGCTGCAGTGGTGACAGTGTCGTGTCTGACTAAGCCGCGTCCGACTCCTGAGACCCCATGGACTGTAGCCCACCAGGCTCCTGTGTCCATGGAATTCTCCAGACAAGTATACGGAGTAGGTTGCCATCTCCTCCTCCAGGGTGATCTTCCTGACCCAGGGATCAAACCTGGGTCTCCTGCATTGCAGGTGAACTCTTTACTACTGAGCCACCAGGGAAGCTCTATGTATTCAGAGTCTATAGAAACTCATGACATGGTTTCAGCAAGGACTTGCTGCTCTCTCTTAGTGTAAATAGAGAACCCTCTTCATCTCCATCTTTGTCCCTACTTCAGGTCTGCCGGTAGTACTGGGTGGAATAAGATTGCGAAAAAAAGGCTGGAGAGAGTGGACATCTAGAACAGAGGTCCCCAACCTCTGGGATCTAATCCCTGATGATCTGAGGTGTAGCTGATGTAATAATAACAGAAATAAAGTGCACAGTAAATGTAACGCACTTGAATCACCTGGAAACCATCCCCACCTCCCCAGTCCATGGAAAAACTGTCTTCCACAAAACTGATCTCTGGTGCCAAAAAGGTTGGGGACCACTGCTACAAAAGATGGAAAAGACCCAGATAAGTCATAATCTGGATCATCTCTGCATGCTGGATAATGATAGGTTCGTGTGTCCTCAAAGCAGAGCGACTTAAGTCTAAATTATGCCAGTTGTACGTTCAACAGTTTATAGGCTAAATGGATCCTTTTGGTCTGTCATAAGTTCATGCACTTGGAAGGACCAATAATGTCGGCTTAAACATGCCATAAAACTTAGAGGAAACAAGGGTCCAGGGCGAAAGCGGAAATGAGCGATTATTCCCCTGGCAGGGAGAGGCCATTGTATTTCATGTATGATTTGACCATGCTTCAGGAAAGCAATTTTGGCTTCAAACGGCACATTTTCTTTCCTCTTTATGAGGCTTCCTGAAGGGTTATTTCACCCCCAGGTCCTTTCTTACACTGAGTAGTATTTCAGCTGTGTTGTGCAAACCCGGAGAGGTCCTGCCGAGATTTCAGGAATACTTGGATCATCACTAACGGTCAACAACCAGCCCACTGTGCTCCTGAAATCCTGAGATGCACCCTGAGATCTGTGATGGATGTTTACAACTCTCCAGATGTGTCTTCAATCACTGCAGAAATGCCTGAGCACGTGGCTGTTGCTTGTGCAACGTGAGACGTGCCTGACTGTGTTTCTTAAGATGGGCGCGTGTGTCATTATTTATTATTGTTCTGGTAACATTTACTCTTTTAGAGGGCTTGTTGTCCTGTTCTAAGAAATAATCATTTGAGTATGGATTTTTTTTTTTTTTTCAAAATAAGTAGCTTAAACCCTCCTTTCCCTGAGGTTTGGAGCAAGGCAGCATCTGGGAACATATGGTTACAGCTTCCTGAAAAATAAACTGTCCTTCCTTATTTTGTTAAGATGCATTCTTTATCCCTAGTGAAACCAACAGGAGATTAGTTCGTGGAATTTTATTTCCTTGGGACTTATCTACATGGGGACACGGATCTCTTTTGAGCTTCTAATGGGACACAGACCTTCTTGCACTCGGATGTCTTGTGATCTCCACCCAGCAATTCTCACCTAGGAACTGCATAAGCTCTAGGTGATACTATCTGCATCCAGGTTGCTTTCAACCTCCCTAGTATTTAGGTTTGTTTGGGTTTTTTTTTTTTTGCTCGTATGGGCTCTTCAGTCTGCCACGTGCGTGCACTTCTCTAGTTGCGGTGCCTGGTCTTAGTTGCCCTGAGGCATGTCGAACCCACATTCACCTGCATTCCAAGGTGGATTCTTAACCACTGGACCGCCAGGCAAGTCCCCATATTTAGGTATTCTCGAGTAGCTCTTCAGGGACTTCTCTAGGAGTCCAATAGTTAAGACTCCTAGCCTCCACTGCAGGAGGTACAGATTTGATCCCTGGTTGGGGAACTAAACTCTGGCATGCCACAGTGCTGCAACCAAAAAAAATTTAAAACTAACTAAATAGATAATTTTAAAAAATAGTTACAAATGAATGAAATCAAATATTTTTATTCGCTTCAGATCTTTCATATTGTTTGCTCATATTTCATCTGCTCATATTGTCTGGTCTTTTCAGTAATTCCTCTGTAAAATCTCCAACAATTCTGTCAGTCAAAGCAATCCAATTGCTTTTGGCTTCCTTGTAGGAATGGACTTCCCTGGTTGCTCAGATGGTACAGAGTCTGCCTGCAAAGCAGGAGATGCAGGTTCAATCCCTGGGTTGGGAAGATCCCCTGGAGGAGGGCATGGCAACCCACTCCAGTATTCTTGCCTGGAAAATCCCATGGACTGTCAGACTACAGTCCAAGGAGTCACAAAGAGCCAGACATGACTTAGCGACTAATTCTAACACTTTCCTTACAGGGATTCAAGCCTTATTCCACGGGAAATAGATCAGGTTTTCAAAAAGTGAAACAGTTCGTGACTCCTTAGTTGCTCATGAAAGCACAATTATTACCAACAGAAAAGATATTTTCTAATTGTCACCAAAGACTTGTCCTCAGTGTTCTGTGATGTCGGCAACTAAAAGTCTCCAGATGTCAAGGGAAGGGCCAGGGCTGACCTTAGACTCACAATGCATCCTCTTGGCATCCCATGTTCTGGTTTATAAAGTTGAGCCATTGTCTCCTTAGAGATTCTCTAAGAAATATCTCAAGAGAATATGCTAGGGACTTCCCTGGTGGTCCAGTGGCTAAGACGCCACACCCCTAGTGCAGGAGTTCCATCCCCGGTCAGAGAACTAGACTCCACATGCCACAGCTAAGACTTCACATGCCACAGCTAAAAGGTCCTACATGCCATAACTATAACTCAACACAGCCAAATAAATAAAAATAAATAAATAAATAAATAAAAGATCTAAGAGAAATCTGGCAGGGATCTAAAGGATCCAGGGAAGTCCTGCCTTGTGAAACATTTAGCCTTCACATAATAAGGGTCTCAGCAGTTGAATTAGGGCTGTCTCCATAGCTGATGTAACAACCCCACCCCTCCACCCCGGGCAGCCATGGAAGTTTGTTGATCCCTTTTAGGTCCATGTTTGGGAGCCTCTTGGAGGCTCAGGCACATGCACAAAAGTTAGACACATGTAAATTGGGCACACAGTGACCTGAGTGACCACTTCGGGGAAGCGTTCAAGGGCTTCACAGGCAGTATCTTATGGTGCCCCTGTTCCTGACAGTGAGCCACCAGCATTCACTTCTCCTTCAAGGGTTAAATTACTTTGTTCTTCAAAAGGTGTTTTTTTTTTTTTTTCCACTTGGCATCTACAGTCTTAGCAGTCAGAAGAATGCTAATCCTACTGAGAGGAACTTGGACAGACTTGATTCCTAGGCTTTAAGAAATAAAGACTGAAAGCTGTGTGTGACTAGTTTAGGAGAGACCTTTGGAAAATTAAGAAGTACAAACCAGACCAAAGACGATGCAATCATGATAGAAAGGACTCATTGTGGACCAGAGCCACTGGCTAAGGGTGACCAAGTGGTAACTAATCGCAAACCCCACTTTATCTTCTGTGTGGTTTGTTGTATCTACACATGAATGGCAAATTGCATAAGGCCTTTACTTATCACAGAGTGTGATTTCAATCACTCCCAAGGAATCCCTTTGTTGTCCTCCTACAGACCATGGGAGGCGGGGGGATCCCTTTTAGGGGCTGTTATAGATAGATGTGGACACAGGCAACTAGATTCTGATGACTAGAGCGGGAAAATCCAGATTAGCAGCACCTATCTGCCCCACCCTTGAGTACACAGAACACTGGGTGTGCTAATACTATACACACTTGCCTAGAGGCGCTAAAGAACAGTGTACCAAGCAAAGAGTGTTTTGTTGTCAGTATTTGTTTTATTTTCAGTGATGTTGTACTGTCCAACCTTCTGAAAAGACAGCTTTAACTGAAAACACATCCATCTAATTTCTTTTGGAAATCTCCATCCAAAAGATAAATGGAGGTGATGATTACAGTCACATTTCCATTAGCTAACCAGAGTGGAGAGCTAAGGGAATTATCCAGTTGGGGCAAAAGTAAGAGAAGAGTTATCCTTTCAGATCCAAAATACCCATACTGTCTCCACAGCCAATTTTACCAGGTTCTTGGGCAACCTTCTGATTTACCTGAAGCTAGGTAAGCATGGCAGCAGGTTGGCTCACCCATTGTTCTCACATACCTACGATATTTTAAAAAGTCAGAGGTGGGGGAAGAGGTTGTCTTTTGTTGCCCTGTAATTAGAAGAACTTTAAGATCCATCCTAGTTCATTTTCCTTTTTTCCCAAATGTATTTCTAGTTGGTTTATTTTTAAAATACGAGAATAGCAAAACCATGTGAAGATTATGTATGAAATGGAAACTCTCATGTCTTCATCTTTATACATGGAAGCCCTGAGGTGCTAGTGTAATATAATGGGTTGGCCAAAAAGTTAAAAAACCCAGATGAAATTTCTGGCCAACCCAATAGTAACAAAAGCACTGTTAGCTGAACTTTGGTGTTTCTTTTGATCCCTTGAAATCTGTTTATTCCCTTGAACTGGAATATTCCTGTGGCTTTGTTTGTTTATTAGTTTGTTTTCAAAGCCTGGAAAAACATAGCAAAAAAAAAAAAAGACAAATGATAAAACAAGAGTATCATTCCTCTGCCTGCTATTTACAAGACATTAAAATGAATTAAAATTTACTTTAACAATATAGAATCTCAAAGCACCCTTCATATGTTTAAAGATATTATCAGTGTGATAGAAATTTATGGGGAACTGGATTATGGTGTTGTAAACCAAGGCTTCTTTTGACCAAGCCATGAACTTGTGCTCCTGAATAAAATAAAATTTTCAAAAGACAGAACGGAGCCACATATTGATTTAAAGTGGGACTGAGGATAGGGCTGTATAAACTGAAGGGAAAATCTGCCACCACTACAAAGACCTTTCAACCAAGCTGACCCATTCATGGCCACATGGCAGGTAGACACAGAAATGAGGTACAGAATGCAACAGTGGGGACTTCTGGTCTATCTTCGCATCTCCCTTTCACCCCATCCCATCCTGGCTACCTCTGCTGGGCTTCTGAGCCTTTGACTTTGCCCTCCTCTCTGGCTCCCTGAGACTGGCCTGGGACACTGGCCTGGCCCTCGTGGCTCTCTAGAACTGGCTTGCAGCCCTCTTTGCTTCAATTTTCTCCAGTCTCTTTGGGTAATCACCTCCTCACTCAATGCTGGGCTCCAGACCCCAAGTTCAGCTTTATCCATCTGTTCAGAACCTTGAGCAGACTGACTCCAGATCCCCTAAGGAGTGAACAGATGATGTGAGTTGACAGTGGGCACCTAACAGTAAGCTGCCTGGACTCCCCAGGCTGCCCTTCCTGTGATGGGACCACAGGCATCTGAGGGGTGTCCATCCAAACCCCATTTCAAAAGTACTTTCCTTATGATGTCTCCAGGGCCCTAATGTATGAAAAAGCTCAGACACAGAGAGGTGTCTAGAAATCTTAGAAAGGAGTGTGTTAGGACCTTCCTGGTGGTTCCACTGGTAAAGAATCCACCGTGCAATGCAAGGGACACGGGCTCGATCCCTGGTCTGGGAAGATCCCACATGCAGCGGAGCAGCAAAGCCCGTGAACCACAGCTACTGAAGCCTGCGTGCCCCACAGCACTTGCTCCGCGACCAGAGGAGCCACCGCAGTGAGCCGCCTGGGCACCGTGATAGAGAGCAGCCCGAGTGCGGCAACGAAGGCCTAGCGCAGCCAATAAATAAATAAAATTTTTAAAAAAGAAAAGAAAGGAATGTGTTAGGCAGTGTTCTCCAGAGAAACAGAATCAACAGGATGCATAGGAATTGCTTTATGTGGTGGTGGAGGCTGAGAAGCCCCAAGAGCTCTGGTTGGCGAGCTGGAGACCCAGGATAGTGGACGGATGAGTCGCTCAGTCGTGTCCGACTCTTTGCAACTTCATGGATGGTAACCCTCCAGGCTCCTCTATCCGTGGGATTCTCCAGGCAAGAATACTGGAGTGGGTTGTCATTTCCTTCCCCAAGGGATCTTCCCAACCCAGGAATCAAAGCCGGGTCTTGGCATTATGGGCAGATTCTTTACCCTCTGAGCTACCAGGGAAGCTCACGCAGATGGGTTAGTTTCAGTCTGAATCTTAAGGCCTAAAAACCAGGAGAACCAATGGTGTAAGTTTTCGGTCTGAAAGTCAATGGACTCGAGACCCAAGAAGAGCAGTGTTGCAGTTCAAGTCTGAAGGCAGGAGGAGACCAATGTCCCAGCTCAAGGCAGTCAGACAGAAGGACCCTGTTGACAGAAGGGTCAGCCTTTCTGCTCTCTTCAGTCTTCAAAGGACTGAATGAGGTCCACCGACAGTAGAGGGCCATCTTCTTTAGTTAGATTTAAATGTTAATCCCACCCAGAAACCCCTCACAGACACATGCAGAATAGTGCTTGACCAATATCTGGGTGCAGTCAAGCTGACACATAAAGCTAGCCATCGCAGGGAATGACATCAGCAATCTGAGGGAGGGAAGAGACTGCGTGGATCAGGATCATCTGAGGGCTTTAAATGCTGGTCCCTGGTGACTCAGAAGGTAAAGAGTCTGCCTGCCATCCACACAGCTGTCTGGTCCCCACCTTGGGCTGATTATCAGAATCTCGGCGGTGTGGAGCCTGACATTTATTTTTTTAAAAGTTTTCCAGATGAGTCTGATGTGTGGTCAGAACTGTGAAGCTCTGGGCTAGAAAGAAGGAATAAATTAGACAGCTAGACCAATGACCAACAGGAGTCGTCGAGTGGCTGGGGCTAACCTAGGAAATGAATTTTTAAATAAGTCTTCTTCAGAATGCAAGAGGTTAATTCCTTGCTTTTTGACTTAAGCGGGTTTTCCAGCATGCATGAGGGAGGTGTCTTAGAAAGAGCACAGGCCTTGGGTTCTGAAAAACTTGTGTCAATCCCAATTCTATTACGCGATGATGTAAACCTCTTAGACTTCAGTTTCCTAATTGCTAAAGTAGGAATAATGACCACTGAGATGCTATTAAAAAGTCCACACAGTGCCTGGCTGCTTATAGGATCCCAGCAAATGTTAGTCTCTTCCAGTAACTCTGTAAGAATCAAGTCTATTAAAATCTGAGAAACAGAGACATTTGTATCACATGTGTAATATCATCTATATTGTCAATAAATAAATAATATATCACATACTGTACTTCTGTTAGCAGTCTTTCTTTTCAATCACTATCTTGTACTAGAAACTCCTGTAATTCACAAACAGAAAGAGAAATAAAAGATTTTGAACGTGGATTTTGAGCAGGATTAAACTTGAATTATCCATAGCTGTCTCAGAGTTGAAACTCTCCGAGGAATTCAAGTAGTGCCAAATATTGAGAAAATGAAAAAAAATGGGGAAAGGAAAAAAGAAGAAGGAAAGAGATTTTAACGTTATGTAAGTTAAATTTCAGCAGACAGGAAATAAGTATAAACACATAATGTGTACAGAACTCCTTAGGAAAGAATTTTGCCACAACTTCTTTCATACTAAAGTAGGAGTTGAAATCCCTGACTCAGAAAGGATTGTGTTCTATAATTATGACCACCTTATTACTAAGCTTAAATGAAATCAATGACTTTTCACAACTGAAAAATATTATCTGGATATTCTACATGCAGACAAATGTTTCAGGTTCTAAAAAAAAGTCTCATTCACCCCCAAAATACAAACATTCTTGTAAAGAGTGCCCATGAGTTGCTAGACTTATGATTCTGTAGATATTTATTTGCTTCTGGAATCTATTACACCATGGGCATGCTTGATATAGCAATACTGGACTATGTTAGCATTGCAGAATCTCACTAATTTGATCCTATTTGTATTTATTAATTACCTTCTATAAGCATAGGAAAACTATGACAAGATTTTAGACAGCATATTAAAAAGCAGCAACAGCACTTTGCCAACAAAGGTCCATCTAGTCAAAGCTGTGGTTTTCCCAGTAGTCATGTATTAGATGTGAGAGTTGGACCATAAAGAAGGTTGAATGCCGAAGAATTGATTCTTTTGGATTGTGGTGGTAGATAAGACTCTTGTGAGTCCCTTGGACTGCAAGGAGATCAAATCAGTCAATCCTAAAGGACATCAACACTGAGTATTCATTGGAAGGACTGATGCTGAAGCCGAAGCTCCAATACTTTGGCCACCTGATGCAAAGAGTAGACTTATTGGAAAAGACCCTGATGCTGGGAAAGATTGAGGGCAGGAGGAGAAGGAGGTGGCAGAGGATGAGATGGTTAGATAGCATCACCAACTCAATGGACATGAATTTGAGCAAACTCCAGGAGATAGTGGAAGGCAGAGGAGCCTGGCATGCTGCAGTCCATGGGGTCATAAAGAGTTGGACACAACTGAGCAACTGAACAACAGAGCATAGGACTCCTTCATGTTTATGCAATTTATACACATAGCATATCTGAACAGGTTTCACCTAACATCCCTGGAGAAGGGAATGGCTACCCACTCCAGTATTCTGGCCTGGAGAATTCCATGGACTGTATAGTTCATGCGGTCACAAAGAGTTGGACACAACTGAGTGACTTTCACTTTTTTTCACTTTCACTTAACATGGGATTTACTAAGCACAACTGTACAAAAGAAGCAAGGAAGATCATCTCCGTGTCAGTGAGCCTGAAAGGTGACTGTGGTGGGAGAAAAATGTGGGCAAAACTGGCCCCAAATTCTGGCTCTGCTAACTACTAGCTGTGTGATCTGGAACAAGTTACTTAATTTCTCTGAACCTCAGATCTCACCTCGGTAAGTCAGGGTTAATAATATCCTCCCTGTGGCGTTATTCTGAGGATTAAGTGAAATGATGCGTAAAGTGCCAAGCACGTGGTAGGCACTTTTCTTCTTACATAAATCCTAGAAACAAATGTTTCCTGCAGGTGGTTTTATGCCCTTCTGGTTTCTTAAGTAATGCCGCATGTTCATAAAATACTGAGCCTGGGAAACCAAGCTGATAAAAATTAAACCTTAAGACTTCTGCTTGCAGGAAGATGAAGTGGACACATTCTTCCCCATCTCTCCTGTTAACTAAAACCCTGGACATTAGATTTAAAACCAACTTAAGACTCTGAAAGGTGGAGAACAGAAGAAAGACTAGCTAGGAATCTCAGGACCCGCAGAACAACATGGTGGAGAGTCGTTCTTATTTCTTTTTGTTTTAGCCACCCCATGCTTAGTGTTGAAGCAAGCAACCTGGCAACACCAAAGGGGACAGATGAAAAAGGTCCCCCCATCAAGAGCCTGCTCTCTCAAGGAAAGGGGTAGCCTAGCAAGACAGCAAAAATCTGTGCCCCAGCCAATACCATGCTCAGAAAAAATGGTGGCCCCCATATCTACCCATCTCAGCAAAGCCCTGGTGGGGAGCCTAGACTTCTACCCAGTGAGGTCCCCCAACACCTCACTGGGGTGGTGTCACAACATGACCACTGGAGAGTCAGGACTGTCACCACTATCAAATGATAATGAGGCCACCTCCCTTGTGGTGTCAGAGGAAACCACCCACATGAAAAGCAGGAATATCCACCCCGGTCCGGGACTGATGCTTAGTAATCAGCTATGACTTCCCTGTTGGCTCAGGTGGTAAAGAATCTGCCTGCAATGTGGAAGACCCAGGTTCAATCCCTGGGCTGGGAATACCCTCTGGAGAAGGAAATGGCATCCCACTTCAGTATTCTTGCTTGGAAAATTCCACAGATAGAGGAGCCTGGTGGGCTACATACAGTCCATGGGGTCACAAATGGTCAGCCACAACTGAACGACTAACACTACTACCATGAGGATAATGAACAAGATACCACCCCTCAAGTGTCAATGGAGACTGAGTTGGGGACCTGAAATACTACTCACCAAGAAAAAGGAACGAAGTATTGATACACGCAACAATTTTTTTTTTCTGAATTGAAGTACAGTTAGTTTACAATGTTTCAGGTAAAGAGCAAAGTGATTTAGCTATACACACACACACATATGTTTTCTTTTTCAGATTCTTTTCCATTATAGGTTATTATAAGATAGTGAATATAGTTTCCTATGCTATATAGTAGGGTCCTTGTTAGTTATCTATTTTATATATAGTAGTGTGTATTTGCTAATCCCAAATTCCCAATTTATCCCTCCCCCTGCCCCAGCCTTTTCCCCTTTGGTAACTGTAAGTTTCTTTTCTCTTTTTTAAAAATATGTATTTGATTGCATCAGGTCTGAGTTGCGCCATGTGGGTCTTTCCTTGCGGTGCATGGACTGTCTCGTTGTGGCATACAGGCTCTGGAGCCCAGGGGTCAGCAGTTGCAGTGCGTGAGCTTAGTCACCTCATGGCATGTAGGATCTTAGTTCCCCAACCAGGGATTGAACCTGCATCCCTGCATTGGAAGACAGATTCTTAACCACCAGAAATCCAAGGAAGTCCCTAGATTTTCTATCTTCAGTCACTGCCGCCTCTTCCCCATATTGTTGTGATCGTCTGTTCTCCCGGATCCAGGGACGAGATATACCTTAATCCTCACAAAGCTAACTCCATCCTGGATGGAATGTCACTCTCCAGACCCAAAGTTAGGCTGAATTCCTGACCATCCTGGCTCGAGACCTCTGCACCATCCATTCATGCTACGCAACAACATGCTCTTATTTTTGTGGCTAATGGAATTCCAATGATCTGTTCAACTCTTTTATACTAATCCTTGTATCCCCTACAAGAGATACCCACTCAAGTGACTCATTGGTAAAAGTCTCCTTTCTTGTCTTGTCTGTACACTGGGCTGTTTTAACTGACCTCTTTGAAATTTAAAGGCATTTGGATTTAAACTTCTAGAAGATTCCACAAGGCACTGGCAAGCAGGTTATATGTGACCAGAGAAAAGGAACTGGCTCTTCAGGAACTAAGAAACATGGAATAAATAGAGCTTTTCTGGTTACACGTGCAATAACACGGAGATTTATTCAGTTGCCTGTCACAGTGACATATGAACCTAATTACATTGTAATTCACGTCTGTCTTTCTTCAGCTACTCTGGTGTTGAATATGTTAGGCTTATAGTAAGCTGGAATGCAGAAAAATAAATGAGAAATGATAGTCAATAGCACTAGGTCCTGGTCAGGCTACTGAATTTCACTGCCCTCAAATGAGTTATCAACAAGCTAGATGTGGGTGAAGTATTTATAGGGTGGAGAGAGGACATTTAAACCTTTTTCTGGATTCTCCAGTTCCTAGATTTTCCTTTTCTTAAAGAAAAATATAAAGATCTAATAGATCAAAATTCAAACCTGACATGTTACAGGTGTGAACCCACAAAAAATTCAATGTGGGAGTTGTTTCATCAAAAAACCAAAAGCTGATGGAAAATAGCAAAGGCCAGCCAGGAAAATGGAGTGAAGTACTTATCACTCACTGGTTATGGTAGGTGGCTGAAACATAAAACAGGAGTGGGGTTTAGGGGATTATCTGATGTGGACGAAAGAAAGAAAAGAAAGATAAACCCGCTCAGAGGTTGAAAGGAGAGTAAAGGAAGAATGACTGCCATGATATTTGTAGGTTATGGGTCTCTCTAACTGCTCCCTCAACACTTTGATTAAATGTCTCGTTACTGTGTCCTAGAGAAATCCCACCACTCACTGCCGTGTCTCCTGTGCCTTCTTTGTGGTAGGGATGTGCTCCTGATGAGCAGGGAGGTAGCAAGTCTTTGAGATTCCTGCCCGCCGAGCTGTGCCTCCTTACACTGCAGGGATACTGTTCACGGCTTCTCTTTTTTATTGGTGGGGGTTAGTGGGGGTGGGTCATGGGGAAGCATCAGCTCTAGGGAAGGTCAAACTCTGATAGGTCTCTGTACTTAAAGTTTTTAAAAATAATAACATTAAAGTTAGAAGACCTGTCTCACCCTAAATTCCTCTTTTTAAAAAAAAAATTTTTATTTATTTTTGGCTGTGCTTGGTCTTTGCTGTTGCTCGGGCTATTTTCTAGTTGCTGTGCACAGGCTTCTCATTGTGGTGGCTTTTCTTGTTGCAGAGCTCTAGGGCTCGCAGGCTTCAATAGTTGCAGCACATGGACTTAGTTGCTCCGAGGCATGTAGGATCTTCCTGAATCAGGGACTGAACCTCTGTCCCCTGATTGGCAGGCAGACTGTCTACTACTGAGCCACCAGAGAAGCCCCACTAAATTCTTTTTTTTTTTTTTTAATTATTTATTCAGCTGCACCGGGTCTTGGTAGGAGCACAAAGGATCTTAGCTGCAGCATGCAAACTCATAGTTGCAACATATGAGATCTAGTTTCCTAACTAGGGATTGAACCAGGGCCTCTGCACTGGAAGCACAGATTCTAAGCCACTGGACCACCAGAGAAGCCTGGGAAGTATTTCTTAATGTTGCTTCAAGTTGAACCAAACTCAATTTATTTCCTAGTCTCTCTGTGCCATTTATGGATGTATATGAGATATTCCTGTGTGCTAAGTCACTTCAATACTGTCTGACTCTTTGCGACCTCATGAACTGGAGCCCACTAGGCTCCTCTGTCCATGGGATTTCCCAGGGAAGAATACTGGAGTGGGTTGCCATTTCCTTCTCCAGGGGGTCTTCTCAATCCAGGAACTGGACCCACATCTCTTAAGTCACCTGCATTGGCAGGCAGGTTCTTTACCACTTGTGCCACTTGGGAAGCCCATATGAGATATTGGATCTACCCAAATATTCACTGATACAGGTTCAAACTCGGATTCCAAACTCCTGCCCTTGTCATTCTCTCCATCAGCCTGGCTCCCTTCCCCGCTGCATGACTACAGACAAGCCATGTTCCCAGGGCCACTGTCAACATGTCTATGAAGTGATGTGAGTAGAGTCTTGCCCTACCTTCCAGCCAGGGGGAGATGATGGTAGGACGTGGATGTGGTAGCAGTGCTGAAATGGTGGAGCCAAATTCATTACTATGAGCCTCAGAAGCACGATTAACAGGGGAGAGATTTCATTCCTAAGGCCTGTTGCTGTCAGCAAGTTCCAAGAAACACTGGTTCATTGCTATAGCAACTGATTTCACATGCATCAGCAGAAATCATAACAGCGTTAGTTCTTCCTGGAGACAAGCTGAAACTGTCTACAATTAGTGTTCTCTAAAGATGCTGGTGCTGCCCCTGTCTTTTTGTCTTTCTCTAACCACTCTGGGTTATTCAGTCTTCTGAGACCTCCCATTTTCCTCCTTGAAAATGATTTTGTTGCCATAGATTACCAGGTAATATGTATGCTGCTCTGAGCCATCCAAAGCCAAGGAAACTGGGGTAGGGGTGTCAGGATCAGAGAGGGGGAAATCACAGTGCTTATTTAAAAAAAAAACTTTTTATTTTATGTCAAAGTATAGCTGGCTAACAATGTTGTGATAGTTTCAGGTGGATAGCAAAGTGACTTAGTCTTACGTATACATGGATCCATTCTCCCCAAACTCCCCTCCCAGCCGTCTGCCATATGACATTGAGCAGAGTTCCCTGTGCTATACAGTAGGTCCTTATTGGTCATCCATTTTAAAATATAGCAGTGTGTACGTGGTCAATCCCAAACTCCCTAACTATCTCTTCCCCCCAGTCTTCCCTTACTGATAACCTTAAGTTCATTCTCTGAGTCTGTGTTTCATAAATAAGTTCATCTGTATCATTTCTTTTTAGATTCTGCATATAAGCAATGTCACATGATATTTCTCCTTCTCTGTCTTACTTCATTCAAATTTATGCCCCTCTCCTTGGGTCTACAGGGTGGGAGTGACGGTGTCTCTGTGAAAACTTAACCATCAGAATATGGCAGCAAGGAAGCTGTCTGCTATGCCAATTTCCAGGCTAAGCCTTAAGAGAGTATCAGCTTCCACTCTCTGACACTTAAAAGACTTGTTTTTGGAGCCCTGAGCCAGTGTATTAGAAGTCTGACTCCTCTGAGGCCGCCATTCTGTGAGGAAGTTCAAGCTGCTCCCCAAGGGAGGTCAAATGAGGAGAGAGTGCAATTCTTGGTCATTCCCATCACCCCAGCTGAGATCCCAGGATGGTGGCATGGAGGGGAGCTACACCTGCTGTCTGGTCTAAATTCCTGACTCACAGGATCAGAAATATATGAAGGATAACTAAGCCATGAAGTTTTAGAGTGGTTTGTTTCACAGTGATAGATGACTAGAAAATCATCTAAACATGAAATAATATGTGATGACCATTTATGAAAATGTGTGTCACCAAAGTGAAATTTCAGCCCCAGAGTTGCTTGACTCTTAGAATGGGAAAACAGTTTCCGATGGCTAGCCGCCAGTGGGTGTCTGAGAAATTATGGCAAACTGGAGTGATTCCTCAGTATTTCCAAGAATACCGACAAGGGGGAAAGCCTCATTAAGTTTTGTCAAGCAACAAAATCTACATAAGCTTAATCTCTTTTGCAGAAATACAACAGAAAGAGAAAAAAAAAGTCTAAAAATCTGTAAAGAGTCCTCAGAAAGTTTTGGGATGAATAGAAGGGTGTTCTGAATCCCCGTCCCCATCATGGTCTCCCAGTAGAGTTTAAACTTCTCATTTGATGATAACTTGAAGAGCGTGTTAAGTACTGTCCCATGCCTTCAAAATCATGTACCACCAAAGACAAATTACTTCTAGAACATATTTGGCAAACGATCATGCAACTCCACAAGAGGTGACTAAGAAAGATTCAAATATGTTAAACTCATTTGTATTGAATGTATTTTTAATTTTCTGTGTCTTCTGATGTTTTGACATCTTAAATCTTTCCAGCTGGAGAAGGACTGTCTCCTCTAGGAGTGAGACAATCCATAGAGATGGCAGAGGACCTAGCCTGAAGCAGATCTTTGACAAGCAAATGAATCCAGAGCCACAGCTCCTCGGTCTGGTCTGTCCCCCCCGGGAGGCAATATTCCTCTTCTGTAGTCATCCCAGGCCAGGTTCTACACAACTGAGAACACCCTATAGTCCAAAGCCCTCCAAAAATTATTTAACTAGCTAATGTTATGAACTTGGCTGGTGGTCCAGTGGCTAAGATTCCATGCTCCCAATGCAGGAGGCCAGAATTTGATCCCTGATCAGGGAACTAGATCCCACATGCATGCTGAAACTAAGAAGTCCGCTTGCCATAATGAAGATCCTGTGAGCTGCAACAGAGACCCACCTCAGCCAAAATAAATAAACACATGTTAAACAATGGCTCAGCTGGTAAAGAATCTGCCTGCAATGTGGAAGACTTGGGTCCGATCCCTGGGTTGGGAAGATCCCCTGGAGAAGGGAAAGGCTACCCACTCCAGTATTCTGGCCTGGAGAATTCCATGGACTGTATAGTCCACGGGATCTCAAAAAATCAGACACGACTGAGCGACTTTCACTTTTCAAACAACAACAAAAACTAGCTAATCCTAAACCATTTACCCTGTCCTGCCTTACCTCTCCCTGGGAAACCCCAGGAAAGGTGGTGGCCTTATTTTACCACAGCACAGACATTCTAAAAGCGTCCTTCAAAGGGTTACGGGATCAAAGACATAGCTGAAGTCAAATGTAGCTGGTGGGAGTTGGGGTGGGTGAGGGCCATGGGATTATGGAGAGGGTCTTCTCTGCTCCCAGACCTCACGGCACCTTGACTGGTGCATCAGTGTCATGACGCCTGGTCTCAGAGGACAGATGGTCAGCACGTCTCATAGGTCAGGAAACCAACCCAGAAACCCTGCAACATGAAGGGAGAATAGGTCATGATAATGTCTCCTTCCAAACGGGAGAGGAGGTGAGAGAGAGTAGAAGAGAGGAAACTCAATTGCTGTTTAGTCACTAAGTTGTGTCTGATTCTGCGACCCCCATGGACTGTAGCATGCCAGGCTCCCCTGTCCTTCACTATCTCTCAGAGTTTGCTCAGACTCATGTCCATTGAGCTGATGATGCCATCCAACCATCTCATCCTCTGTCACCCCTTTCTCCTGCAGCCTTCCATCTTTCCCAGAAACAGGGTCTTTTCCAAGGAGTCGACCCAGGGATAGAAGTCGCATCTCCTGTGTCTCCTTCAATTCTTTACCACTGAACAGGCGAATTCTTTACCACCTGGGAAGCCTGAAATTCAGTTGCTTTATTTCAAAATTCAGTTCCCCTTGGGACTTCGCTGGTGATCCAGTGGTTAAGACTCTTTCCTTCTAGTGCAAGAGATGCAGGTTCAATCCCTGGTTGGAGAACTAAGATCCCACATGCCATGTGGAGCAGCCAAAAACAAACAAAATTCAGTTTCTCTTGTAATCTAGCAGAAAAAAATGTTATGGAGCTTTATAAGCACTGACTTCAATTCACTCTTTTAAATAAAATATTTAAATTTCTGGAACAGAGGGAGCCAAGATGGCGGAGGAGTAGGACAGGGAGACCACTTTCTCTCCTACAAATTCATCAAAAGAATAACTGAACGCAGAGCAAACTTCGCAAAACAACTTCGGATCGCTAGCTGAGGTCATCAGGCGCCCAGAAAAGCAGCCCATTGTCTTCGAAAGGAGGTAGGACAAAATATAAAAGATAAAAAGTGAGACAAAAGAGCTAAGGACGGAGATCCGTCCCGGGAGCTCTTAGGCGGCATTGCTTGGGGTAGGGTCCGGCCCGAGTGCCCTGAGGACAATCGGAGGGAACTTCTGTGAGTTTCCAACTTGAACTGTGGGAGACCAAAAGAAAGAGAGTAAATTAACCGGCCCGAACACACTGCCGGCCGTTCGCAGAACAAAGAGACCGAGAGGGCCCAGAGAGGAGCTCGCAGGCTGCGGACCGGCCCAGCCCCGCCGGAGGCAGGAGGCACGGGGGAGGGGAAGGTCGCGGCGAGACACAGGACGCAGGCACCCGACCGGCGCGGGCGGGGACTGGGGCTGGGGACGCAGAGGGCGGAAGGCGCGCACGGCCGACTGGCGCCAGCGGAAACTGAGTCTGGGTCCGCGGAAGGGAGGGGGCGCGCCACACCTGGGTAGAGTGCGCCCACCAAGCCCCTGGCTGCCTGGACCGCTCTGACGGGGAAGGCACAGAGAGGGGGCGCAGCTTTTCCTTCCGCGCTTTTGTGGAACACCCGAGGGCTGGAACCTCGCACAGCGCGGGGCGCGCTCCATATAGACCGGCCGGGAGCCTGAGCAGCACAGACGGAGAAAGCAGCGTCAGCCCCTCCCGGCAGCCCCAGCCCATCCCCGCGGCGCAAGCCTGTCCCCACAGCGCAAGGCCCTCCCTGCCCCGCAGAGCGACAGAACTAGCTACCTGAGTAAGAGTCCACCTCCGCCCGCCTGTGTCAGGGCGGAAATGAGGCTCTGAAGAGACCGGCAAACAGAAGCCAAATAAACAAAGGGAACCGCTTCAGAAGGGACTGGTGCAACAGATTAAAATCCCTCTAGGAAACGCTGACTACACCGGAGGGGCCTGTAGATATCGAGAAGCGTAAGCTGGAACGAGGAGCTATCTGAAACTGAGCCGAACCCACACTGACCGCAACAGCTCCAGAGAAACTCCTAGATATAATTTTACTTTTTTCTCTTTTTTTTTTTTTTAATTTTTTTTCTTTTTTTTTCTTTTTTTCTTTTTTCTTTCTTCTCTTTTATTTTCCTTTAAAATCCCCTATTACTCCCCCATTACTCCTTAACTTTCATTTCCACAGACTTTTACGATTTTTTAATTAGGGGGGAAAAAAAAAATTTTTTTTTTTCTTTTTCTTTCTTTTTTTTCTTTCCTTTTTCTCTTCTATTTTCTATTTTTCTTTTTCTCTTATTTCTTTTAAAGTCCTCTAGTACTCCTCTACTACTCCTTAATTTTCATTTTCAATACACTATAACCTTACAAAAAAAAAAGAAGAGAAGCCCTATAAACCGAAGATTATTCTCTCCCAATCTTGACTCTCTGTTTTCTACCTCAGAACACCTCTATTTCCTCCTTTCCCCTTCTCTTCCCAATCCAATTCTGTGAATCCTTGTAGGTGACTGGGCTACGGAGAACACTCTGGGAACAGACAGCTGCGTAGATCTGTCTCTCTCCTCTTGAGTCCCCCTTTTTCTCCTCCTGTTCATCTCTATCTCCCTCCTCCCTCTCCTCTTCTTCATGTAACTCTGTGAACCTCTCTGGGTGTCCCTAACGGGGGAGAATCTTTTAGCCATTAACCTAGAAGTTTTCTTATCAGGGCTGTATAGTTGGAGAAGTCCTGAGACTACAGGAAGAATAAAACTGAAATCCAGAGGCAGGAGACTTAAGCCCAAAACCTGAGAACACCAGAAAACTCCTGACTACATGGAACTTTAAGTAATAAGTGACCGTCCAAAAGCCTCCATACCTACACTGAAACCAACCACCACCCAAGAGCCAATAAGTTTTAGAGCAAGACATACCACGCAAATTCTCCAGCAACGCAGGAACATAGCCCTGAACGTCAACATACAGGCTGCCCAAGGACACACCTAACACATAGACCCATCTCAAAACTCATTACTGGGCACTCCATTGCTCTCCAAAGAGAAGAAATCAAGTTCCACGCACCAGAACACTGACACAAGCTCCCCTAACCAGGAAATCTTGACAAGCCAATCGTCTAACCCCACCCACTGGGTTAATCCTCCACAATAAAAAGGAACCACAGACCTCCAGAATACAGAAAGCCCACTCCAGATACAGCAATCTAAACAAGATGAAAAGGCAAAGAAATACCCAACAGGTAAAGGAACATGAAAAATGCCCACCAAGTCAAACAAAAGAGGAGGAGATAGGGAATCTACCTGAAAAAGAATTTAGAATAATGATAATAAAAATGATCCAAAATCTTGAAAACAAAATGGAGTTACAGATAAATAGCCTGGAAACAAAGATTGAAAAGATTCAAGAACTGTTTAATAAAGACCTAGAAGAAATAAAAAAGAGTCAATTAAAAATGAATAATGCAATGAATGAGATCAAAAACACTTTGGAGGGAACCAAGAGTAGAATAACGGAGGCAGAAGATAGGATAAGTGAGGTAGAAGATAAAATGGTGGAAATAAATGAAGCAGAGAGGAAAAAAGAAAAAAGGATCAAAAGAAATGAGGACAACCTCAGGGACCTCTGGGACACTGTGAAACGCCCCAACATTCGAATCATAGGAGTTCCAGAAGAAGAAGACAAAAAGAAAGGCCATGAGAAAATACTCGAGGAGATAATAGCTGAAAACTTCCCTAAAATGGGGAAGGAAATAGCCACCCAAATCCAAGAAACCCAGAGAGTCCCAAACAGGATAAACCCAAGGCGAAACACCCCAAGACACATATTAATCAAATTAACAAAGATCAAACACAAAGAACAAATATTAAAAGCAGCAAGGGAAAAACAACAAATAAATTTCTGTGCAGAGCTTTAAATTGCACAGGGCTATGTATGTCCTGAAAAACGAAGCATATCTTTAATGCTGAGGTATAAAAGCCATGTATTAAGGTAACAAACATACAGTTTAACAGAAACATAAGATGCAATCGAACCTGCTTGCCTGGTGATATAAACTAAATATGCTTTATTAATAGCCCCCATGTTAACAGAGGGCAGATGGCGAAAAATGCAGAAAGGTATGATTCACTTCTACCTTGAAGGGGTTTGCTATTCTCTGGTATCAGCAGAAAAGCAGATTTCGTATTTTCTTAACTTCCAAACAAGGTACTTTAATTTTTCTGAGAAAGGCTACAGGGAAAGCGAAAGAATTCAGGTCTTTTATCCCTTTCCAGATCCTCTGCCTTCACCATTGCTCATCTCCTGCTGGCAGGTCAAAGAAGCAGGAGGCAAACATGAAGCATACGAAGGAATGTAGGAGGAGTCTGGAGGTGTAATTAAAAGAATTATATGTCTGCCTTTTCGTGCCTTTAATTTAGGAAGTCAGTGGCTTAAATCACCTCCTCCACAGCAGGAGTAAGGCCCAGCTGTCACCACATTTAGAAGGACTCTGCCACCCAGACAGACACTGAGCAGCACTTTCTCCACTTAAAACCCTGAAGTGATTCCCGCAATCGCCAGGTGATGGTAGTTTTATCCAGACATTCCTGCCATTAGAATCTTTCTATCAGCTTCTTCAAATAAACTCTAAGCTGCATTCAAGCATTTTTACAAAGCACCGGCTCACGTCCTAGATGAGGGGTCAGGAAAGGGTTTCATGCATTTGGGTCATGTCAACTAGACTGGGGTTAAAAGCTCTCATTCATCATGGCAAATCTTGGACATCAAATTGTAAGACAGGCCTTTCTGGTCACTTCAGATGAATGACTGGCGGTTGAGCTGCTGGACTTTGGCCTCCCTCCCAGGATGGTCTCGCTAGTCCTCCAGATGACTTGGAAACCAGCTGCAGCCTGAACATGGCTGTGTGCACTAAGGCCATTCTGATCGCCATGCGTGTCCAAGCCGGTCAGGTGAGCAGGTCACCAGGCCTGGTGGCCTTTCTTGCCAGGCCATTGGCCTTTGTGCAGGCAGTAGACAAACCCATGGGAATACCAATGATTTTGTGTAATACTATGTTACTATACATAAAGCTCTGCTATTTTCCAGTAACGGTTAGGTAGCTAATTTGGGGCAGTTTTGTTTTTTAAAAATGGAAGACATGCAATTTAGCAATGGCAACCCCATTCCCTTTTTTTTCTTGGCTGCCCTGGATCTTTGCCGTGGTGCACAGGCTTCTCTTGTTACAGAGCACAGGCTCTTTAGCACACGGGTTCAACAGTTGTGGGTCAGGGGCTTTGCTGTCCTATGGCAAGTGGGATCTATGTTCCCTAACCAGGGATCGAACCCATGTCCCCTGCATTGGAAGGCACTGGAAGGTGGGCCACCAGGGAAATCCCTATTCCCTTATTTCTGCTGGCTACTTCCAGCAACAGAGCTCGATGATGTTTTCTTTCCCTGGATCTTCAGCTCAATTTCTTTATCCTCATCCTGCCCCTAACTCACACAAAGTTGGGTTGTTGTTTAGTCGCTTAGTCGTGTCCAACTCTTTATGACCCCATGGACTGCAGCATGCCAGGCTTCCCTGCCCTTCACTATCTCTTGGAGTTTGCTCAAACTCATGTCCATCCTACTGACTGATTGACTTATGTATGTATTTAATGTTGACTATTTTTTAATATTTATTTATTTAGCTGCATCGGGTCTTAGTAGAGTCATTTGGGCTTCAGCAGCTCCAGCAAACAGGCTTAGTTCTCTGACCAGAGACTGAAACCAAGTCCCCTGCATTGCAAGGCAGATTCTTAACCACTGGACAACAAAGGAAGTCCCTTGACTGAATATTTGCTACAGGCAACACCATACCTTATAAATTGGAGATAAATGCTCATGATAAGGTTTCAACCAATGATAAATATTTAAGGTAAAAATATGAACACTCCCCCTATCTTTTCCAAATTTACTCCCTCCCATTGTACTCCCGGAATGTGTTGCAGATGGGTTTATCTTTATTTTCTATAGCTTTGAAAATGCATAAGGACTTCCCTGGTGGTCCAGTGGTTAAGAATCTGCCTTGCGGCAGGGACACAGGTTTGATCACTGGTTGGGGAACTAAGAGCCCACACGCCACAGAGCAACTAAACCTACACGCCGCAACTAGAGATTCCATATGCTGCAACAAAAGATCCCGCATGATGCAGCTAAGATCTGATGCAGACAAATAAATAGTAACAAAGCATACATATGTGCACACACACACACAGTCTATATGTTATATTCCAAGCATATACACACGGGAGTGTTGGGGTGTATGTGTATCCATACACAATTTAGATATGGTACTCATGAAGTTAAAAGTAGAAATTATTGAAAATTATACTAAATGTTCTTTTAAAATTCCCACTCTGATCTTTTTGTTTATACACATTTTCCAGAGTTTGCAGAAGGAAGACACCACTGGACTCACAGCCAGCCAGCCCAGAGGCTTTTGTTCTGTAAATATTCTTTTCACTCCATTCATTCAAAAAATATTTCTTGGGTTTAGACCATCTTCCAGACACTGCGCTAACCAGGAGTACAAACTGAAAATGTGCCCTCACCCTTCAGTCCAGGCTGCTGCTGCTGCCTAGTCACTTCAGTCGTGTCTGATTCTGTGCGACCCCATGGACTGCAGCCCGCCAGGCTCCTCTGTCCATGGGATTCTCCAGGCAAGAATACTGGAGTGGGTTGCCATGCCCTCCTCCAGGGGATCTTCCCCACCCAAGGATTAAACGCGGGTCTCATGCATTGCAGGAAGATTCTTTACCACTGAGTCACCAGGGAAGCCCACCACTCCAGACAACACGGGATTACAATGAATATATCAACTATTTTTCCAAATAAAATTCTCACTTTTTAAGAAAATAACCCAAATAACCCTTTTGATTGTTTATTTTTTAAACTGCGTAACAACCAAGTGTTATAAATGATAGCTGAGAAGGGGTGACAGAGGATGAGATGGTTGGATGGCGTCACTGACTCAATGGACATGAGTTTGAGCAAACTCAAGGAGATACTGGAGGACAGGGAAGCCTGGCGTGCTGCAGTCCAAAGGGTCGCAAAGAGTCCGACATGACTTAGCGATTGAACAACAACAATGACCATTGTTCAAATGTTGGCCTCTGCAGGTAACAAGACAGGGTGATTCAGGACCAGTGGGTGTCTTCCCAGAAGAGCTTTGAGTGACTTTCTCAGGAAACTTGAGATACTGGGCAGCTGTCACATGGCAAACATGCTCACAGGCTGGCCTGATGGTAAGGGTGGTTTGGGGGCGCTGTGATTTTCCTTTGTTTATAACTGAGGTTGGTTTAGTCAGAGCAGGTCGACGTGCGCCCTGGTTCAGGAGTGGTGGAAGAAGGGCCCTGGAGATGGTGATGTGGGTTGAGAGGCTGAGGACTTCATTCGATGTCAAACTTTAACGCCATCTTTTCCCTCTTGCCTTACGTGAAGACAGCCTCTCGTTCCTTTCCTCCGATTGGGAAGGAAAGTGAGTTTGGAATGTGCTATAGCTGGGCTTTTTATGACTGCCCCTAAACTCTGTTTTAAGAACAGCATCTTCTAGTGAGAGAAAACATCATACAACAAACATCCCTGATCATTTCCCTAAGGAGAGTGAAAGCCCAGTCACAAATGACAATGAATGCTTCAATCACGGGATGACCTACATGTGACCTTCTGCCTTCCCTCAGTCCAGCCAGGCTGGTGACTCCCCGCCACCATCACCATGGACGCCGTATCTCCGGAGGAGGGAAGGCCACGTGGGACTTACATAACTACAGACCTGCCTCCACCCCAGCCCTCTGCTCACACGAATGCTAAGCAGTGTGTAATTTAGATAGGGGGACAGGCGATCTCAGCTTTTGCCCCCACGCTGCTATGAAATTCCAAGCTTTTATGTGCAGGAAGCTCCATGTTGATCTTGGCCTCCCGATGGGTTAAAAAATCCTGTTTAAATGCTGCAGCCTTAGAATAGTCTTTGAGGTTTTTCGATGTTGTTTTATAAAAGACTCTGCCTGATTATTTACAGATGCTGTCTCTGAGAAAGCTGAAAATAGTCTCACTACGAATGCTGAAATCTGGACCCAGGCTTCCCTACTATTTAACAGGGAACAGTTCGTCAGAGCTGAAATCCAAAGCTCAACCAGCTTTCCAACGAGGTTCCAGTCAGCGCCTCTGGCCTTGAGGTCTCTGTTGACCTGATCTCAGCCCGTCAAGGAGTCACTCATCAATGCTCTCATTCAACAAGTATTTGCCAAGCCCTACTATCTGCCAGAGGCTGCCCTAGTGGCTCAGACGGCAAAGAATTCACCTGCAACGCAGGAGACCCGGGTTCGATCCCTGGATCAGAAAGAGCCTATGGAGAAGGGAATGGCAACCCACTCCAGTTTTCTTGCCTGGGAAATCCCATGGACAGAGGAGCCTGGTGGGCTACAGTCCATGGGGTCTTAAAGAGTCGGACACGACTGAACGACTAAACACACACAGCACACCTACACACCACAGCCAGGGGCTGGGGACACTGAGATGAAAACTAAGGCTCTGCCTTTGAGGAGAGGAAGTCAGTCAACCAACATCTTTTAACTGTGACAGACGAGCAGGGTGTGCTGGGTCACCTCCCGGGGTACAGGGCAAGGGGGGTGGTGAACTGGGAGGCCAGCTCAGAGGCTCGGGTTCCCCTTGCCCCCGAACTCCTACTCAACAAGGGCAGACAAGCAAGGTGTCTAGTTTTCTCCGTCTTTAAATCTGAACCAGGCTTCTGCCTCGAGGGGAACATGAATGATCTGCAATGCTCTCAATTAAAAGAGACCCGTTCTTGTTCTACGAAATCTCTAAAGAGCAATTGAGTACAGCCTTCATACATGTGTTGGCAGTAGTCACCACCACGGGCAGAAGGGTCTCCGGTCTCCACAATTATAACCCCTGAGCTGCTGCTGAAGTTCCCTCGTCCTGTCCCAGCCCTGGGGGAGGAGAGCTGGCTTCTAGAAACCTCTGTCCACACTCAGGGTCACACCCCCCGCCCGCTCCTCTCCAGGCCAACGGTCCCAGAGCCTCCCCCTCAGGACTCGTTCATCTTCAGTGCATTCAGTGTCAGGTCCTGGCCTCCCTCCAAACCCTCCTCATCCCTTCTCAGTTACAAAACCCAGAACCGGGCCAGGAGAGGACAGCGCTGGGCCAAAGATTTTCCTTCCCAATTCCTGCAAATTCCTGAGAGTCTCCACATGCTGGTTGAACAGAGTCTTCTTTTACACGACAGCTTGAGGAGACGCTGGGATGACAGCGCTGGGGGAGGGGTTGGGGAGAGTGAAATACAGCCCTTACGGGCTTCGTGAGGGACACGGGGCCCCACGGCCATCAACGTTACCATTCCTGGCGTGACTAGCTTCTCTCTAGGGCCCTTAGGACCTGTGGGTGACTATTGGAGAGGTGCTTTTGGGTTCACAGCAGGGCCGTAAATCACCGTGACGGAGTTAAAGCCTTCTCCCTCTGATTTACAACTTGCAGTAATAATGACCAGGAGAGTCTGAGAACTCATCACTCCATCTCTTATCCTAGAGCCTCTCCTTAAAGAAAAATGAGCCAAAATCTAAACTGAGTGCAATAATACAATCACATCTCATCTTGGTACAGCATTTTTTCTTTCGCCATGTATCACCTCATCCAAATTCACAGTCACCTTGTGCAGTGAATCTTATGTACCGACTTACAGCTAAGAAAAACAAAGGCACAAAGCTACAAAGTGACTTGCTAATGGTCATATTTAAATAGCAGAACTAATATAATATTATACATTCATTATAACTCAACTTGAAAAACACTTAAAGAAAGTGTCAGAGGTAGGTCTCAAAGGCAAGTCTACAGACTTCCCTGGTGGCTCAGTGGAGAAGAATCCACCTGCCAGTGTGGGGGATGCAGGTTCGATCCCTGGTCCGGGAAGAGTCCACATGCCAGGGAGCAACTGAACCCATGTACTACAACTACGGAGCCTGTGCTCTAGAGCCCAGAAGCTGCAACTATGGAGCCCACATGCCCTAGAGCCCGTGCTCCGCAACAAGAGAAACCACTCTAATGAGAGGCCTGCCCACTGCAACTAGAGAGCAACCTCTGCTTTTCGCAACTAGAGAAAGACCAAGCAAAAGCAACAAAGACCCAGCACAGCCAAAAATTTAAAAAAAAAAAAAAAAAAAGATCTACTTCACCTCTCTCTTTTACACTATAACTACTAGTATTTGCAAAATACATCATAGTCACAACTTTTCATGTACGTGATTTTACCGGTCCTCAAAACATTCCTAGGATGCAAATAAGCAATAATAAAAACTGGGTAGGAAATAATTGTGAAAGATTTTGAAATGCACCAGAAGGATGAATGAACATCGTCTTCTTCACGCTTCCGGGTTATCCGATTGTATGAGGACTTTGCATGTTTTTTGGTCTTTGAGTTGTTTTATAACTCATAAATCATAAGTAACTGAGAGTGAATGATTCTTGCCCACACACTCACAATTGTGTGTTGCCCCCTGGAAGTGCAATAGCTTTCCCTCTCCCTGTGGAAGGAGGCAGTTTCACATCTCCTAAGCCAAGCCACTTCAGCATCCCTGGTTGCCTATGTACTGATCCCTTGATTCTCCTTCAAACTGGTTGTAACATCTTATTGATTTGTCAATTATTGACTTAAATAAATCCTTGACACATGTTCATTTGATATTTGTATGAGACCATGACTTTTATCTTTTAAAATAATTATGTTTTAACAACAGCTAACACACTGAGCAGGTAGGTGGCTCAGTAGGCAAAGAATCACTTGCCGGTGCAGGAGACGTGGGTTCAGAGCCCTGGAGGAGGAAATGGCAATCCACTCCAGTATTCTTGCCTAGAGAATCCCAAGGACAGAGGAGCCTGGTGGGCTACAGTCCGCAGGGTCACAAAGAGTCAGACACAACTGAAGCAACTGATCATGCACACATATCATCTTTTCAAAACCCACAATTCTATACCCACTCTTATTTGCTCCCATAGAGGTGCTACTTAAAGAGATTTTTCCAACAAATCTCAATTGAATGTTTGCCATGGGTTATGCCTTGTCCTATACACTGGATGAAAACAGAGAAGGTCTCGCCTCCTATTGAGTTTATTTACATTTTAGGGTGAGATGGGGTGGTCTTGAATTCCAAAACTAAAAAATCTTGCAAGCAATAAAAATCCATACCTTTCATATTTCTCCAGGATGCGTTAAGTGATGCCAAGGAAGGTTGCTTTCCACATAGTTCTCTAGTACCTCCCATTTTCAGACAAACGAGAAATGGGATCTTTTTGTTAGAACTATTGCTAAGTAATTGGTTACTTCAAGTTACTCACTGAATTACTGAATCAAATGGATCAAACACACCATAGATTGCTCAACAATCTGTTATTATGGCTAAAAAAGTAATTGATTAGAAATTATATCCATTTGACACATATACATGCATGTCCACGGAGCTCATTAAAAAATAATTACTTTAAATAAAGTATTATTCCCCAAATGAAGCAGCATTACATTTAATTAGGTAACTAAAAACTTTTTTGACTTAAATTAAAAATTATAAACCAATTTAATTTGTAAGGATAATAATTAAGACACTACATATAAATATAATGACTTTCTATTAAGATTTCATTAATATTTTTCTCCCTTTGGATTATATTACCTCTGACCAAAATGAACTTGCCCCAGAGCAAATTTTGTCAGGAACAAATATAACATTTACTAGGGGACACACAGTTAAAAAAAATTTTTTTTTTAAGATATCTTTTAACCAGATGGAATACGTTACTTAAAAAATGTAAAAGGTCAGAAAAGCCCCCTTTGGGGGGATAGCCCTAATTTTTTAAACAAGTCAAAGTGAATATTATTAATATATAAGTGAGACTTTTAGTTCATTAAAATCCAGTGGGGAGTGATTTTCCCCAAACAATAAGAAGGAAAATCCCTCTGAGATTGTGAAGTCACAGAATTTGAGACTAAAAATTTGCTGATGTCAAGATGCTGTCAGTTAACCATCTGCTGTGTGTGTGTGTGTTTTCTTAATGAAAGCACTTTGTCTCCCCCGCGGTAATGATGCAGATTGCAAAATATTTAAACTATTGTTGGAACAATGTGTACCACACACAGATAATCCCTATACTTGGCTGATTTGATAGTAAACAAGGCAAGCTCTTTTCTCATGCAATTCTTTACCCACACGAGCTAGCAGAGAGCATGCAAGAGGGAAAGGGAAGTAGGACTTGTGATGGTAGACGTGGATCTGAATGCCTAACCCCAGGCTTGTGTGACTGAATGAGATCTCAGAGCAGAACCTCGGAGGCAGAGGCGGCACAACCCCTGGGAGAGTGCCCACCTATCTAATCTAGAGCCGTCTACTCTCTAGTCCTTACTGCCCTTGTTTTAATTCACAGCTTTCATCACTGCCTGGCATTGCAGGTGTACTGTTTATTGATTACTTTCACCCTCCCTCATTCCCCTCATCAGGGGAATCCCTGATGGCTCAGAGGGTAAAGAATCCGCCTGCAATGCAAGAGACACAGGAGACTCTGGTTCGATCGATCCCTCTCTGGTTTGATCCCTGGGTTGGGAAGATCCCCTGTGGAAGGAAATGGCAAACCATTCCAGTATTCTTGCCTGAAAAATCCCATGGACAGAGGAGCCTGGAGGGCTACAGTCCAAAGGGTCACACACGACTGAGTGACTAAGCATGCAAGCACACTTCCAATAGAATGTAACTGGATCCCATAGGGAACTGAAATTTGATTATGCCCATTCATTAATTTCATTAATTTAGTCATTTACTTACTAACAAATATATATTCAGTGCCAGATAATTATGTTAAGTGCCGATATTTACACTGAAGAGTTAGTTCTGAAATCTACGTAGAAACAATTAAGTACTAAAATCATGTTATCATCAGCAATAAAAATGATAGTGAGCGACAGTCGCTCAGTTGTGTCTGACTCTTTGCAACTCATGGACTATATACAGTCCATGGAATTCTCCAGGCCAGAATACTGGAATGGATAGCTAGTCCCTTCTCCAGGGGATCTTCCCAGACCAGGGATCGAACCCAGGTCTCCCTCATTGCAGGCGGATTCTTTACCAGCTAAGCCATGAAGGAAGCCCCAAAATGACAGTAGGAGTTTATAAAACAGCAAAAGAAGCAACGGAGACACTCCTACTGTAAAAGGAGCAGTGAAAACCACAGGCTGAGGGAAGAGAGAAGGAACGGAGGAGGGTTAAAGCCTACAGCAAAGCCTACGACAAACATCACTCACACCCCGTGAGTGAGTCATTACACACTTATGAGGCCATCCGTGTTATTACTAATAATATAACACTACTAAAATATTATCCATCAATCATTAAGCCCTTCTCATTGGGTGAGAAAAAGGGATAGGAATTATTAGAATATATGCGTTCTATGCTAACAAAATACCGTTTAAAAAGAACGTCAGCAACTGTTATGGAGGTAAAAGCATGTGTGAAAATGTAAGTAATAAAAGAAGATATACAATATTTAAAACTGCAGATATTAAAAAATACATAAACCAATGATGGCTGATAATGATCCAGAAAGATAAACGCAGTACATGATCATTTCATGACAAATCATAACCGGGCTAACGTGTTGCTTCCATCTTCAGTTATACACTAGGTGTGGGTGGCATCTGTGTTTCTATCACCCGCATTTCCATGCTGTCTGAGCAGCCCCCTCAGACCCATTCTTCCGCATTGGCCACTCTCCCTCAGGCCAGGTCTTTGTCACTGTCCTGATCAGCTTCAGGCTGCCACCACCTCCTACCAAGCTCGACACCAGACTCTTCAATTCAGATCCTTATCTCAGATCACTCTCCAATCACTTCCCTCCTCAGACCGCCATCAAAACTATCTCCCCAAAGCTCCCATCTAAAGCTCACTCTTCCCCGTAATCACACAATGGCTTGTTTTCCTCATAGACTCCTTACGATGGCTTTTAATGCAAACATCATCCCCACTGCACTCCACTGATTTGGCCTAAACCATTTTTTTCTGCTTCATCTCTCATCAGGGTCATCAACACAACCCCCCGCAACTGAGCCAAACCATTTGCCATTCCCAGAAGTATCCCACCCAGTCCCTCCTCCAAGCCAAAGCTCACATCATTTGCTTAATTTGGAGTGTCAACCTCTCATCCTGGCCTATCTTCTCATTGACTTTCCTGATCTCCACTAGAAGCTTTTTGGTGTTTGACTTATTCCTGATATTGTAATTCTCTTCACTTATATTTTCCTAGCTAGAGTCTGAGTTTCTTAAACATTTTAGCAGCCAGTACATGCTCTCCAACATAATAAATAAGCTCTATTAATGTTCACTAAAATGTAATTGAGCTGAACTTCTAATTAGGAAAAACAAGAGAAGTTAGATTCTTTGCTATATACATGGCTGACATATTTTTAAAGTTTCCTTTTATACACTGGCTTTTTCTGAATATCCAGAGTAAAAGCATTCAGAAGTTTACCTACTTAAAAAAAAATTCCTTTGGACATCCAAAATCTGGATATCACATTATATTGAGTAACCTACACATAAGCTGAAGAAACTCATTTTTCTTCAAAATGCAAGAAGTGTTGAAATAGAAGGACTATTATCTTGCTGGGTCAGCCTGAAGAATTTCCTGGAATCTTTCACTTGTTTCTGATAACACACAACAGAAATTTGGACTGAAATCTAGACTCTACTTGCAGCAAAAGTTCACAAAAGACTGTGATTGTGTTTCTGGCCGTCAGATATTCTTAATAACTGTTCACCTTTCCCCTTTGGTCTTCCATGTGCCTCTGTTGTCTCTGGAGAGAATTTAAGTCAGAATCCGTGACTAACATGCAGAGTATGTCAGCCAGACTGTTTCTCCAGCTAGCCGTCAACTCTCTGTCATAACACTGCTTCTTGGTCAAGTGCCCTGACTGCGTGAAAAACCCAATTAAAATTGGGTTTAATTGATTAAAATTCTGCTCAAAAAGACCCTGTAGTGCCCGGTGAATAGCCAGAAAAATAAGGTCTTTCTCATCTACTGGAAAAACCATAGCTTTGACTATATGAACCTTTGTCAGCTAAGTCACGTGGCTGTTTTTTACTACATTTTCTCATTGTGATGCTGGAGAAGACTCTTGAGAATCCCTTGGATTACAAGGAGATTAAACCAGTCAATCCTAAAGGAAATCAACCCTGAATATTCATTGGAAGGACTGATGATGAAGCTGAAGCTCCAAAACTTAGGTCACTCGATGCAAAGAGCTGACTTATTGGAAAAGATCCTGATTCTGGGAAAGACTGAGGGCGGGAGGAGAAGGGGGCAGCAGAGGGATAGTTAGATGGCATCACTGACTCAATGGACATGAATTTGAGGTGAAATAGTGAAGGACAGGGAAAACTGGTATGTTGCAGTCCATGGAATCGCAAACAGTCGGACACAACTTAGTGACTAAACATGGTCCTGGATCCATACTAGGACTGAATATTTTCAGAGAACAGCTCCATTAAATATCGATGATATGACTGTGAAAGACCTGGAATTAAATTTGAATCCTGTTTTAATTTTATGGGCCATGCAACATAAAGAGCAAAGGAGAACATCTGGGCCACTGGGCCACAAGGCACATGTTCACAGCTGGAAGAGATCAGAGATGACCTGAGTTAAATTAGCTTCAGGGTGGCCACCTGCACCATTTTCCTTTCTCTAAAATTCTTTCCCCTGCCCATGCTGACCTGTCCCAGGACTCTCCATTTAAACTGGATTTTTTTTCAAATCTATTTCCGGAGCCTCTTCTCTCTTCTATGCTCAAGCTGGTTTGGGCTACATCCCTGGTGTGTGTGTGCACACAGAATGAGGAACTGGCCATTGTCTGCTGAGCTGATAGTGGGTAGGGTTCTCTCTCGTTCCTATATTCCCCAGCACAATTAGAAAGGACAGGAAATGACTCCGGGGCTAACAGTTTTATTCTGATTTGGATAAGTGGCTTGAGTCAACCCAGATGGTGATATTTCATGTGACGACGGCATTTGAGTCACATGTCTTTGGAGAAATAAGAACAATAACACACATTTGCATCAACTGAGCCCTCCTCAGGTGCCAGATATTCTTCTAAGCTCTTTTGCATCTATTAATTTATTTAATGGGCTCTTTGACCTACAGATTGGGTACCAAGAAAATCCCTAAAGTTTCTCTGGCAACTGATAAAATAGACTAAGAAAAGTAAAATGTAAAGCTTTGACCTGTCATCCTACATCCTACACATATTTCTAAAGAAACACATTTTTTAGAAATGTACAGTTTATATACATATGTTACATGTATACAGTAAATTATAATTCAGCTTTGAAGTCTTGGATATATCTTGAGTTTAATTTTTTTTAAATTATGAAAGGCATAAGGTGATGTATGTGCTAGAATGTAAGGTAAAAGCCATGTTCTTAAATAAATGTAACAAAGGGATTAATTTGGCCATACAGATACTATTGGACATAAAAAGGTGGACATGAGTGATTTCAGATGTAAAGTCTAGAGTGCCAGCTCAGACCGCCTGCTATTACAACCCGGTAGAGAGAAGCATTAATCACTTACTTTTCCTAACTCTTTTCTTCTAAGCTAATAGCTTAACCTCCAATATAAAGTGGTACTCTATCATAGAACTAAAATTCATTCAAATTTTAATATACTCTATATTTCTGCCAACTATTTATTAATTTTAACCATATTAAAATCTTCAGTGAACATTTTTCATTTTAATTCCAATACTTTGAAGGTTTATATATCAAGTTTAGCTGCACTTTATTAAAAAAGAAGGCATACAAGGGAAGATCAAAAGTTCTCATTCCTCAAAGCCCCAATCACACCACCCCAAATTTTCATTGCATCTCTCTGATTCGCCATGGAAGAAGGAAGAACAGACCTGCAGTTAGGGGAGGAGGCCATGATTATGGGAAGTCAGGTGCAACTGGCAGGAAGGAACAATAAATAAAGGAAGCAGGAATAACAATGGTGCGTAGGAACTGGCTGCCTTGAATGTCGCTTACCTCTCCAGGAAACGTTATCAAGACCCTACTCAATCCTCTCTTCCTTCCTCTGACAGTGTCCTTGCTCTGAGAAATCATCTGTACCTCAGTATTTGTACACACTTCTTTGTCCATACTTTGTACACACTTCTTTTATAATTATTTGCTTCCATGTCTGTCTTTTCCTCAAAACCATGAACAACTAACTTAAGAGATTTTTTGTTTTCTTTATATTCACTCTCCGTATGCCTAGATCAGTCAAAATGGTACATTCTCTTCTTTGCTTAGTATGTATTTGTTAAATAAATGAATGAATGAACAAACCATCTAGACATCTAGCCTAGACATCTAGGCTAGCAAGGGAGGAAAAAAACAAAAAAGAGAAGAGAGAATCACACTAATAGCCATAGCAGTTCAGATTTTCTGAAGCTCACCGTCTCCAGAAACATTAATTCTTTTCCCCGTCTTTTTAATTTTATCTACGTGTCTATCATCCATCTACCTACCTAACAACCTTTGTCGTTGTTGTTCCTATTGTTGCTGAATTGCTAAGTCATGTCTGATTCTTTTGCAATCCCATGGATTGTGGCCCACCAAGCTCCTCCATCCATGGGATTTTCCAGGCAAGAATACTGGAGTGGGTTCCCATTTCCTTTTCTAGGGGATCTTCCTGACTCAGGGATCCAACCCAAGTCTCCTGCATTGCAGGTGGATTCTTTACCACTGAGCCACCTGGGAAGCCCATTTGACAATCTTTATTAAGATATAATTCACATACCATCTATCTGGAAAACAGTGTGTGCAGTAGTAATTGAAAACAGGATGAATATATTACATGTAAATAAAGTTTTACATAAACGTACTTTCACATAGGGGCTTCCCAGGTGGCGCTAGTGGTAAAGAATCTGCCTGCCAACGCAGGAGGCATAAGAGACATGGGTTCGATCCCTGGGTTGGAAAGATCCCCTGGAGGAGGGCGTGGCAACCCACTCCAGGATTCTTGCTTGGAGAATCCCATGGACAGAGGAGCCTGGCAGGCTACAGTCATTAGGGTCGCAAAGAGCTGGACACGACTGAAGTGACTTGGCATGCATTTTCACATATGTTAATGCATTGGAGTCTTTCAGAAGTTTTTTGAGCCACATACCATAGATTTTAGCATCGCCATTGTACATATCAGGTACATGATTCACAATTACAGATGATTCTGGGAAATGCTGAATTAGATCAAATTAATCAGGGTCCCTACAGTGGGGCTTCACTCTAAAGTGTTAGGCACCTGGAACATTCTCACAGAGTGCTACAGTAGGAGATTTTTCCTACGCTGATATGATCAAGGGACATTTTTCCAAGGATCACTTCTGAAGACTATTCCCACATTTATCACTTTGGAGATCAATGAGGCAGAATCTAGAAAAATCCCTAGCTAAGGGCTGGTTCCATGGAAAGGCTGTGGCAAACGATTGAAGCCGCACCTAAAAATAACATACCATCTGTATAGTTAATATAGTCATGTGGATAGAAACTATAACAAGCTCATATTTACATTTCAGTGTAAAACATAATAAGCAGTTTTGATATGAAATTAATTTATTTTTGAGACACAATATTTCCAGAAGTGGCTTCTAGTCCCGACACTAAACAATTTTTAGAAGGATATTTCTTTGTTTCTTTGGGACAGAGGGCAGGGTTTGGGGTCAGGAGATGGAATAGAGAGGGCAAAGAAAAGGTTAAAATATAAGTATAGCTATGAAAAATAAGAAAACTCTCGCTCAATGTGAAAACAACTGTTATTTGAAAAATATGTATTTATATGTAAATTAGATAGACACATGATATTTCCATACTGTCTTAAAGCAAGAAATTTAGAGTTGTCAGAAACCATATTCTGGGAACTTCCCTGGTGGTCCAGTGGTTAAGACTCTGCACTTCTACCATAGTGGGTCAGAGTTCAATCCCTGGTTGGGGAACTAACATCCCACATGCTCTGTGGCACAGCCAAAGTGTTATTAATTTTAAAAAAGAAGAAGAAAGAAAGAAACCATATCCTGAAATCATCTCACTGGGCCCCAAACCCACGGCGACCACAGTTCTCTAAGCGGTGTGTGAGATTTGACAAGGCTCTTCCAGATCTAGGAAAATACTCCCTCTTGATTTGTTATGTTTTGTTTCTATTTGATCAGTTTAAGCTATTTTTATTTATTAAGATACTTTTCCTTAAGTATTATTTTACAGCAGAGGTCAAATCTGAGACACTGCTCTTCTTATATGACATTGACAGTTTGTTTCTTCCACTTGAAAATGGTCTTCTCACAGGATGTTTGTACTCTGGGGTGAACATATAATAAAGTAATCAAACCTGACCGGGGAAATACTTTTTCATTGTGACCAAGTCCATGTCAGCAAATTCCATTCAGCGCACATTTCAGAGCACCCTGGAAAAACCATTATCAGTCTCTCACAATAGAGCTACCGTTTCTCAACCTTGCTCCTCTTAACTTGCAGATGTTGTTCTCATTATATTGTGAGATCTTATTCACCTGAGTGCCAATTATTCTTTTTTGTTGTTGTTGAAGTCTTTATTGAATTTGTTACAATACTGCTTCTATTTTATGCTTTTGTTTTTGGGGTTTTTTTTTGACTGAGAGGCATGTGGGAACCCAGCTCCCTGACTGGGGATTGAACCCACAACCCCAGCACTGGAAGGCAAAATCTTAATGACTGGACCACCAGGGAAGTCCTGCCAAGTATTCTTGTTTATGGAAATTCTGATAGTGATGGACTGATATGTATCTTTTTTTTTTTTTTTAACAGAACAGCGTTATTGAGATATATTCACATACCACATGATTCATCCGTTTAGAGTGTTCAATTTAATGATTTTCAGTATATTCACAGAATGGTGTGACTATCACAAGAATAAATTTGGTTATGTTTTCATTATCCCAAAAAGAAACAATACCCGCTAGCAGTTTTCTTGCTCCTGTTAACTGCCTAGCAACCATTAATCTACTTTCCCTCTCTATAGATTTGCCTATTCTGATGTTTCCTATAACTCTTTTGTGTCTTTGATTTAGCAAAATACATTCAAGGTTCATTCATCCATGTTGAAGCAGGTACCAGTACTTTCTTTTTATAGCTGAATAATATCCCATTTTATGATTATACTATATGTTACTGATCCATTCCTCAGTTGATAACATTTGAGTTGTTTCTAGTTTTTTGGCTATTATGAATAATGCTGCTTCAGACATTTGTGGGCAAGTTTCATATGGACATGTGTTTTCATTTCATATCTAGAAGTGGAATAGATGGGTCATATGAAAATCCATGTTTAACCTTCTGAGGAACTGTCAGATTTTTCTGACATTTTTCTTTTTATCTATGTAAACAAGTTGTTTGAACCATGGGTCTGGAAGATCCCCTGGAGAAGAAAATGGCAATCCACTCCGGTGTTCTTCCCTGGAGAATCCCATGGACAGAGAAACCTGGTAGACTACAGTCCATGGGGTTGCAAAGAGACAGACATGACTGAGCAACTCAGTACCAGCTAAACTAAACAAGTTTGAACAAATTCAAATGCAAATTACAAAAAAAAGTCCTGCCTCTTTTCAAAATGTTAGCACTATTTACATAAAATAGTTACTGTGTTAATTGCAAATTATTCCATTTTATCAGAGTAACTCCAGTTGATTTTGATGCACATTGCAATGTTTTGTTCACCGTTCATTTGTATTATTTAACACCTCAAAAAACAACCAAAAAGGCATTTATTTCATTCACATTTTCCATTTGACTTCTCCCTAATCATCCTGAATTACCTGACCCATTTATCCTCTAAATACAAGGGTCTAGGGACACACAGGCTTCTGAAAAAAGTATGCATTCCTCTTAGACAGTTTACACTGAGAGGGCAGTACCACCTTCAGAGCTCATCTTGATCATTACTGCTGGTTTATCCTGCCATGCTCAAGATGCTGACTCTTTATGGGCTCCTCTGGCACAGGTGGAGCTTCCCTGGTGGTTCAGACACTAAAGCGTCTGCCTACAATGTAGGAGACCCAGGCTCAATCCCTGGGTCAGGAAGATCTCCTGGAGAAGGAAATGGCAACCCACTCCAGTATTCTTGCCTGGAAAATCCCATGGACGGAGGAGCCTGGTAGGCTACAATCCATGGGGTCTCAAATAGTTGGACACGACTGAGCAACTTCATTTCACTTCACTTCTAGCACAGGTGATTGGAAGCAATGACTTCCTTCCAGATATTAATATACCTTTTAAGTCAGAGAGCCACATATTGAAACCCTCCCCGTGATAGGCAGTTCATGCTGCATAGATGACACATGTATTCAGGCTTTCTCCATGGCGCGTACCTTTGTTAACCAACAAAAACGGTATGTTTACACTTTGCTGTAGAGCAGAAATTAACACAACAATGTAAATCAACTGTACTTCAATAAAATAAATTTTTAAAAAATCCTCAAGTGCTCCATTTAGCATAGATGTGGGCACCATGGACAACCAGAGGAGGCCCAGCCTCAGGCAAGAGGCGCTGCTGGAGTGCTGAATGCTGTGATGAGCTAACAACGTTTGGGGAGAAAACCCGTCAACTGGTGGTGGTACTGCTGACGCTGTCATGCTTCCTGGAGTGTCAGAATCTGCACCGGGGTCCCCAGCCTCCGGAATCTAATGCCTGATGACCTGAGCTGGAGTTGATATAATAATAATAGAAATAAAGTGCACAATAAAAAAAAAAAAACAAAAAACAACGGTATGTTTGAGTACATCCCTTTTCTCTACCCATACCTGGGGGTCAGCTATGATTGTACCATCTAAGAGATACACTGTATCAGAGATACCACCTCCTACATAGAAAGAGACCCTGCTCAGAGAAGGATCTGACTTCATCAGGAGGCAATTCCAGACCCCTTCATCTCCCCCTGGGGTAGCGGGAACCTTCTCCATTTCTCATGGAGGTAGAGACAAGGCAAGGCAGCCTACAGCTTCTGGAAACCCACCCACAGTTCCTGCCTGGCCTGCTGAATGGAGGCCACCCAGTCTGGCACATTGACTAGAATGTGATGACTTCACCAGACTAAGTGAAACAGACCCACCTGAGAGGCACTCCAGGAAAAACCTCCACGTGCTGAGAATCTGCTACACTGCTCCTTATGCCTGCTGCATGCTAGGTTGCTTCAGTTGTGTCCAACTCTTTGCGACTCTATGGATTGTAGCCTGCCAGGCTCCTCTGTCCATGGGATTCTCCAGGAGAGAATACTGGAGTGGGTTGTCATGCCCTCCTCCAGGGGATCTTTCTGACTCAGGGATCGAACCTGCATCTCTTATGTCTCCTGCATTAGTGGGCGGATTCTTTACCACTAGCGCCACCTGGGCCACTGTCAAAAGTGGGAGGGGTAACTCCAGTTTCTCCTGTTGCAAAATTCACCCCAACATGTGAACTGTACAAACTAGAAGCAATTTCTAGTACTTGGATCTCTTACTAATATGTAGGAAACAGACAACTAATATCAAACCCAGGTCCCCTTCTCTCTGATTTCACTAAGTATAAAGCTACAAATCGCAATTTTTTTCCTCTAGCAAAATATATCAATAGTGTAATCACACAGAGAGAAAAAACTCCAACCTTCATTTCTGATAATTATCAAACAGTTTTAGAACTCTTTTCAAAAATAGCCAGCAGTCAAGGGACACTGTGATGGAGGTGGGGGTGGGGAATCTGACTTTGAGGGATACTGTGCATGAAAATATGTATCTTAAGAGGTCAGGGTGTCTCCACTGCTGCCTTGCAAATAACTTCATCAGTACCATCTCTCTAGATTCTATATATATGCGTTAGTACACAATATTTGTTTTTCTCTTTCTGACTTACTTCACTCTGTGTAATAGGCTCTAGGTTCATCCACCTCATTAAAACTGACTCAAATGCATTCCTTTTTTATAGCTAAGTAATATTCCATTGTATATATGTAACCACAGCTTCTTTATCCATTCATCTATCCAGACATAGACAACAGACTTACAGACATGGGGTGGGGTAGGAAGGAGAGGGTGGGATGTATGTAGAGAGTAACATGGAAACTTACATGACCATATGTAAAATAGATAGCCCATGGAAATTTGTTGTATGACTCAGGGAACTCAAACCGGGGCTCTGTGACAACCTAGGGGGGGGTGGGATGGGGAGGAAGGTGGGAGGGACGTTCAAGAGGGAGGGCACAAATGTATATCTATGGCTGATTCGTGTTGATGTTTGGCAGAAACCAACACAATTCTGTAAAGCAATTATCCTTCAACTTAAAAAATAAAATTAAAATAAAAAAAAAAGGTCAGGGTGGAATGCAGCACTACTGTGAGTGGAAAATAATATTTATGCTGCTTTCAAATATCCAAATGGTGGTCACAGAGTCTGACTTTCTCTGAAGCCTGTCTGTATCCATACCTTTTGTTTCTCTTGAACACATTACTTTGTGGAGTAATCTTCTTTTTAACCACTTTGTCATCATCACAGGATAAACACAATAGAGCTTCCAAGATGAATCGGGGAGATTGGGGTCGTCTAGATAAAACATGACTGATTCCGTTCTCACAAAGAGCTTGATCCAATCATCTTTGTGTTGGCAGAACACTGCTGTAGTGGAACTTGGTTTGGCAAACTATGTGTAAAAATAGGACCCTTGACTTAAGACACAGTGTAAACAGACTGACTTCCCTCAATGAGTACATGGTGAATGAATGCTTAGGTCCAGACTCTGCTATGCAAAATCAAATTAACTTGAAATATAAATTTTCTCTTCTCTCTATATTTTTCATAATATACGGGCAGCCCAATCTCCATCCCCTGCCAGGAACTTCACAATTACTGTCCAAAATTCTGTGGAGTTCAAAGAGGAGATGGGGATTGTTGTTCAGTTGCTAAGCCGTATCTGACTCTTTGGGACCCCATGGACTGCAGCACACCAGGCTTCCCTGTCCTTCACTATCTCCCTGAGTTTGCTCAAACTCATGTCCATTGAGTCGGTGATGCCATCCAACCACCTCATCCTCTGTTGCCCCCTTCTCCTTTTGCCTTCAATCTTTCCCTGCATCAGGCTCTTTCACAGTGAGTTGGCGTTTTGCATCAGGTAGCCAAAGCACTGGAGCTTCAGTTTCAGCATCAGTCCTTTCAATGAATATTCAGGGTTGATTTCCTTTAGGATTGATGGGTTTGATCTCCTTGCAGTCCAAGAGACTCTCAAGAATCACTGTTTATTGGCTTAAGGATCTGGTTGCTACTTCCAGGAACTGCCTCTACAGAATCCTCCTCCTCCTCCTTATTATCATCATAAAAAAACATTTCCTGCGAATCTTGGAATAAATCTTACGTTTCCAGGTATTGGCTCTGGCAGGATTCCGTGGGAGTGAAGATCAGCTGATATCACCCCTAAGCAAACCAAAACTTGCCCCAACCCACAGCAAGAACCAAAGACTGGATCTCCAGGGCTGACTTGCAGGTTTGTTTCTTTAAATCTCTGTGTCCTGCCAATGATACCTTGTTCTGCCTCATGTGTCTTTGTGGAACTTCATATCTGTTCCTCTTGCCCTACAAATACCTCAGGGCTTCCAACGGGAGCGCCAGGCTTCAGGGGAGGGAGGGAAGAACGCTGTCTTTGCTTCACAAAACAGTGTCACTTGGGGACGAGTCGTCAGAAGTCCTAACCCATGAGAATTTGAAGCTAACATTCTCCAAGTGGAAAGAATGTAACCAAAAGACATCATCCTAAAACCCAGCAGGAAACTGGAGTTATTCTTTGTTGCACACGCCAAATCCATCTGCTGATACACAGAAGAACTGCTGGACAACAAAGAAGGTCTCTGGGGACTGCTGGCTTGTTTTTCTTCTTCCTCCACCACAAGTCCAATTCCCCCTACTTAGGGGAGGCAGTGGATTTAGCCAGCAAGAATTTTGAATTACTGACACATGATCAGCATCACTGGGTTTGTTCTGGGGATCAGCAAGGATCAGAAAGTGCAAGAGAGGCCAGAGCAAAGTCTGCTCCTGGCCAGGTTGAGGAACTCTAGAATTTGGGAATCAATCAAGAGGGGAAGGAAGAGAGAGAAGGAGGGGGGAGAAAGAGTGAGGAGATAGAGGAAAAGCAGAAAGATGAGGGGACTTCCTTAACAGTCCAGTGGTTAGGACTCCATGGGTACTGCAAGGGGTATGGGTTCAATCCCTGGTCAGGGAACTAAGATCCCACCTGCTGGGGCATGGTTAAAAAAAATAAAGGCAAATGAGGAAGAAGGAGGAGGAGGAGGAAGTAAATAAGACCTGCCCCCAACACACAGGAAGAGTGAGAGGCTGGGAGTGACAAATTGGTGTGGATGATTTAGGTGTCAGCACTTTGGGTGTGGTTCAGATGGTAAAGAATCTTCCTGCAATGTGGGAGACTCAGTTCGATTCCTGGGTCGGGAAGATTCCCTGGAGAAGGAAATGGCAACCCACTTCAGTATTCTTGCCTGGAGAATCCCATGGACAGAGGAGCCTGGCAGGCTCCGCTCCATGGGATTGCAGAGAGACAGACACGACTGAGCGACTAACACTTTCACTTTCTTTCACTGAACTTTGCAAAACAGAACACTTAGTTCTTCCTCCTCTTCTCAACCTTTAATACCGAGGACCAGTCCTTAGCGCCCATCTTTCCTGTCTACATTCTCTTCTTACACAATTGCCCCTCATCCCCTGACTTAATGCTGAAGATCTCGATTTCTATCCGCAGTCACAACTTCTCCACCAAGCTCCAGACTCATGCAACTATGTATCTCCCTGGAAGTAGGATAAGCATCTCAAAATTGACAAGTTTAGGAGAAAATTCCAAACCTACTCCTTTCCTTAGGCTCCAATGCCAATAAACACACCGCTGTTCACCAAGATGCTGAACTAAACACCTAAACATCCTCAACCTCGCCCTTCCCCTTACACTCACATCAGCAAGTCTCTAAAACACACCTCCAATCCCATCACTTCCCACCACCTCCACCATCTCTCCATTCCAGTCCCAAGACACCCCACCCCAATCCAGTCTACTGACATGACCCCCTTCAAGCCTCCTGCCTTCATACCTGCCTCTCCATCCTCTGTGCCCCACATTCACCTTCCCATGGAGGAGTCAGAGTGGCTTACACAATGAGATGTAAGTCCGAGCATCTTCTCTACTTGAACCCACAGAGGCTTTCCATAGACCCCAAAGCCCTCCCCATGGACCCCAGGTCTTAATATATTCTAGCCATGACCCCATTTCTTAAGCTCACCTCCTCCATCTCCCCTAAACATATGGTTTAGTTCTGCTCCTTGTGGTAAGGAACTGTTCCTTGTACACTCCAGGTGTTTCCACTTCTGGCTATAAGGCTTTACACAAATCGCAACATCCATCACTCTATTTTTCCAGTCACCTCCTCCGAGAAGCCTTCCTTAACTACCCTATCCAGAACAGCATACATCGCCACTAGTCCTCATACTGGTGTTTCTCCACCACACCTATTGCTAGTTAAATTATTTTTATTAGCTGATTACCTAGCTCCCCTGCCTGCCTAGGAACAGGCACTCTCTATCTTGCTCTCCACTGGAGTCCCAGAGTCTACAGCAGAGTCTGGCGTATGACAGACATTCACTAAACACCTAAATTCATTCAATGCCTGAATAAATAAATGTTGAGTCATTGAGACTGGCCAGAAAGGACTTCCCAGAATCAGAATTTTGAGTTTGATTTTCAAAGAGAATGAAGGATACACAGTGGTTGGAATCATCCTTGATGATCCCTGATATTCTTTTTTTTTTTTAATATATTTTTATTTATTTATTTATTTATTTTTGGCCATGCTGGGTCTTCATGGCTGTGAGGGGCTTTTCTCGAGTTGCAGTGCGAGGGCTTCTTGTTGCAGTGGTTTCTCCTGTTGCAGAGCATGGGCTCTAGAGCCTGTGGGTTTCAAAAACCGCAGCACGTGGGCTCAGTAGTTGTGGCTCCCTGGCTCTAGAGCACAGACTCAGTAGTTGTGGTACACGGGTGTAGTTGTTCTGCAACATGTGGGATCTTCCCAGACTGGGGATCAATCCTGGGTCTCCTGCATTGGCAGGCAGATTCTTTACCACTGAGCCACCAAGTGGCTGATGCTCCTGGTCACACTTGATGTCCAAGCACCCCTCCCCCCAGCACCAGCAGGGGACCCTTTTATGATCGTAGATCACACATCACCGTTCAGACCACGCCTGTGAGCCAGACAGAAACGGTGGGAAAAATCACTGTGTCCCATCCCTGGATGGCATGACAGCTAAACTGGAAAGGCCTGCTGGAAGATAAACAGAAATGAAAGGCACGGTGATGGGATAATGTTGTAAAAATAGCACGACGTCTTTTAAATGACCCAAGACTTAAGTGTATCAGGCACATCCGAGCAGGGTGTGAAATCAGGCCATGTGTTAGCCCTCAGGTGGGATTACAGAGCACATGGCTGAAACCTGGCTGGTTTCAGAGGGCCTTGCGATGCATTCTACGGAGCATTTTACTGCTTCTCTGAGTTGAATGTAGCCGCAGAGCTGAGAGAAACCATCTGACTCCCCACCTTGTGTGTGTGTGCACTCACTTACTCAGTCATGTCCAGCTCTTTTCAACCCCATGGACTGTTGCCCGCCAGGCTCCTCTGTCCCTGGAAGTTTCCAGGCAAGAACACTGGAGTGGGTTGCCATTTCCTTTTCCAGGGCATTGTCCCAACCTAGGTATCAAACCCGGGTCTCCTGCATTGGCAGACAGATTCTTTACCACTGAGCCACCTGAGAAGCCCACATTGACCCCATCTCACAGAGGTGGGCACCACTGCACTGCTGCGCGGTCTGAATTCCCAGGGCAGAACTATGGGCTTCCATCCTGCACACAGCGGAGTTCTCTAACCTTCCTACAAAACACTCACCCCTCACTGGTCAGGAAGCACCAGGGGTTTGGACCAATCATGTTCCGTGAGCAACTTGCTCTCTGAGCCAGGCCCACACAGCGGAATCCTTCTGCACACGGAGACGCGCTGCCCAGAAACCTCCTCTGGAGAGCCACTCAGAGGTGGCCGGGCTCACCCCTCAGCGCCGGAAACAGCAGCGTGACTTCTGAGTTACTAGGGAATGGGGGCCTCCACACACCTCCGCTCAAGACGGCCACAAACCCACTCTGGGTTAAACGCTCCCATGGCTTACTGGAAACCCGCTGGCAGCCAAAACTGTGTTTTGAGAATAAACTGTGTAATCTTCAAGATTTCCAAAAAGGAACATTTTTCTCTTCCAACAGAGAGTAGCTTCTCACCGGGCTATGGGCTGTGGGCAGTGGTCACCCCGCAGCAACTCACCCTTTTGAGTCTGGAGGGATTGCATCTAAGGATCAAAGGCTGTTGGGAGGGGGCAAGATCAATTTCCTAGGCAGAAAGTAAAAATAAAGTACAGGTGGTTAGCAAGCACTGTGCCCACATAAGGCACAACCCTGAGAGGTCCCGCCTGCTGCTTCTCCAGGGATGAGCTTGAAAAGGCCCTCAGGTTCTGAGATAATTCACTGCTGCCTGGTAGTGTATTGTTGTTCAGTTGTTCAGTCGTGTCCGCCTGTCTGCAACTGCATGGACTATAGCCCTCCAGGCTCCTCTGTCCATGGGATTTCCCAGGCAAGGATACTGGAATGGGTTGCCATTTCCTTCTCCAGGGGATCTTCCCAAGCCAGGGATCGAACCTGCACCTCCTGCATTGGCAGACAGATTCTTTACAGCTGAGCCAACAGGGAAGCCCCTTCTGGTTGCATACGCACCGGCATTTGTGAGGATGGTGGCTTGCTCGTGTCTGTGCGAGTTTTCTCTTGGCAAGGATCAGTCCAGCTAGGTGATGTCTCTTCCTCCTAATGAGCCTTAATTAGATTATTTTTAACAGCAGGGACTGCACAGCGAGACCCGCTGATCTGCAGACCAGGAGCGGCTTACCCTGTAAATTAATAGGTCTGCCTGGGATTAGAGAAGCTGGCTGGGTATACGTGCTCGGAGCCCCAAGAGCCAACAGTCCTTGGCCTGCTGACACAGCTGCACCCGGGTACCCGTCACTGGAGCGCCCGGGGATATTCAGTTACAGTGAAGAAATCATAACAAAGACAGGAAACAGATCAGCACACTCTGGATTTAACACCCTCCCTGGGGAACTCTGCTGATTTCTAGGCTGCAGATGTTTTTAAACCCTGCCTTGAAGAATGGCTATGTCACATGCTCTGGCCAATGGAGGCAAGCACAGTATTTAAGCAAAGTACACATGGTCGGCAAGCGGACCGAGTTCTGTCCACCTGAGTTCCTCACCTCTGAAATAAAGGTGGGGCAGCCGTTCCAATCTGCCAAACTTTGATGGAGTTTGCCAATCTCCAAACTTTGATGGAGTTTGCTGAGCTGTCGAGAAATGGATGCCTGCCAAGTGCATGATTTATTTACTTAATGTAAGGTATTATTGTTGTTTAGTCACTAAGTCTTGTCCAACTCTTTGCGACCCCACGGACTTCAGCATGCCAGGGTTCCCTGTCCTTCACCATCTCCCAGAGTTTGCTCAAACTCATGCCCATTGAGTCAGTGATGCCATCCAACCATCTCATCCTCTGTCACCCCCTTCTCCTGCCTTCAATATTTCCCAGCATCAGGGTCTTTTCCAATGAGTCATTTCTTTCAATCAGGTGGCCAGAGTATTGGAGCTTCAGATTCAGCACCACTCCTTCTACTGAATATTCAGGACTGATTTTCTTTAGGATTGACGGATTTGACCTCCTTGCGGTCCAAGGAACTCTGAAGAACTCTTAGTCCCTCCAATCAACGGGCTTCTCAGCTGCTTCCTCGTTTTGCTCCTCTCAGCACTCCATACCAAGGAGAGGAGAAGAAAAGCTTTCTTCACTCTGCATCTGGAAACATAACTGCCAACAAAAACGGGATCTTTGACCGTTTCAAGAATATGATTAAGGGGATGGCATGTCTTACTGGCAGGATATGGGTCGTTTTTCAAAAGTTACAGTAAATTTATCTTTTAAAATTCTTCCGAGCTACATAAATACATCGAAGGCTGCATAAAGTTGTGGTCGGCCAGAGGCACCACATCTTCTTTGGAGCAAAAGGAACCGGGCTAGACCTGCCAGAAAAGAGTTCAGACCAGAGGAGACTGTGGCTGAGATAAATCTCAAGCCCAAGAGTTGGGAAAAGGGAACAACGTTCAGCTTACTGCTGACCTTTTGGGGAGGGGTGTCCATTTGCAGGTGTCCTAAGTTTTCTTAGGCCTTCCTTGGTGGCTCAGTGGTAAAGAATCTGCCTGCCATGCAGGAGATGCAGGTTTGATCCCTGGGTTGGGAAGATCCCCTGGAGAAGGAAATGGCAACCCATTGCAGTATTCCTACCTGGGAAATCCCACGGACAGAGGAGCCTGGCAGGCTACAGTCGATGGGGTCTCAGAGAGTCGGCCACGACTGAGCAACTAAGCAACAATAAAGTTTTCTTATCTGTTCAATGAGTCATTTTTAAGAATGCTCTCAGGGAGGACTATGTCAGGACTAAAAATTCCATCACTAATTTCCTAGCTATCCCTGAAACATCCCTCTGAGGATGTATTTTTGTTTCTCATGTTAAGAAAGCAACAATCATTTCAACTCGACTGAATTCAGCCCCATGTTTGAGCAGACGAGAGATCTCTGCTAAGTTAAGGCAATTCTCCTTTCTCCATCTGAGTTTCCAGGTTTATCCAAACAACTGGGAAGACATGAGGATGGGCAGGGAAGGGGCGAGGAGGAGAGGCTGCCTGAATGACCCCGGTCGGCCCTCTGCCCTCGCCCTGGGCATCAGGGAACACGGCTCCTGACCACACAGCCCTTCTTTCCAAAGGCTAGTCTCAGCTTCAGTGAACAGGTGTCAGCCCAGGACCTGGGAGGTGAGGATGACCGAGGAGGTGGCCTGGGCCATTGCTGTCCAGTCCAAACTGTTAAAAAGCCCCTCCTTATTTTTAGACTTTTTCCGTGTAAGTTCTCGACCAGCAGAATTTATGATGCCAGACTGGTTCCTGAGATTTCCCTTTCCTGGGTGAAGCCTTTGCTCCCAATTTCCTCTCTGCTCCATCACTGCACCAGATGGAATTCCCACTTCACACACTGGGTCCTCAACGCCTTCTTATCTGACATCTAATTAGCTGGTGAACAGAGCTGAATCACCCAGACTTCGTGAGGAGCTTGGACTGGTTTGAGACAGGATGGCTCTTAGAGAATTCCCTCTAGGATAAGAAGGATGCCAACGAAACAGACTCTGTCCTGCCGAGCTGTCCTAAGTCTCATGAGTCGTGTGCTGTGTGTCCTTCCTTTGGTTTAAGCAGGGCTCTATGACAAAGGTCTACTTTTTCTTTTTGGCTGCTCTGGGTCTTAGTTGAGGCTTGCCGGATCTTGTTGCAGCAAATGGGCTTCTTAGTTGCAGCATGTGGTGTCGCCCAACTAGGGATCCAGCTCAGGCCCTCTGCATTGGGAGCGTGGACCAGCAGGGAAGTCCCAAAGGTCTACTTTTGAATGAATGATCACTTCAAAGACAGCAGGCACAGTGCCTGGTACTTACGTGCTAAGCAAGATTATGAGTGAAATCCTAAATCAGACAGCTTTTCTCACCGGGAAAGCTCGCAGGAGTGAAGAGATAGGTATGTAAAACCTGAGTGGAGGACACATGAGGGGCATTTAGCTAGTTGTATCTACCTAAAACTGTGAGCGGTGGTGCTGCAGAAGACTCTTGAGAGTCCCTTGGACTGCAAGGAGATCAAACCAGTCACTCCGAAAGGAAATCAATCCTGAATATTCATTGGAAGGCCTGATGCTGAAACTGAAGCTCCAATACTCTGGCCACCTGATTCTAAGAGCTGACTCACTGGTAAAGACCCTGACGCTGGAAAAGATTGAGGGCAGGAGAAGCGGGCAACAGAGGATGAGATGGTTGGGTGACATCACTGACTCAATGGACATGAATCTGGGCAAACTCAGGGAGATAGTGAAGGACAAGGAAGCCTGGTGTGCTGCAGCCCATGGGGTTGCAGACAGTTGGATATGACTTAGCGACTGAAGAACAACAAAACTCTGCTAAAGCCAGGTCCATGTGAGGAGACCCCAGACCAGCTTTCTCTGCACACCCAGGGCAGCAAGTAGTGTGCATGCGCCAGAATGCTTTTCTTTACTCCTTTCTCCACCTTCCAGAAGCTTCATGGTGGACATGAAATCAGGCAGAATAAAATTTCCCGATTCGCCCATGCCTCTCAACTAAAAGGCAGGAGAGCACAGGAGAAAAACAGGATGCTCAGGGCCTTCTCAAAAGATGCTCAACATCACTCATCACCAGAGAAATGCAAATCAAAACCACAATGAGGCACCATTACATGCCAGTCAGGATGGCTGCTATCCAAAAGTCGACAAGCAATAAACGCTGGAGAGGGTGTGGAGAAAAGGGAACCCTCTTCACTGTTGGTGGGAATGCAAACTAGTACAGCTGCTATGGAGAACAGTGTGGAGATTTCTTAAAAAACTGGAAATAGAACTGCCATATGACCCAGCAATCCCACTTCTGGGCATACACACCGGGGAAACCAGATCTGAAAGAGACACGTGCACCCCAATGTTCATCGCAGCACTGTTTATAATAGCCAGGACATGGAAGCAACCTAGATGTCCGTCAGCAGACGAATGGGTAAGTAAGCTGTGGTACATATACACCATGGAATATTACTCAGCCATTAAAAAGAATTCATTTGAGTCAGTTCTAATGAGATGGATGAAACTGGAGCCCATTATACAGAGTGAAGTAAGCCAGAAAGATAAAGACCAACACAGTATACTAACGCATATATATGGAATTTAGAAAGATGGTAATGATAACCCTATATGCAAAACAGAAAAAGAGACACAGACGTACAGAACAGACTTTTGGACTCTGTGGGAGAAGGTGAGGATGGGATGTTTCAAGAGAACAGCATCGAAACATGTATATTATCAAGGGTGAAACAGATCACCAGTCCAGATTGGATGCATGAGACAAGTGCTTGGGGCTGGTGCAATGGGAAGACCCAGAGGGATGGGGTGGGGAGGGAGGTGGGAGGGGGGATCAGGATGGGGAATACATGTAAATCCATGGCTGATTCATGTCAATGTATGGCAAAAACCACTACAATACTGTAAAGTAATTAGCCTCCAACTAATAAAAATAAATGGAAAAAAAAAAAAAAGAGGATCATTGCTCATAAGGTTGGCCCCGAAATCAACCTGGAAACCCTACACAACACATGTGTCCGACACACAAATTCATTTATATGATTGTTATCTCTCTCTTAATGATCCTGTTTTTCAGTAAACCATAATGACCTCTCAGTACTTCCCAGGGGGACTGCCCTGAGGTTCTTCCTTTAAAACGAGCAAGTGTTGAGTGATAACTGATTAGCCTGCTGATTCCTTCCCTTAAGAACTCGTCAAGAGAAAGAAGAAGAAAATGAACTCCGTTGTTCTGATCTGGCCATGAGCTCAAGTAAGCAACATCAATAAAGAATGTTTTTGACAAGAGACATCATTTAAACACACGTGGAGTCCCTCTGCTGTCATCCAGAAATAAAGTCCTGGCTGGTCTGACCTCTTTTTCGTCTTCTTCTTCCACCATCACTTGGGATGGGCCACAAGAGAGATCAGATTTCTTCATTCACTCTATGCCCTAAGGTTTTATGGACTTTGTCTCACCTTCTGAATCCACTCCCACCCCAAGTTTCATTTTATGCATCAGCGAAAGTTTCAGCCAAAGGGGAAGGAGTTTTCTTCCTATTGGAGTGGAATTCAGGAATTTATCTATCTTGAGGTCTGGAGTCAAGCTAAATTATGTTACCTGGGGAAGTTGCCAAAACACAGGTCTGTTCTGTTTCGAATCATGAAACCACTAGTCGTAACCTTATGTCCAGATACTTGAGATTAGAAACACCAGTACATATGTGTGTTTTACAAAAGAGGGTTGCCAAGGAGGTTATACCTTTCACATAACTTTCCTGGTAATCTGAATATTGATCTTCCAACAAAAGAGGCAGATGAGAAGCCCCTATCTGACCCTCTCTATTTAGGGTTAAGTGATATTCACACGTTAGCTGAAGGAAGACTCAGTGATCAACCTACCCAGCATCTTCTCCTTCGTTTGTCACCATGTCCCATCTCCTTTTCTTTTTCAGTCTGGGACATCCACCAGGTTATATAACAGAGAGGGGCAGCATCTCAGGCCAAACCAGGAGTGGGAGGGTCAGGCAAGGAGCTGTATTCAATTATGATGGCCATGACGTTCATCAAGGTTTTGTCTTATTTTGTTGGGTAGGGATGGATTCACTTGTAAGGAAGGCTGGCTGGTTGGTCAGTTAAAGCCCTATCGCTAAAAGCTGACTGGCACTCATTTGATTTGCTGTTCTAACTCAAAGGACAGATTCTTGGTGATAAAAAAGTGATAGGAAGGGTTGCTAATAATCATCTGAGTTTATCCAAAGGATATTTAGATGACCTGTTTTTCTTTTCCAGTAGTTCAAAAACAAGCCTTGAAAATGGTATATAACAGCACTGTCCAACAGAAATGCAAGTCATGAGTCATTAAAAAAATGTCTAATAGCCACATTAAAAAAAGCAAAAAGAAAAACAAAGGTATATTAACATGTACATGTAGAATCTACAAAAATGGTACTGATGAACCTATTTGCAGGGCAGGAACAGAGACTCAGACGTAGAGAAAGAATTTGTGGACACAGCAGGGAAAGAGGATGGGATGAACTGACAGGGTAGCACTGACATATATACACAGCCGTGTGTAAAACAGACACTAGTGGGGGGCTGCCGTAGGACACAGCGAGCTCAGCTCCGCGCTCTGTGACGACCTGGAAGGGTGGGGTGTGCGGGTGGGATGGAGGCTTAAGAGGGAGGGCGATGTGTATACGTGTGGCTGATCCGTGTTGTTGCACAGCAGAAACCAGCACAACACCGTAAAGCCATTACCCTCCAATTTCAAAAAAAGGAAAAAGAAACAGGTGAGGGTTTTTTTTTTAAACAATGTATTTTATTTATCCCAAGAGACCCCAAATACTATCATCTTGATACCTATATAAAATATAACAAAAATTACTGTCAGATATTTTACATTCTTTCTTTCATATTACATCTTCCAAGACTGTTCAAGCTATCCAGGACTCCTTCCAAGGAGTTCAGGCTGATCGGGTATCTCAGTTTGAATCAGCCACATTTTCAAGAGTTCAATAGCCACATACAGCTCTGGGCTGCCATGCTGGCCACCTGCACAGAGCGATGGTGACTTAAACTTGCCCCTCACTGACTTAAACAGGGACTTAGGAAAAGGGGGAGTGCGCTTCTGGTGGTCCAGTGGTTAAGTATTCGCCTTCCAATGCAGGGGATGCAGGTTCAACCCTGGTCGGGGAATGAAGAGCCCAAATCCTGTGGAGCAACTAAGCCCTCGAACCACAACTAGACAGTCCATGCGCTGCAAGGAAAGATCTCACGTGAACGCAACGAAGATTCCGCGTGCCGCAACTAAAACCCATCGCGACCAAGTAAATAATATATTTCTTTAAAAAAGAAAAAAAGGGAGGAGAAGAGAAATGTTAATGAGACCATCTTTTCCACATAGTAGAAAACTGAAGTGTATTAAAATGTACAAAGATTTAGATGTAAATGATACCATATCTAAAACCACTCCCAAGTCATTTCAGTTCTATTCCTTTTTTACTATATATCATCCCTCTAGGATAGCAAAATAACTCAAGCTAATTTTTTCTCTTTGGGGATAAAAAATAGGAATACTCAGTAATGGAGCAATGCAGCCACTTTGGAAAGTAATCTGGCAGCACCCCAAAAGGTAAACATAGGGTGACATGTGACTTGGCAATTCTGCTCCTAGGTAGCACCCAAGAGAACATGTATGTTCCACACAAAAACTGGTACATGAAAGTTCACTATGATTCATAGTAGCCAGACTGTACCAGTGGATTATATGATAGGTGCACTCTGTCTCAATAAAACTACTAGGAAGATAAAATATCAAAGAAGCATTGCCGCCTGAGTCATAACAGCCAGAAAGTAGGAACAACCCAACAACACCTATTCGTTGATGAACGGATAAACGAAATGTGGGTAGAATATTACGTGGCTAATATAAGAAGGAACAGAGAACTAAGTCATGCTATGACATGGATGAACCCTGAAGACACTGTGTTGAGTGAAGCAGGCCAGCTGTAGAAAGACCCTATATTGTTTGATTCCATTGATATGAACTGTCCAGAGCAGGAAAATCCAGAGTCAGAAAGAAGCTTAGTGGTTGCTGAGGGATTTCGGGGAAGAGGGTTTGGAAGAAATGGAGATGGACAGCTAATGGGTACTAGGTTTCACTGTGGACGGATGAAAATGTCCCAAAATTGTGACGACGACTGTACAGCTGTGAATACGCTAAAAATGACAGAACGACAGACTTCAAACCAGTGGATGTACAATATGTGCGCTCTGTCTCAATAAAGTTATTGTTAAAAGAAAGCATTGAAGGAACACGCTGCCTGATGGCTGTGGCCCCTCCAAACCACATGCAACTTATCATCAGGTTCCTAGATGAGACTGAGCACATTACCGTGACCACGGGAATATGGGTAGAGAAGCATTCTACCAACAGAAACAATGGTTGGGATGTGGAAGCCAGTCTGTTTCTTTTATTAACAGCCTCAGGTTAATTTCTCCTCAGCTAGACTTTGTTAAGAGGCATGCTAAATCACTTCAGTCCTGTCAGACTCTTTGCAACCCCATGGACTGTAGCCCACCAGGCTCCTCTGTCCATGGGATTCTCCAGGCAAGAACACTGGAGTGGGCTGTCATGCCCTCCTCCAGGGGATCTTCCCGATTCAGGGATTGAACCCCCATCTCTTATGTCTCCTGCATTAGCAGGCCAGTTCTTTACCACTAGGGCCACCTGGGAAGGAAGGGATTCCCTGGTAGCTCAGACAGTAAAGAATCCACCTGCAATGCGAGAGACCCGGCTTTGATTCCTAGATTGGGAAGATTCCCCTGCAGAAGGAAATGGCTACTCACTCCAGTATTTTGGCCTGGAAAATTCCATGGATGGTATAGTTCATGGGGTTGCAAAGAGTCAGACATGACTGAGCGACTTTCACTTTGTTAAAAGGAGTCAAGTGTAATATCTCACATTTAAGCCTTCCTGGCAACAATGGAAAAGCCAATTCTTTCCATCTCTGCACTTTGGGGAGGATGAGGTGGAGAGGTGGGATTTGGAGCAAGGTTGGCAGATTCTGAAGCACTGGCTCCAACTGAGAGCCCCCCGCCCTTAGCCCTGAAACCCCACGGTCTTCCCAGGGCCTGGGGTTGGCTCCCCTCACTCACCACTTCCCTTTCCTTGACTTGCTTCCCAAAATGAGCTTCCAACCTCAGAGCTGGCTTTCAGCATCATCTCTTTCAAAAAGAGATTTGCTTACCCTTGGCAGAGGACAATCCTCACCGACTTATCATCTCATACTTCTTTCACAACGTCTGCTTTTAGGCTTGGTTTGTTGTTATTAAATTTCCCCCCAAATCAAAGATCCCTAACAACACACTGGCAGCAGCTGCTTTGTAAAAAGTGCCTATGAACTATGCCTGCTGATACACGGTTGCATTCAAGATGTCTGGCAATGGCCAGCCAAACCCAAAGACCTAATAAAATCGGGAAAGGAACAAACCACACATGCACCAAGAAAAATAATTAGTTGCCTAATAGTCTCAAGGCAATGAAAGGTGGCGGTGGCCCATGTCGTAAACACGGTGAGTGCCCAGCGGGGCCGGAACTTGCCTGAGCTGTGACTGCCTCCTCCCTCGCTGACCTTTGAACTCAGTGGCAGAGGCTATCAGTGACCACCTAAGAGTCAGAGACGTCCCAGAGTCACAGATCACAGCGACTCCCTCACTTCATTCCCATATCAGGAACACACCATCAGCTCACTCCCCCTCGCCTATAAATTCCACTTTTTCTTCTTTTTGTGTAAAACTAGGTGATAACGGCACATCAGTCGCACTCCATACTTCTTCTGTTACTCAGATGGTTCTGTTAAAACACTTTGAGACCAATCACTTTTTTTTACTATTTTTTATTTTTGACTGTGCTGGATCTTTGTTGCTCCCCAGGCTTTTCTCTAGTTGTGACAAACAAGGGCTAATTGTCAAGTTGCGATGTGCAGGCTTCTCATTGTGGTAGCTCCTCTTGTAGGAGAGCACTCGTTCTCTGGTGCATGGGCTTCAGTAGTTGTGGCTCCCAGTCTCTAGGGCACAGGCCCAATAATTGTGGAGCACGAGCTTAGTGGGATCTTCATGGACCAGGAATTGAACCCGTGTCTTCTGCATTGGCAGGAGGCTTCTTTACCACTCAGCCACCAGGGAAGTCCGAGACCAATTACTTTTAATCGGATCAAATTTAAATTCTTCTCCCTAGTTTTCAGCCTGGCCCATCTCCCACCCGACCCTCCAACAAGCCACCCCAGCTCTGGGCAGGAAGGTGTACTCTTTCCCTCCCTGGAGACCTTTTCCGCCCATCCCCACAGGCACATCCCTGAGCTAATTTCTGCCTCTCTTCACCCAGAACCCCAGACCACAGCAATGATTTTCATTTTCCTTTCCTGATTTCCCCTGGTCTGGACTCATCTTTGGCACAAACCTCTAGGATACACCAGCTGGGACTGTTCACTATTGTTTCATGTGAGCGCAACTTCTTGTCCTCTTCACTTGACTGTGTCATCCTGAGAGCACAGACCATGACTTACTATTCTGAATCCTTCAGGCATGCTCACTCAGTCATGTCTGACTCTTTGCAACCCCGTGGACTGTAGCCTGCCAGGCCCCTCTATCCATGGAATTTTCCAAGCAAGAATACTAGAGTGGGTTGCCATTTCCTTCTCCAGGGGATCTTGCCAACCCAGGGATCAAACCTGCATCTCCTGCCAGGCGTACCTTGCTTTTGTATGTGTGTGTGTGCGTCCCAATTGGTAATTGTGGCATCCTGCCTTGTCAGATGATTAGCATTTTTTAGCAATATTTCTAAGTTAAGGTATGTATCATGGTTTTTCTTTTTAGACATAATGCTATCGCATACTGAACAGACTACAGTGTAGGGTAGACATTACTTTTATATGTTCTGCAAAACCAAAAAACATCTTGTGACCCATTGTACTGCGAGTCTACCATCTTCCTCTCTACAACTGCCAAGTGTATGTATCTGCACTTCACAAGAGCTCTGTGATCTTAACTCAGTGTAAGCACAGAAGAAATTCAGATGAAGACAAAGAACTTTCCCAGGGTCTTTCTGAAGAAGCAAACAAGGACGTGGGCCCCAGGTAGACTCAGGTCAGTGTCTCTTCCTACGAGACCTCCCATCCCCACCACCACCCAGGGTCAGCTCTAGTTGGTCTTCCTCCTCTCAGCCCTAATCCCCTCCATGCACCTGTCCTGGCTTTGAGTCTCAGCCATGACTGGCTGCTGGATTTGGGGTCCACACCTCTGTCTCCCCAGAATTCAACTCTGGAAAATGTTCTTGGTCCACACACAGGCACCATCAGGGACATAACCCACCAGGTCATGAGCTTCTATATGATTTAAGAAAATCCCCTGAGTAAAACACACGGTATAAGCACCAAAGCATATTACTCTTCCTTTCTCAAATACTTGTGGAGCCAAGGCCCGTCCTAAGTCAGTGATGAACAAAACAGACACTATCTTTGTCTCTGCTGAGCTTACACCATGATAAGGAAAAAACGACATCTTTGAAAGGTAAGAAACGATAGGGATGCAAGGGTTTGCTCACTCCCTTTTTCTTGTGATTTAGTTTTTGAGAACTAAATCCAATTGCTTGAACCCCCATCCCCAGCCAGCTTTCTCTCTCTCTCTGCTGTGGCTTTTCCTTCTTTCACCCCCAGGAACCCAAATCCTTCAGGTCACCAGCTACATACCTAAATCCACACAAGTGCCCAGTAGGTGAAAAAAGAAGACTCAATTTATCAAAATCTACCATTTCTAGGTGTTTGCAATCATAAACAGGAAAAAAAAAAGCAATATTCTTCCTTCTTTTCTTCCTTCCTTTCTTCTTCCCTTCATTCAAATGCTGTTGTTTTTGCTCAGTTGCTAAGCAGTGTCCAGTTTCTTGCAACTCCACGAACCGCAGCACGCCAGGCTTCCCTGTCCTTCACTATCTCCCAGAGTGTTCCAATTCATGTCCACTGAGTCAGTGATGCTATCTAACAGTCTCATCCTCTGCCACCTTCTTCTCCTCCTGCCTTCAGTCTTTCCCAGCATCAGGAGCTTTTCCAGTGAGTCAGCTCTTCACATGAGGTGGCCAAAGTACTGGAGCTTCAGCTTCACCATCAGTCCTTCCAATGAATATTCAGGATTGATTTCCTTTAAGATTGACTGGTTTGATTTCCTTGCTGTGCAAGGGACTCTCAAGAGTCTTCTCCAGCACCACAATTCAAAGGCATCAATTTTTTGGCACTCAGACTTCTTTGTGGTCCTACTCTCACATCCATATGTGACTACTGGAAAAAACATAGCTTTGACTATACAGACCTTTGTCAGCAAAGTAACGTCTTTGCTTTTTAATATGCTGTCTGGGTTTGTCATAGATTTCCTTCCAAGGAGCAAGTGTCTTTTAACTTCATTTCAATTTTCAAAGAGCGGTTAACTATTTTAAAGGCAGAGATGGAAGGAACCAACCTAGTAATTTCCCAGCAGGGGAAAAAGTCTAGCTCACAGGCTTTTTAAATATACATGCTCCCACTTTATATAAACATAATCTTAGAAGAAGGAAAAAAAACCCCAAGACACAGAAGACCACCTGGTGCTCTCTCTCTTGCTCTTTTTTTTTTCTTTTTTGGGGGGTGGAATATTCTAATACTTCATCAGTAACCCAAAAAAGTGAGAAAGTCACAGCTCCTGGAAGGCCTTCTTCTCAATAAGGGACATGGCTAAAGAGATACTTTCCATTTGTTGATAACTAGTAGATTTATGTTCTCATTCAGTATGTCTTTCATTAATAAAAGAAGCACAATGAAAAATTTCATACTATGATAAGTATAAACAGATCACTGAATTGAGAGAGACTGCCAATTTTTCTTGGGGATTATTAATGGAAATATTATGCTCCTTATTAAATTTGCAGACATGTGTATTTGAATAATTACCCACTGATTTTATGAAGCTTGGAGGGTATAGAATCTTCCCTTTTTGAGTGTAGAAATCTAGAGTAAAGTGAGTTCAAAACACTCAAGCCTAGAAAATGCTTCAATACATCTAAAGCTACATGAAAGGAACATACAACCAAATAGCAACCCCAATAATCATGAGATCACTGATATAAGGAACAAAACTAATGAGAAGAGAAGGTAGTTTTCCATCTGCCAATTTTGCTAAATTTTGTATCAGATATCTGGGGAAAATATATCTGAAATGAGGGTTGTTTTCGTTGTTTAGTCACTAAGTCATGTCCATCTCTTTGTGACCCCATGAACTATAGCCCACCAGGCTCCTCTGTCCATGGGATTCTCCAGGCAAGAATACTGGAGTGGGTTGCTGTGCCCTCCTCCAGGGGATCTTCCCAATCTAGGGATTGAACCCGTCTCTTAGGTCTCCTGCATTGGCAGGCAGACTCTTTACTGCTGAGCGACCAGGGAAGCCCCTGAAATGAGGACATCAAGATACTTATTCTGAACTGTTGGAGTATGTAAAACGGAGGGTGAAAAATTATATATATATATATATATACATATTTTAAAAATCGCATGTAGTAGCAGAAAAGAGTCTTGGATCCCATTACAGATGCAAACCCATATCATGATAAGGCCTAAAGAAGTCTTTGAAATCACCTACCTCAAAACCTTCTTCCTTTTAAAAGAGCTTATTTGAGACCCAGAAAGTTTACATCATTTTGCAAAATTCACAGCTAGTTAACTGCAGGAAAGACTGCAGCACTGAGGTCCATGCTTCTAGTTCAGAACTCTTCAAACACCCAGTGATGGACACACACGAGCACACACACAGAGCACATACAGATGTGTGTGCATGTGTGTGTGCAAACAGAGAGCCAAAGGAGTTCAAGAGAAGTACTGAGCTCACTTTTCAAAAAAGTCTGGTTCTCTTTCACTGATATGCATTTATGCAACAGCTTCTAAGGGTCAGGCATTGTGCTAAGCATTTCACTTCCATTAATTAATCTTCAAGCTGCCCTCTCACTTGCATAGTCTTGTTATCCTTCTTTCTGTAACAAGCAAATGAAGACTTTGTGGCAGAAATTTACATGTTGAAGGTCACTCAGGCCCTCTGATCCTTAGTCACTGTTTATAGGAGGTACATTTTGGTCCATCAAAAGGGGAACACATATGGGACTTGTCAGGCAGTCCAGTGGTTAAGACTCAGTGATTCCACTGTAGAGAAGGGGGCTGGGTTCCACTTCTGGTTGGGGAACCAAGATCCCCACATGCCACGCAGTGCAGCCTCCACCCCAAAAAGTGGAACAAATAGTGAAAGAAGCTCAACCAAATTATTTTACCCCACACTTTCTGAATTGTGTTTTAAACACAGAGAGCTGCAGTTAATAAGCACAGCGGGTTCACATGGCCGCAGTCTGGTAACAACTGGGTCCATGGCATGAACACCATCTGGAGACGGAAATTACTTTCCAACCTACTCTCACGGGCTTATACCAAACAGGTTCTCACACCTCGTTGTGAACCTTTTCTGGGGGCAGAGGACAGGGACTCCATGTATGCCTTCTTCCTGTGTACAGATAGGAGGGGCGGGTGCCAAGGAGTACCCCCAAGCTCATCCGGAAACCACTGAAGTCTTGCCAATTACTGAACTTAGATCAGCAGAAAGCCAAGGCGGCTGGCACTCCATCTGGCACGTGGTATCCTCTATTGTGCTTTGGAAATTCTGCGGGTAGGAGAGGAAGCAATGCCTAGGGATGGCTGATACTTTTCTTCTATGCAAACACCCTTGTTGGAAAACTGTCTGCTTTTCATTACACTTGAAAATTCCCAAAGGCAAAAGGTCACATCTTCCTTCTTTACTGTGCGTGATGCCCAGTGCAGTATGGGTGGTTAATAAATGTCACATCACTTTCATTCCCCATTGACAGAGAATGATGTTTTCCAAGGAGTCTTGCTCACTTAAGTTTCTCAGCAAATTTCACAAACTGCAGACATTTCCCAGAAAGGGGGCACTGCTTAAGGCCACCATTCCCTTCTTGAATCTCTTCCCTAGATTCCATCCATGCTTCACTCGCCTTTACCCTGGGCCAGTGGATTTCCCCCTCCCAGCCCTGTTCCCCACCTATTTTACTCTCCTTTTCCATGCCCCACTGCAGAATTTACAGGTAAATCAGTGACACCCCATTTTACATCACTTCCATCATAAAGTAGCAGCCCTCTGTTCTATATCTATGATGCTTTTCGGAGGAGCCTTTGATGAGGCTTAGCAACTGGGCCATTCCCAGTGTAAACATTTTTAGGAGAAAAACTTGTTTTCATAATGACTTTTATATCTATTGTTTTCTAGAAATTTTTTTAAATGACTTATAAATGTTGGTGATAAAGAACAAAAGGTTCAAGGTTATTTATCTTTGCACCCCAGTTCATGGCACATAGAGGGCAGCCAGTGAATGCTTCTCACCCTGTGAAGCACTGCAGTTTCTTCTCAATTGTTTCCAAAAGTGAGTCAACAGCAGACTTTATGTAAAACGTGAGGCGGAGCAATCAATATATCTTGATGTTCCTTGTCAAATGGCCCCACATTTGACAAGTATTAAATGTGAGATACCACAAGGACGTCCTTTTACAAGCACAAAATAAAACCTAAAGGAAAAGAATATGGCGCTCTCTCATTTATATGGCTTTGAATGCTTGAGCTCAGGTTGAAGATTCAAAATTGAAAATGTCAGCAATGATGTTACCGAAACGGTTCCCTGCTTCGTAGAACAAAAAGGACATGTTAGAAAGATTATTTCAAGTATTAGCGAAGAAAGGGCATCTTTCATTTGGAATAAGAATGTAGTCTGGATATTTGCCAGAACTTCTGCAGAGTTCTAGTTCCATTCTCCTGTTTTCCTGACAAGTCTAAAATCCTTTATCTTTTGCAGTTTGTGAAAGAAATTGATCTGTGTATGGAAACATTTACACCAATGAAGAAAAAGCAGCCCAGTTATAAAAGAGGAGACTGTTTCAATCAGGGCCAAATGTCAGTTTTCTAAAACTTATAAAAAGGATAAAAATGAAATATCAGAAGAAGCAGAAAATGTTTATAGTTATGACTCAGAACAGAAGGCCAGTTTCACAATGCTTCCTGTGGTAAGAGTTGTATTCACTGAGATTTGGGACTTTCTCTTTTTTTTTTTTTCTTTTTTCAAGTTCCTCTTCAAAAAAAAAAAAAAGTTTCTTCCAAATCTGCTGAACACTACTGAGAAGGCTAAGTTCCCAGAAAGCAAAGTAGCTTTTGTTTACTCATTTATTCATTTCCTTCTCGATCATACTGATCTCCTGTCTTTTGAAATTTTCTCTTTTTTATAAACTGTCAAAAACTAAGAACTCTTGGTGCTTGAGAGTTCAGCACCTGGCAACTCCATTTATTACAAAATTCCAAATCATAAAAGGAAACTCAGAGCTATTTTGTGAATAGACTGAATTTTCAATGTGTTACATAAAACAATAATTTTATAAGTGGAACAAATTATAAATAAGAGTGGATCAGATTATACTTATATTATTTAATAATTAAGCATTCATTGAATAATTTAATATGAAATTGCAAATATAACAGCTTGTTGTTGTTTAGTCTCAAAGTCCTGATACGACTCTTCTGTGACGCCATGAACTATGGCCCGTCAGGCTCCTCTGTCCATGGGATTCTCCAGGCAAGAATACTGGAGTGGGTTGCCATTTCCTTCTCCAGATTTTCCCAACCCAGGGGTCTAACCCACATCTCTTGTGACTCCTACATTGGCAGGTGGGTTCTTAACTGCTGAGCAACCAGGGAAGCCCAAATATAACAATATTACATGTTACAATATAATATACATATTATATATTTGTAATGGTCTGTATTATGGATATTAATTTGTACATAATAATAGTGGCCAGAGTGTTAATTCCTTAATTCCTCATCATACATTGCACCCAAAGGATGAGCCCAAGCCACCCGGAGCCAGTCGGTTCCCTTTGTCTGTAACTGATTTATGAAAAGACTGACTCAGTGTTGGCCAGTGACACAGCGAAGGAAGGTCTATGAAGGGCTTCTGGGAAAGCTTCCCTGCTTCCAAAAAGACACAAGAACCCAAGACTGTCACCCATCTGGAATGGCCACAGCCACCTTGTAACCATTTATGGCCCTCCTCATGACGCACCATTTGTATCTTCCCATAAGCAAGGCGCTGCTCTAACTCCTTGAGTTCTCAGGACAGCCCGACAGGCAGATACTATAATTACCCTCACCTTTTAGACCAGCACACAGAAGCCTTGGGAGGTCAACTGGCCCGAGGCTGTCTCAGGGGTGGGTAAGTGGCAAGACTGGAAGCTGAGCCAGGCAGCCAGCTTTGGGGTACTGTCCCTCAGCCAGGAAGCTGCTACACTACTTCCACGGAAGTTGCTATTAACCCCCCCACCCTACCCCACACCGTTATGTGCCCCACCTTCCTTCAAATATATTCTTTGCTGGTGGCCGCCAAGCCTTTCAATTAAAAAAACAGAAAAAAAGCCCTGCAAGAAAACAGACTCTTCTGACATTCCCAACAAAAGATGGCCCCAGTGCAGGACAGAGAATGCAGAAGTAAGGGTAGGAAGATTTCTTTTTCTTTGTTTCCCCTCGGACAGGCTCTGTATTTTAATTTTTTAAATTAGTTTTTATTGGCGTAGAGTTTGTTTACAATGTTATGCTGAGTTTTTACCATACAGCAAAGTGAACCAGTTATATATATACATATATCCACTTTTTTAAGATTCTATTCCCATGTAGGTCATTGTATTGAGTAGTGTTCCCTGTGCTACACAGCAGGTTATTATCTATTTTATATATAGCAGTGTGTATATGGCAATCCCAGTCTTCCAATTTATCCCTCCCCCAGTCTTTTCTCCTTGGTAACTATAAGATTTCAATACAGGGAGGGCAGATGGGATGATCAGAAAACGGAGACATTCCCTGGTGGCTCAGCTGGTAAAGAATCCGCCTGCCGTGCAGGAGAGCCCGGTTTGATTCCTGGGTTGGGAAGAACACCTGGAGAAGGGATTGGCTACCCTGGAGAAGGGATAGGCCACCTGTTCCAGTATTCCTGGGCTTCCCTGGTAGCTCAGATGGTAAAGAATCTGTCTACAATGTGGGAGACCTGGATTCGATCCCTGGGTTGGGAAGATCCCCCAGAGGAGGGCATGGCAACTGACTCCAGTATTCCTGCCTGGAGAATCGCCATGGACAGAGGAGCCCCAAGGGTTACAGTCCAGGGGGCTGCAAAGAGTCGGACATGACTGAGCGACTAGGCAGACAGCACACACACAGAGCTGAGACTACACAAGACCGTGGAAGCTGGAGAGGGAGAAGGAGAGAGCAAGAGACCCGAGGGTGGTCAGCAGTCTAATGACAGACCTACCCCTCACCTGGCCCCTCATATATTTGATTTATAGGTTTTGCAATCCAGAGGTATTCTTGCCATTCCCATTTCACAGATGAGCAAAGTGAGGTTTCCATTTGCTGGGAAGGGACAGAGCCTTGCTTCCTAACCGGCCACTGTCCTGAACACCAAGGACCCCAGGAAGTAAGGTGAGAGAGGGAAAAGTCACTCTAGTCCACAAGTCTGCTGAGGATCGCAGTCTTCCATCAAAATCGCCAGGGCATCTTTCCCTTTCCCAGGGCACCTCCCAAATTTACAACTCAAAACTTCCAAGGAAAGTTGCAACGTTCATCTGTTTTAAGTTGCTTAGAGTCGCTACCAAAAGGAGTAACTCTTTCCCACCCAACCCCCAGCCACTAAACATTGGAATCAACCTAATGTCTTCATGCTGTCTTAAAAGAAAAATGGTTGAGCAGATTTTTTTCTTTAACTTTTCCAAAAAATAAAAGCAAACTATTTTCAGCTTCAACCCAGTGGTAGGAAAAACAAATGATTCCCTCTCCTCTCTTTCCCCACCCTCTTACCAGGATTCACGAGTGAATGAAAACCAGAAAGGGGAGAAAAGAATTACACTTAAAATGGCTGACAATTTCAGCCCTCAAATATTCAAGTTCTGCATCTTATAAAATTGTGAAATGTGTGTGCTCAGTCGTGTCTGACTCTTTGTGACTCTGTGGACTGGAGACCACCAGGCTCCTCTGTCCATGGGACTCTCCAGGCAAGAATACTGGAATGTGTTGCAATTTCCTCCTCCAAGGAATCTTCCCTACCCAGGGATCGAACCCACATCTCTTGCATTGGCGGGCGGATTCA